>NC_091287.1:355935881-356269631 GCF_032444005.1 Ranitomeya imitator
AGTATGCTGGCTGCCGGGCATGACAAAACCTCCAAGGAGTGACAGGTGAGCATAGGCCACTCTTCCATTTTTGAAGACCAAAATGTGAAAGGGTCCAAACCCTATTGATGGTATTGATAATGAGCTCCAGGTACTCCTGCACCATCATCTCCAGTCATTCACAACGTGACAGACTTGTACTCTGTTCTGCTGGTGCACGGGCTACTCTAAAAATGTGTTAAACAACTCACAAAAATTACTTATGCCATTTACACTGCTGCTGCTAATGTTTTGGCGATGATGCCTTGGCGTTCTTGGGTTTGGACACCTACAACTTGGATGCACACTGTGTGCCTCACTGCTTTGTTGAGGAAAACAACTCTTAAGACTATCGACAAGCGTATTTCGATAATGTGCAGAAGGGTGCAGAGGTCCTTCATCTGTGCCCATTCCGCAAGCGTGATTTGCACCATATCTGGACTGCGTTGACCCAAGCTATGCAAGAGTACATAATGGGTTTGTCACTGCTGCCACAGCCGCTGGAACATGTGCAGAGTGGAATTCCATTGTATCGTAACATCGCAAATCAAATGATTAAACGGTAGGCCGAAACACCTCTGTAGTAATGCAAGTCAATGACCTGCGGGATGCAATTGTCGGAATTGAGCATACAGCAATCATGATTTCTGCAGCAGCACATCCAGGCTGGAATAGAAATTGCTGTACTACTAGATTGAGGATGTGAGCCATGCAAGGCACATGTGTGAGTTAGCCATGGGGTGGGGACACTGCCAGGCACTTTTATCGCACATGATCTTCCCTGGCTTCAGGTTTAGTGGAGACAGCCATTGCTCTAACTTGGCCTGGCTACCTGTCCACAATTCTTAACTTGTGTGACCGCGATCTCCAAGGCATATTAATTTAAACACTGCCTGATTGCATTGAGCCATGATTGTGCAGTACAGAGGGGGGCAGATTCTATCTACACTGATGGAACTTGTGTTTGATTAAGGGACAGGTTGATGGCACAGGTGGAGGCTCTACAGGAGGTGGAAGAGGCAGAAGCAGTGGAGGAAGTGTTAGATACGGAGGTTTGTCCTGCAAGCTTTGAGGATTCAAAGACTTGTGGAGCAGCCCATTGCCCACCTCCCCCCACAGCCACCAGTGTCACCCAGTGCCCAGTCAGCAAGATGAAACACCCTGCCCATGTTTGCTCATACAGGTGTCAGTGGTGAAATGCACACTGACAGACATAGATTTTTCCAGGGAAAGGGTGATGTTGTCGGTGACATGCTGGTGTAGCGCAGGCACAGCTTTTTTTGTTAAGTAATGGCGACTGGGCAACTGGTACTAGGAGACTACGATGTCCATCAACTTTCAGAAACCATCTGTATCCACCAGGTGGAAAGGCAACATTTCCGTGGCCAACAGATTGGAAATTGTGGAGTTCAAGCACTTAGCTTTGCCATGTGTAGGAGGAAACATTCTTTTATGTGACCACAACTGCAGGACGGAGAGCTGGCTACTGTGAGAGAGAGTGAACTATGGAGAGCAGGACAAACTGATGTGCTGTGAGTGAGGTGCAGGCAGAGATGTTATGATGGATTGAGAAAGATATGTTGTGGTAGGTGACACAAAAGCAGCAGTCATGTCTTCGTCCGAAACTGTTGACCGAATCTCACTCACCCTGACTGTGGTGGGTAAACAATTGCAGTTTCTGTGGTCAAAGACCTGTGTGTGAACACTTAGAATGGTGACGGTGGAGGAAGCAACAGAAGATGGGATTGATGGGATGGCCTGTGATTGGCGAAGCCTGCTAGTCCGCATTTTATAGCATTGAGATTCCCACAGCAAGGCATGTTGATCGCGCATGTGTCGGTTCATGCATGTACTTGTCAAATTAATGGAATTTTTACCAATTTTTTGGGGGTCATCCTTTGTGGTCTCAAAAAGCACCCAGGCTAGGCAACCCTTGCCGCACCTGCGAAAGGCACACTTGTGATTGGTGCTGGCTACAGGCAGAGTTGGGGCTGAGGATGCAGGGCTTGTTGTGGTTGCATCACTTCATGTCTGTGTGGGAATCCACAATGTTACCTCCTCATCTTCACCGTCCTCTGCTGAGCTACTCAGCTGCATACCTCTGGGTTCACATCAAGTGAGATCTACAACCTTACTGACATCCTCTCTGTTGTCACACTCCTCACCCTGAGAGTCATCCTCCTCCTCTTCCTACCCTGACACCACAGTACAGTCCACATACATCTCTGGTATCTGAGTCTCAGTAGGATCACCTCCACTCTTGGTGATTAATGTCTGATGATGAGGTTCTGAATTCTGCTAGGACCCTACTTTGTCCAGCCCCAAATCAAGCATGAAAAAATTTTGATCATTAGTGCAGATGCTTTCCTCCTCTGGATTCTGTGATTCTTCGGAGCATACCTCTGAGGCCCATGAAATACATGTGTGAACAGTAGGGTTGAGCTAAACGGATTGGACATTTTCAAAAGTCGCCGACTTTCAGCAAAGTCGGGTTTCGTGAAACCCGACCCGATTCTAGTGTGGGATCGGCCATGAGGTCGGCGATCTTCACGCCAAAGTCAATTTCGTATGATGCTTTCAGCGACATTTCTCATCCAATGAAGGAGGACGCAGAGTGTGAGCAGCGTGATGACATAGGTCTCGGTCCCCACCACTTTAGAGAAGGGCATTACAGTGATTGGCTTGCTTTCTGCGGCGTCACAGGGGCTATAAAGGGGCGTGCACGCCGACCGCCATCTTACTTCTGCTGATCTTAGCATAGGGAGTGGTTGCTGCAGCTTCATCAGAAGAAGGGATATAGTTAGGGAGGGAAGATTAACCCCGAAACTGCTTGTGCTGTAACGATTTCCACTGTCCAACACCACCTTTTCTTTGCAGGGACAGTGGAATTTATTTTTTTGTGCATCAGCTCTGTAGCTTATTAGGCTGCCCTATAAGACTCCCTGATAGCTGCATTGCTGTTTGTACGCCGCTGTGCAAACCAACTTCTTTTTTAAAAGCAAAAATCCTGTTGCTCCTTTCTGCACAGTTCTCTTGTTTCTTTGTCCACACTTTTGTGTGCAGCAGTCCTTTTTATTGCTGCCATACTTGTCCTGAGATCATTGTAGGGAGATTGAAATTGTACTACAGCACTTTTTTTTATATATCTTCCAGCCATGTTCTGCCACTTACATCGAGTAGTGTAATACACTGGGCCTGAGTTTTGTTGCAGTCTCCCCCCCAAAAAATGGAGATTGAAATTGGCACTAAGTGAATCTATGTCACGGTTCTGTTAGTTTGTCGTACATCTTCCAGCCACGTTCCGCGACTTACATTGTGTAGTGTAATACACTGGGCCTGAGTTTTGTTGTAGTCTCCCCTAAATAAAAGGGAGATTTAAATTGGAACTAAGTGGATCTACATCACAGTTCTGATAGTTTGTCGTACATCTTCCAGCCACGTTCTGCCACTTACATTGTGTAGCATAATACACTGGGCCTGTGTTTTGTTGCAGTCTCCCCCAAATAAATGGTAGATTTAAATTGGCACTAAGTGGATCTATGTCACAGTTCTGTTAGTTTGTCGTACATCTTCCAGCCACATTCTGCCACTTACATTGTGTAGTGTAATACACTACCCCAGAGTTTTGTTGCAGTCTCCCCCCCCAAAAAAAAGGAGATTTAAATTCTCCACAAGTTTATTTACACCTTCCACCTTGTTTCACAGTACCATATAATGGTTGTTATTTTGGTTAGATTTTTCCAAAAATGAGGAAGTCTGGTGGAAGAGGCCGTGGGCGGGCGCTGCCAGCTGGTAGTGATGGTGGTGGTGGAACATCTGGTGGTAGTGGGAAAAGCAAAATAGCACCAAAGGCTCGAGGTGTTGACCCAGCGTCATCGTCTGGCTATACAAGGCCTCGAAGGCTACCTAATCTGGGAGTAAGAAAACAGGTTTTAAAGCCGTAGGAGCAGGAAAAAGTTTTGGCTTACCTTGCTGACTCAGCCTCTAGCTCTTTTGCCTCCTCTTCAGAAGGTTCGAAATCTAAAAGCAGCGAGTCATCAGCGGATGCTCCCGGTCAGGAACAAGTCGCTTCCTTGTGTCCTTCACCCAAAGCAAAAGTGAAGGATGCGGCAGGTGACACTACAGTTTACTCCATGGAGCTCTTTACACATACCGTGCCTGGGTTAGAGAGGGAAATTGTTAAAAGCCCATTACAAGATGAATCGGACATGGAGTGCACAGATGCACAGCCACAGCTATATTATTATGCTGTTCCATTGACTCAGATCACTACATTGCCCTCGCAGTGTACTGAGCCAGAATCTGACCCTGATGAGACTATGGTGCCCCGTCACGAACGCTATAGCACCTTACATGGTGACACAGAGGAAGGTGCACATGAAATTGAAGAGGAGGTGATAGGTGACCCAGTTGTTGACCCAGATTGGCAGCCATGGGGGAAAGAGGGTGCCGCTGCCAGTAGCTCAGAAGCGGAGGAGGATTATCCGCAGCAGTCATCTACATTGCAACAGCTTTCATCTGGCAGGCCCATATCTGGCCAAAAATGTTTGGCAAATCCAAAAACAGTTTTAAGGCACCGTGGCCATCCGGTGAAAGTAGCACAGCATGCAATGCCTGAAAAGGTAATCCATAGTAGGAAGAGTGCAGTGTGGGCAATTTTTAACCAAGATCCAAATGATCAGTGCAAAGTTATCTGTAAGAAGTGCTCAAAGACCTTTAGCAGAGGGAAGAATCTCCTAAGTTTAAATACAACGTGCATGCATAGACATTTAACCAGCATGCACTTGCAAGCCTGGACTAACTACCAAACGTCCCATACTGTTGGTGCACCCGCTCAGAATGAAGGTAGTCAGCAACGCTACATTGCTTCCCTCAATGTAAGCCCACCGGTTAGCACACCACCGACAGCAAATAAGGACGTATCATCGCAAGGCCAAAGCAGTCAGGGAATCACAAGGTTCTTGGTAGGAAACACTGTAGGTAGGCCAACATCAAGAATACCATCACCAACCCTCTCTCAATCTGCCATGTCCACCACCACATCCGGTAGTTCCACCATATGCAGCTCTCCAGTCCAGCTCACCCTACAAGAGACTCTCGTTAGGAAAAGGAAGTACTCATCCTTTCATCCGCATACACAGGTTTGAACGCCCACATTGCTAGACTAATCTCGTTAGAGATAATGCCCTACCAGTTGGTGGAAAGCGAAGCTTTCAAAGCCCTGATGGCCTACGCAGTACCATGCTATGACCTACCCAGTCGACACTTCTTTGCGAGAAAAGCCATCCCAGCCCTCCACCAGCATGTCAAATACCACATTGTCCATGCACTGAGGCAGTCAGTCAGTAGAAAGGTGCACCTCACAACTGATGCATGGACCAGTAGGCATGGCCAGGGACGTTACGTGTCCATCACGGTGCACTGGGTTAATGTGGTGGATGCAGGGTCCACAGGGGACAGCCATAGTGGGACAGTTCTGCCTAGCCCACGGTCGAGGAAACAGTTTGCTGTAGGCATTCGACAACCCTCCTCCTCCAGAAGCGGAAGCTCATCCACAGAGCGCAGTCGCCCGACCACTCCATCCGCAGCTGCCAGTGTTGCACACGAGGTGTCACATTATGGAACAGCTAGTGGTAAGCGTCAGCAGGCTGTGTTGGAAATGAAGTGTTTGGGTGACAACAGACACACCGCGGAAGTACTGGCCGAGTACTTGCGGCAAGAAACTCAGTCATGGTTGGGCAGTGTTCATCTTAAGGCAGGCAAAGTAGTCAGTGATAATGGAAGGAATTTTATGGCTGCCATAGCCCTTTCAGAACTGAAACACATTCCTTGCCTGGCTCACACCTTGAACCTGGTGGTGCAGTGCTTCCTGAAAAATTATCCGGGGTTACCAGCCCTGCTCCTAAAGGTGCGAAGACTTTGCTTGCACATCCGCTAGTCGCCCGTACACTCCAGCCGTGTGCTGAACCATCAGTGATCGCTGAAGCTTCCCCAGCACCGCCTAATAATCGACGTTGCAACAAGGTGGAACTCCACACTGCACATGCTTCAGAAACTGTGCGAACAGAGGTGTGCTGTAATGTATTTGTGGGAGGATACACATACACGGGCAGGCAATTGGATGGCAGACATGGTGTTGTCTGGTGTGCAGTGGTCGAAGCTCCAAGATCTCTGTCAAGTCCTTCAGTGTTTTGAGGAATGCACATGGCTGGTAAGTGCAGATGACGCCATCATAAGCATGAGCATCCCACTAATGCGTCTGCTGATGCAAAGTTTGATGCACATTAAGGAGCAGGCGTCTGCAGCAAAGGAGGAGGGAAGCCTTGATGACAGTCAGCCATTGTCTGCTCAGGGAACTTTCCTGGACGAGGTGGCGGATGAAGAGGAGGAGGAGGAGGAGGATGGGGATGGATATTTATGGGAGGAGGATGCTTCTCAGGGGGCAATAGAAACTGTTGGCATTGCAGGGTCAGGTACAGGGTTTTGCGGGTGACAAGTGATGTTGATTTGAAAGAAAATGCTCCTCAACCCAGCACAAGCAGTGAATTGACACCTGGAACATTGGCCCACATGGCTGATTATGCCTTGCGTATCCTAAAAAGGTACCCCCATATTATAAAAATGATGACTGATGAAAATTACTGGTTGGCCTGCCTCCTGAATCCATGATATAAAGGGAAATTACAAAATATTTTGCCACATGAGAACCTGGAGCAAATATTGGCTACCAAAAAACCAACTCTTGTAGACGGTTTGGTTCAGGCATTCCCAGCACACAGCAGCGGTGATTGTTCTCACACGAGCTGTAGGGAGCAACATGGCAGAGGTGTTAGAGGTGCACAAATCAGAAGTGGCGTTGGACAGAGGGGTTTTATGACCAGGTTGTAGAGTGATTTCGCAATGACAACAGACACGACAGGTACTGCTGCATCGATTCAAAGTGACAGGAGACAGCATTTGTCCAGTATGGTTACCAACTATTTTTTCTCCCTTATCGATGTTCTCCCTCACAGGTCATTCTCCTTTGATTACTGGGCATCTAAAATAGACACCTGGCCTGAATTGGCAGAATATGCATTATAGGAGCTCGCTTGCCCAGCTGCTAGTGTGCTATCAGAAAGAGTCTTCAGTGCTGCTGGTTCAATACTGACCGAAAAAAGGACTCGTCTGGCTACCCGAAATGTTGATGATCTGACCTTCATTAAAATGAACCAATCATTGATTTCTAATTATTTTGCCCCACCTCCCCTGCTGACACGTAGCTTGCCTGAAAAATGTCTTGCTTTTGGCCTCCTCTTACTGACTGCTCCAATTTCTCCATTTGCAGCTGCTGAATGTCCACCATAGGCCATTTTTCTACCTCCCTAAATGGTCTTACTCTGCCCACAGGGCCGTGGTCACCACTTGGCACAAGCACCCATGCAAGTGCCGTTTGCCTGGACAGGTGGGTGTGCCCACTCTTGGGCGACGGCACTGGCACAGGGTCCCTCATAGTACAATGAGGTGTCTCTGATGGTGGTGGTGCACAAACAATGTCAGACACACCGTCGTAATATGAGGGGCCCTGTGCCAGTACCGCCGCCCATGAGAGAGTGTTCCTCCCCAGCTCGAACAGTGCTCTACCATTTGCAAAACTTACCTCTCCCTGCTCCACCACTGTGTAGTCTGTGCTGTTAAATCCTTCAATAGTTAAAATATACAGGGGCACTGGCCTACATTTAGACCAGTTAATACTTTGCGCCAACTACCACTGTCTGCTACTCAGCAGAGGAGCACACCCCAGTACCTAGCTATGCCACCTGGAAAGTCCTGTTACCAATTTAGCCAACTTTTTTATTTTAGGCCTACTAAGTCTGTGTGAGCCTCTCATAACAGTTGTCCTCCTCCGCTGAAAAAAGCTATGCCGCCTGTGTACTCCTCTTACCAATTTTGAACAGCATTTAGCCTGCTTTTTCATTTTAGGTCTACTAAGTCTGTGTGAGCCTCTCATAACAGTTGTCCTCCTCTGCTGAAAAAAAGCTATGCCGCCTGTGTACTCCTCTTAACAATTTTGAACTGCATTTAGCCAACTTTTTTATTTTAGGCCTACTAAGTCTGTGTGAGCCTCTCATAACATTTGTCCTCCTCCGCTGAAAAAAGCTATGCCGCCTGTGTACTCCTCTTACCAATTTTGAACTGCATTTAGCCAACTTTTTTTATTTAAGGCCTACTAAGTCTGTGTGAGCCACTAATAACAGTTGTCCTCCTCCGCTGGAAAAAGCTATGCCGCCTGTGTACTCCTCTTACCAATTTTGAACTGCATTTAACCTACTTTTTTATTTTAGGCCTACTAAGTCTGTATGAGCCTCTCATAGCAGTTGTCCTCCGCTGAAAAAAGCTATGCCGCCTGTGTACTCCTCTTACTAATTTTGAACTGCATTTAGCCTACTTTTTTATTTTAGGCCTACTAAGTCTGTGTGAGCCTCTCATAACAGTTGTCCTCCTCCACTGAAAAAAGCTATGCCGCCTGTGTACTCCTCTTACCAATTTTGAACTGTATTTAGCCTACTTTTTTATTTTATGCCTACTAAGTCTGTGTGAGCCTCTCATAACAGTTGTCCTCCTCCGCTGAAGAAAGCTAAGCCGCCTGGTTAGTCCTGTTACCAATTTTGAACTGCATTTAGCCTACTTTTTTATTTTAGGCCTACTAAGTCTGTCTGTGCCACTCATTACAGCTGTCCTCCATTGAACAAAGCTATGCTGCCTGTGTACTCCAGTTACCAATTTTGAACTGCATTTAGCCTACTTACTTATTTAGGCCTACTAACTGTGTCTGCCTCCCATTACAGTTGTCCTCCACTGAACAAAGCTGAACCTGAATTTTCACCGTTCCAGATATTAAACTGCATTTGGCATACTTGTTTGGTTTGGCCTTCTAACGGTGTCTGCCGCTGTTTGTTGTTCTCCTCCACTGAACAAAGCTGAGCTTCAATTTTCACCGTTTCAGATATTAAACTGCATTTGGCCTACTTGTTTGGTTTGGCCTTCTAACAGTGTCTGCCGCTGCTTGTTGTTCTCCTCCACTGAACAAAGCTGAGCCTCAATTTTCACCGTTTCAGATATTAAACTGCATTTAGCCTACTTACTTATTTGGGCCTAGTAAATGTGTCAGCCACTCCTTACAGGTGTCCTCCACTGAGCAAAGCAATGCCGCCTGTGTACTCCTGTTACCAATTTTGAACTGCTTTTAGTCTACTTTTTTATTTTGGGCCTATATCTGTGTTTCCTCCTCATCCTGCCCATTGCCCAGCCACTGCTAGATGAGTCTGGTGGTACATTGGCCCAGACCACTACATTCCCCTTGCACTCTACAAAGCCAGAATCCGACCCTGCTGAAAGTCAGGTTCTCCTTCCCGCATACTATACCACCTTACACGGGGACAAGGAGGAAGGTGGAGATGAAAGTACAGGTTACTTCATCAGGTGGGGGGGCATACTCGTTGGCACTTGCACAGGGCCCCTCATAGTATTCAAACGTGTCTCTGGCAGTGGGAGGCGCTGCCCGCCGTCAAACACACCGCCATACTATGAGGGGCCCTGTGCCAGTGCCAACTAGTGGGCCCCCCACTTGCTCAGGATCGCAGCACTTGCAAAGTTGAAATACTTACCTCTCCCTGCTCCACCTCCGTGACGTATTCCGCGTTTCCCGGGCCCACAAAAATCTTGAGCCAGCCCTACGCCCCCACAACTTTAGCCAAAAGAGCCCCTGTTTTCAATACCTAACTATTATTATAAAGTAAATTAAGATTGACAAGCTTCAGTAATACAAATTGATGTTTTTGGCTTTAAAATGGACACTGTAGGTGTTTTCCTGTCCTCCCCTCACTGCCGACTTTGATTCCCCATTGACTTGCATTGGGTTTCGTGTTTCGGCCGACCCCCCGATTTTTTGCAATAATGAGCCGATTTCACCCGACCTGACTTTTGAGAAAGTCGAGTTTTGCGAAACCCGACTTGATCCTAAAGAAGTAAAAGTCGCTCAACTCTAGTCTTGACAAAAAAAAGAAAAAAAGAAATATCTTTAGGTAGAATGGTGGTGGGTCCATTCAGAACACATTCCTTTGAAGATGTAGTGGTAAATCCCGTTGGGAGTTGTGCCAAAAATGAACCCAATACATTCAGACTAATCCACCATTTGTCATATCCAAGAGGCAGGTCAGTAAACAACAACATCGACGCGGAACCAAGTACAGTACTATGTACTGTACCTCCTTTGACGAGGCAATCAGGTGGGTCAAGAAGTTGGTAAGGGGTACCCTAATGGCCAAAACAGACATTGAGGGGGCGTTCTGGTTACTACCTGTGCCTCCGAATAGTGTCCTCCCATTGGGCTTCTTCTGCGAAGGAGCATACTACATAGATTGCTGTTTGCCCATGTGGTGCTCCGTATCCTGCTCACTATTTGAGGCGTTTAGTTGCTTCCTTGAATGTGTCATCATGGACGTTTGTAAGGCGGCACATATTATCCATTACCTCGAAGACTTCTTATGCCTGGGCCCAAAAGATTCGCCACAGTATGAAAACACGCGGTAGTCCACCTGTGAGAAGGAGAGAGCTGGAGAGAGAGTGGACACCCCAGAGCCGAGGGGTTAGATTGAGAAAGAAAGAAGGCGGTGTAGCTTGCTTCATGGGTGGGGTACTCTGCTGAGTAGCAGAAATGCTACTAGGCCCAAAAGGATTTCCTGGGCCAAATGCCGTTAAAAAAAAATACTTAGGTAAAAAGGCGTGTAGCTTGCTTCATGGGTGGGGTACGCTGCTGAGTTGCACCAAATTCTACTAGGCCCAAAATGATTTCCTGGGCTAGATGCCGTTAAAAAATAGTACTTAGGTAAACAGGCAGTGTAGCTTGCTTCATGGGTGAAGTATGCTGCTGAGTAGCACCAAATTTTACTAGACCTAAAAGGATTTCCTGGGCTAGATGCCGTTACAAAATAGTAGTTAGCTAAACAGGTGGTGTAGCTTGCTTCATGGGTGGGGTACTGTGCTGAGTAGCACAAAATGCTATTAGGTACAAAATGATTTTCTGGGCTAGATGCAGTTAAAAATTAGATCAACAGGCGGTGTAGCTTGCTTCATGGGTGGGGTACGCTGCTGAGTAGCACCAAATTCTACTAGGCCCAAAAGGATTTTCTGGGCCAGATGCCGTAAAAAATAGTACTTAGGTAAACAGGCGGTGGGTGGCTGGACTACTCGGCTGACTAGCAGACACTGAAGCTTTGGAGAAGACCTCTGAATCCCAGGCCAGAGTATGAGGAAACAACTCTGCAGACAACCCCACCCACCTGGAATTGACGATGGCAACGTCGTGTAAAACTCAGCAAGGGGATTAAATAAAAGAGTCTCCATTTTTTCCAAAAATTCGGCCACAGACACCACTTAAGTGGCATCAATTTCACCAGAGTTTTTTAAAACGGTTGGTGAGGTGATTTTCAAAAATCATCAAGCTTTTAGTCTCCCCAAGATGACACAGGGGTAGAAAAGTCCTTGCAGATACTGGATTTGTTCATCTTGATGAACGTTAGTCTTTCTACATTGTCACTGGACAGCCGCGTGTGCTTATCTGTCAGCACACCACCAGCAGCGCTGAAGACACGTTCAGAGAGAACGCTGGCTGCGGGGCACGACAAGATCTCCAGTGGCGTGCTCAGGCCATTTTTCAAGATTGGAAGCCCAAAATGAGCAAGGGTCCAGTTCCACAGTCATGGCATCGATGTTAACTTGGAGATACTCTTGTACCATCCTCTCTAGGTGTTGGCTGTGCGTCAGAAATCTTGTCTCCTGTGACCTTGCAAAGGATGGTCTAAAAAAATCTTGAAACGATTGGAAAAAATTGCTGTTACCACCAGATACGATGTTACTGTTACGGTTTGAGTGATGACTCGATTGTCCCACGGTTGGCAAGTTAGAACTCCGAGATTCACTACGTGCACCACTGGTGTTTTGTGGAAAAGCAGATCTTAGATTCTGTAACAGTCTCTGCTGATACTCCTGCATGCGTGAATCCCTTTAAATGGCAGGAATTATTTCGCCAAATTTGCTTTTGTAGAGGGGATCTAAGAGTGTGGCAACCCAGTAGACAGCATGACATCGGATTCTGACAATCCGAAGGTCATGTTGCAGGTAGTGCAGCAAGAATTCACTCATGTGTCTTGCGCATCCAGGAGGACCAAGTCCTTGTTCTCTTGGTGGTGGCGAGGTGAGAATCATGCTTCCTTTGTCAGCCCTCTCCCCCCAACCTCGCACAACAGAAATTTGATCAAAGTCTCCCTCATCTGATGAGTCTTCCATGCCCAGCGCCAGTTCGTCCTCCACTTCTTTCTCGCCTCCTGCACCTTCCTCAACAGTTTGGCTGCTACCATGCGCCCTCGGTAATCCCTCTCCCCCAGCCTCCAATGCCAGCCGCCTTGGTGCTGTCAACCTTCTTGACCTTGGAGATATGATCCCTTCCGCATACGACTCCTCCTGTTCCTCCTCCTCCTCCACCTCCTCTTGTTCCACCACCTGACTCCAAACACTGTGTAAGGTGTGCTCCAGCATGTAAATCACCAGAATGGTCATGCTGATAATGGCATCGTCAGCACTAAACTGTTATGACCTGGTGGTAAGGACAATAATGGACCTGGTGGTTAAGAGCACACGGAATGACCTGATAGTTACTAATAATACAAGATGAGCTCTGAGACGTGGGAACTCGACACAGCCTAAGAAACTAGCTAGCCCTAGAGATAGAAAAATAAAGCCTACCTTGCCTCAGAGAAATTCCCCAAAGGAAAAGGCAGCCCCCCACATATAATGACTGTGAGTAAAGATGAAAATTACAAACACAGAGATGAAATAGATTTAGCAAAGTGAGGCCCGACTTAGACAGAGGATAGGAAAGGTAACGTTGCGGTCAGCACAAAAAACTACAAAAAGACCACGCAGATGGCGCAAAAAGACCCTCCGCACCGACTCATGGTGCGGAGGCGCTCCCTCTGCGTCCCAGAGCTTCCAGCAAGCAGGACAAAAATCAAAATAGCAAGCTGGACAGAAAAATAGCAAACCAGAGAAAAACAAGCAGGAACTTAGCTTCTGCTGGGAAGACAGGTCACAAGAACGATCCAGGAGAGAACTAGACCAATACTGGAACATTGACAGGTGGCAAGGAGCAATGATCTAAGTGGAGTTAAATAGAGCAGCCAGCCAACGAATTAACCTCGTCACCTGTGGAAGGAAACTCACAAGCCGCAGCTCCACTCACAACCACCAGAGGAAGCCCATGGACAGAACCAGCCGAAGTACCATTCATGACCACAGGAGGGAGCTTGACAACAGAATTCACAACAGTACCCCCTCTTGAGGAGGGGTCACCGAATCCTCACCAGAGCCCCCCGGCCGAACAGGACGAGCCAATTGAAAGGCACGAACCAGATCGGCAGCATGAACATCGGAGGCAAAGACCCAGGAATTATCTTCCTGACCATAACCCTTCCACTTGATCAGGTACTGGAGTTTCCATCTCGAAGTACGAGAATCCAAAATCTTCTCCACCACATACTCCAACTCCCCCTCAACCAACACCGGGGCAGGAGGATCAACGGATGGAACCACAGGCGCCACGTATCTCCGCAACAATGACCTATGGAATACATTATGGATGGCAAAAGAAGCTGGAAGGGTCAAACGAAACGACACAGGATTGAGAACCTCAGAAATCTTATACGGACCAATGAAACGAGGCTTAAACTTAGGAGAGGAAACCTTCATAGGAACATAACGAGACGAAAACCAAACCAAATCCCCAACACGAAGTCGGGGACCAACACAGCACCGGCGGTTAGCGAAACGTTGAGCCTTCTCCTGGGACAATATCAAATTTTCCACCACATGAGTCTAAATCTGCTGCAACCTATCCACCACAGTATCTACACCAGGACAGTCCGAAGACTCAACCTGCCCTGAAGAGAAACGAGGATGGAAACCAGAATTGCAGAAAAACGGCGAAACCAAAGTAGCCGAGCTGGCCCGATTATTAAGGGCGAACTCAGCCAAAGGCAAAAAGGACACCCAATCATCCTGATCAGCAGAAACAAAGCATCTCAGATATGTTTCCAAAGTCTGATTAGTTCGTTCGGTTTGGCCATTTGTCTGAGGATGGAAAGCCAAGGAAAAAGACAAATCAATGCCCATCCTAGCACAAAAGGCTCGCCAAAACCTCGAAACAAACTGGGAACCTCTGTCCGAAACGATGTTCTCCGGAATGCCATGTAAACGAACCACATGCTGGAAAAACAATGGCACCAAATCAGAGGAGGAAGGCAATTTAGACAAGGGTACCAAATGGCCCATCTTAGAGAAGCGATCACAAACCACCCAAATGACCGAGTTGCAGATTTACGCTCCACATCTTTTAGTAGATAGGAAACAGGAACACATGGGCTACCTGCACAGTGAACAAGTCTGTAGGAACATGTTCACACACCACCAAGAAACCTGAAGACACAAAAGAGAATAGTAAAACCAAAAACACTCAGTTTGAAAAAAATTGCAGTAATCCGCAAGTGCTAGTAAAAGATGTAAAAAACAGGGTATTTGGTTGATACGTTTTTTGCAAAAAATGTATACTAAGCTGCTCTACCAAACTTCATGGTATACCCATATCAGAGCAGTCCTAACTAATGTATGCAATCCCTATCTGATGTATTTAAAAACCTGATCATCTGTATATTACCTGTGTGAACAGGGTTCAGAGAGGAAAAATCCATGTGTGCATACAGAGTAGAACAGCTTTTGTGCAGATAGCCCAAGAGGAGTGGTGGACAACTCCCCAGTCTTGTAGACACAAGAGAACAATTATGGAAACAGGAACACATGGGCTACCTGCACAGTGAACAAGTCTCTTTCTGGCTTCTCCTGTTGCTGCCAAATTCAGCAAAGATAAGTGTTTGGTTTCTTTATCTGTGGCACACTGCTGTGTGCTTGTTTCAGTTTTATTCCTGCTCTATAGGATTCACTGGAGTTGCAGATTTACGCTCCTACTATTTTGTAATGGCATCTAGCACAGGAAATCATTTTGGGCCTAGTAGAATTTAGTGATACTTAGCAGCGTACCCCACCCATGAAGCAAGCTACACTGCCTGTTGATCTAATTACTAATTTTTAACTGCTTCTAGCCCAGGAAATCGTTTTGTACCTAATAGCATTTTGTGCTACTCAGCAGCGTAACCCACCCATGAAGCAAGCTACACCACCTGTTTATCTAACTTATATTTTGTAACGGCATCTAGCCCAGGAAATCCTTTTGGGCCTAGTAGAATTTGGTGCTACTCAGCAGCGTACTTCACCAGTGAAGCAAGCTACAATGCCTGTTTACCTAAGTACTATTTGTTAACAGCATCTGGCCCAGGAAATCCTTTTGGGCCTAGTAGCAATTTCTGCTACTCAGCAGAGTACCCCACCCATGAAGCAAGCTACACCACCTTCTTTCTTTCTCAATCTAACCCCTCGGCTCTGGGGTGTCCACAATTAGTTGCTAATTGCTAGCCTTTGCATGTTGCACTTTACTAATCACCTATGAGCTGTATGTGGACTGGTAGCAGGGATTGCCGTACCTTGGGCTGATTTTTTATGCTGCTGTTGGCATTCTGTGTCACCTTTTAGCCCTACTGTAAATTGTCTGTCTGGTTTTTCATGTCTATTATGAATAAAATGTCATTTATATTGGATTCTATAATTGCATGTTGTTGTTTTTCTTTCTAGTCTTACTATGTTTTGGCAGTTATCCTTTTGTCCATGCATGGGTGGTGCACAGATTTTTTGACATATGTTGCCATGTATTTTGTGGACTACATGTACCACCAATACTGCTCATTGGAATTATTCTCTTCACTAGTACCTATACAAATAAAAAAATGTCATCAACAAAGCGAAACTAGGCCTGAATGTTGGATTGGAAATCTGGCAATGAGTACACGCATGTCTTCTCCCACCAACCCAGAAATAGGTTGACAAAGGAGGGAGCATAGTGTGCACCTATCGCAGTTCCCGAGACTTGACGGCAAAAACAAAAATCAAAGATAAAATAATTATGATTGAGAACAAATTTGAGTAAACCTAGAAGGAAATGATTGTGTAGATGATCTTGACTGCCGCCACGCTGTATAAAATATTCCACTACCATGATGGTGTGCTATGTTGGTATACAGTGATTCAATGTCAACTGCAATCAGCAGAGCCCCCTCAAGTAAATTGATAGTCTGTATCTTTTGTACTAGATATGTAGAGTCTCTCTTTAAGTACCAATGGTTATAAATAAAAGTCTATATATGTACCGTCTCTCTCTCTCCAAGGCTTCCAATGCCTGCAATGATGGGTCTACTGGGGGGGTCAAACCAGACTTTTATGTACCTTGGGTACTAAATAAAAAGTCGGGATCACTGGTTTGTTGACAAAAATGTAGTCCCTTTCTTTTTTACTAATAATGCCTTCTGTTAATGCCGTATCCAATAGTTCGGGTTTCTGAACTAATGCACGTAAAACAATCTTTGTACAAAATAAATATAGATCCTTAATTATAGTGAATTTGTCAATCACATGCATAGGAGAAAAAGTGAGACCTCATAGGAGTACTGACCTTTCTGCAGAAGGGAGCTCATGTGAAGAAAGATTGATGATTTGTAGTTGATTGTCTATCGGTTCTGCCGTTGGGACTTCTTCCTCTGTCCCTGTGTTTGATATCTATGTCATTGTTTGTTGTATCTTCTTTCTTCTACCCCGCCTTGTCCTCCATCTTTGTCACTTGTATTGGAAGCTAAAAAATCACTTAGGCTATGGTCAGCTTGTGTGGTTATGTTAGAAAATGGATTAACAGTTGTCATCCTCATATTACCTGAAAGTTTCCATTTGTTTGCCAGGCCTCTCTCATAGTCAAGTCTGTCTCTTTGTATTATTTTCTTTTTACCCTCTATCACTTCTTTCTCAAATTTTGTGATGGTATCTTTAAGTTTAATTTGCAATGGCTGGACTTGAGTAACCAAGTCGAAGCTAGATAGCTGTGTCTCAAGATTTTTAATCTTTAATTTTAGGGATGTGAGCAATTCACTATCATGCTGCAACAAAAGATTAATTAATATCCTAGAACATTGTGCCATACCTGCCTCTCAGGTGCTTTTGAAGGTTGGAGTGACCTCCCATGCTGGAAAGATTTGGACTCGAAGTCCACGTGGAAAGATGGATGCCATGAGATACTCTTCCAGACAATGTATATTACACCACACTCTGGTGATAGACTTGTGAGTCTCAGTCAGATCCCTCGTTAATTCATTAAAGTCTGTATTGTCCGTTTAAACTGTTTCAGAAAATAGATGATCGGCATGACTGTTCCAGACCACCTCCCGTGCGTTAAGGTCAAAAGCCATGAGTAATAAAACTAATGCAATAAAGAAAATATATAGTTTGAAAATAAGACAATAACCAAGAAAATGTATCATATATATAAATATATATAAAGAGCGTGCCACCACTAGAAACCCAAAGCTTGGGAAAGAACCTAGAAGATAAAAGATGGTAGCGGGCACCACTGGCTAATATGAAGTAATAATATGGGGTGTGTTGTGAATTCTGCTCTTGGGTTCCCTCCAGTGGCTGTTGGTGGGAATGCAGTTGTCTCTGACTCGCAGTCCTGGCCAGGTGTATCGGATGATTACAATTCTGACTGGGATATTTAGGTGTGCAGGATCCTTTAGCCCTTGCCAGTTGTCAATGTTACTTGTGAAGTGTTGGATCTCTTTCTGGCTTCTCCTGTTGCTGCCAAATTCAGCAAAGATAAGTGTTTGGTTTTTGTATCTGTGGCACACTGCTGTGTGCTTGTTTCAGTTTTATTCCTGCTCTATAGGATTGTAGGATTCACTGGAGTTGCAGATTTACGCTCCTACATCTTTTAGTAGATAGGAAACAGGAACACATGGGCTACCTGCACAGTGAACAAGTCTGTAGGAACATGTTCACACACCACCAAGAAACCTGAAGACACAAAAGAGAATAGTAAAACCAAAAACACTCAGTTTGAAAAAAATTGCAGTAATCCGCAAGTGCTAGTAAAAGATGTAAAAAACAGGGTATTTGGTTGATACGTTTTTTGCAAAAAATGTATACTAAGCTGCTCTACCAAACTTCATGGTATACCCATATCAGAGCAGTCCTAACTAATGTATGCAATCCCTATCTGATGTATTTAAAAACCTGATCATCTGTATATTACCTGTGTGAACAGGGTTCAGAGAGGAAAAATCCATGTGTGCATACAGAGTAGAACAGCTTTTGTGCAGATAGCCCAAGAGGAGTGGTGGACAACTCCCCAGTCTTGTAGACACAAGAGAACAATTATGGAAACAGGAACACATGGGCTACCTGCACAGTGAACAAGTCTCTTTCTGGCTTCTCCTGTTGCTGCCAAATTCAGCAAAGATAAGTGTTTGGTTTCTTTATCTGTGGCACACTGCTGTGTGCTTGTTTCAGTTTTATTCCTGCTCTGTAGGATTCACTGGAGTTGCAGATTTACGCTCCTACATCTTTTAGTAGATGTAGGAAGTTTTTTGTATATTCTGCTGTGTATGTTTTGAAGGGTTTAAATACTGACCGCACAGAATTCTGTCCTATCCTGTCCTATTTAGTTAGAGTGGCCTCCTGTGCTAAATCCTGTTTTTCTGCCTGTGTATGTTTTTTCCTCTCCGACTCACCACCAATATTTGTGGGGGGCTGTCTATCCTTTGGGGATTTTCTCTGAGGCAAGATAGTATTCCAATTTCCATCTTCAGGGGTATTTAGTCCTCCGGCTGTGATGAGGTGTCTAGGTGTGTTAGGTACACTCCACAGCTACTTCTAGTTATGGTGTTAAGTTCAGGATTGCGGTCAGTATAGTGGACACCTTCTCCAGTGAAAGTTCTCATGCAGCTCCTAGGTCACCGGATCATAACAGTACAACTGGCCCGCAATGAGTTAAATGCATCTCAGAAGAAGGGAAGGAAGATCTTGAGCCATTTTTTTTTCTCCAGTCTGTTTTGTGTTCTCTTCCCTCTTAATATCTGGGTGGCTGAGGAGCCTGGTGCAAGCATGAATGTTCAGGAATTAGCTTCTCGTGTAGACCAGCTTGCTGCTAGGGTGCAAGGTATTTCTGATTATATTGTTCAGACTCCTGCTTTAGAACCGAAGATTCCTACTCCTGATTTGTTTTCTGGTGACAGGTCTAAATTTTTGAGTTTTAAAAACAACTGTAAACTGTTTTTTGACCTGAGACCTCGATCCTCTGGTGACTCCATTCAGCAGGTAAAGATCGTAATCTCCCTGCTGCGTGGCGACCCGCAGGATTGGGCGTTTTCCCTGGAATCTGGGAATCCGGCTTTGCTTAATATTGATTCCTTTTTTCAGGCTTTAGGACTATTATATGATGAACCTAATTCTGTGGATCAAGCTGAGAAGACCTTCTTGGCCCTGTCTCAGGGTCAAGAGGTGGCAGAATTGTATTGTCAGAAATTCAAAAAATGGTCTGTGTTGACTAAATGGAATAATGATGCTTTGGCGGCAATTTTCAGAAGGGGGCTTTCTGAATCCATTAAAGATGTTATGGTGCGGTTTCCCACGCCTTCCGGTCTGAGTGATTCTATGTCTCTGGCCATTCAGATTCACCGGCGCTTACGGGAGCGCAGAGCTGTGCGCGCTGTGGCGTTATCCTCAGAGCAAATTTCTGAGCCTATGCAATGTGATAGAATTCTGTCTAGAATGGAACGACAAGGTTTCAGACGTCAAAATAGATTGTGTTATTATTGTGGCGACGCTTCTCATGTCATTTCTGTCTGCCCTAAGCGGACAAAGAGGATCGCCAGTTCAATTACCATCAGTACTGTACAACCTAAATTTCTGTTATCTGTGTCCTTGATCTGCTCATTGTCATCATTTTCTGTCATGGCGTTTGTGGATTCAGGCGCCACCTTGAATTTAATGGATTTTGAGTTTGCCAAGCATTGTGGTTTTCCCTTGCAGCCTTTACAGAACCCTATTCCTTTAAGGGGTATTGATGCTACACCCTTGGCTAAAAATAAGCCCCAGTTTTGGACAGAGGTGACCATGCGCATGGCGCCAGCTCATCAGGAAGATTGTCGATTTCTGGTGTTGCATAACTTGCATGATGTTATCGTGCTGGGTTTTCCATGGTTGCAGGTACATAATCCTGTGTTGGACTGGAAGTCCATGTCTGTGACTAGTTGGGGTCGTCAGGGGGTTCATAATGATGTTCCTTTGATGTCAATCTCCTCTTCTTCACCTTCTGAAATTCCAGAGTTTTTGTCTGATTTTCAGGATGTATTTGATGAGCCCAAGTCCAGTTTCCTTCCTCCGCACAGGGACTGCGATTGTGCTATTGACTTGATTCCAGGCTGTAAGTTTCCTAAGTGTCGACTTTTTAATCTATCTGTGCCTGAACATACCGCCATGCGGAGCTATATTAAGGAGTCTTTGGAGAAAGGGCATATTCGGCCATCTTCTTCACCGTTGGGAGCGGGGTTCTTTTTTGTTGCTAAAAAAGATGGTTCCTTGAGACCCTGTATAGATTATCGCCTCTTGAATAAAATCACGGTCAAGTTTCAATACCCTTTACCTTTGCTTTCCGATTTGTTTGCTAGGATTAAGGGAGCTAGTTGGTTTACCAAGATTGACCTTCGAGGGGCATATAATCTTGTTCATATTAAGCAGGGTGATGAATGGAAAACTGCGTTTAACACGCCCGAAGGCCATTTTGAATACCTTGTGATGCCATTCGGACTCTCTAATGCTCCAACTGTTTTCCAGTCCTTCATGCATGATATCTTCCGGACTTATCTTGATAAATTCTTGATTGTATATTTGGACGATATTTTGATTTTTTCCGATGATTGGGAGTCTCGTGTGCAACAGGTCAGCATGGTATTTCAGATCCTTCGTGACAATGCCCTGTTTGTGAAAGGGTCTAAGTGTCTCTTTGGGGTGCAGAAAGTCTCTTTTTTGGGCTTCATTTTTTCTCCTTTGTCTATAGAGATGGATCCGGTTAAGGTTCAGGCCATTCATGATTGGATTCAGCCCACATCCGTGAAGAGCCTTCAGAAATTTTGGGGTTTTGCAAATTTTTATCGCCGTTTCATTGCTAATTTATCCAGTGTGGATAAACCCTTGACCCATTTGACGAAGAAAGGCGCTGATGTGGCGAATTGGTCCTCTGCGGCTGTCTCTGCTTTTCAGAAGCTTAAACGTCGATTTACTTCTGCTCCAGTGTTGCGCCAACCGGATGTTTCTCTTCCGTTTCAGGTTGAGGTTGACGCTTCTGAGATTGGGGCAGGGGCCGTTTTGTCTCAGAGGGATCCTGTTGGTTCCTTAATGAAACCGTGTGCCTTCTTTTCCCGTAAGTTTTCGCCTGTTGAACGCAATTATGATGTCGGCAATCGGGAGTTGTTGGCTATGAAGTAAGCGTTTGAGGAATGGCGACATTGGCTTGAGGGAGCTAAGCACCGTATTGTGGTCTTGACCGATCATAAGAATTTGATTTACCTCGAGTCTGCCAAACGGCTGAATCCTAGACAGGCTCGATGGTCCTTGTTTTTTTCCCGTTTTGATTTCGTGGTCTCTTACCTTCCGGGTTCTAAGAATATTACGGCTGATGCCCTCTCTAGGAGTTTTTTGCCTGATTCTCCTGAGGTCTTAGAGCCGGTCGGTATTCTGAAAGAGGGGGTGGTCCTTTCTGCCATTTCCCCTGATTTACGATGGGTTCTTCAGGAATTTCAGGCTGACAAACCTGACCGCTGCCCTGTGGGGAAATTGTTTGTTCCTGACAGATGGACTACTAGAGTGATTTCTGAGGTTCACTGTTCTGTGTTGGCCGGTCATCCTGGCATTTTTGGTACCAGAGACTTGGTTGGTAGGTCCTTTTGGTGGCCTTCATTATCACGTGATGTGCGTTCTTTTGTGCAGTCCTGTGGGACTTGTGCGCGGGCCAAGCCTTGTTGTTCCCGTGCTAGTGGGTTGCTTTTGCCATTGCCAGTCCCTGAGAGGCCATGGAAGCATATTTCGATGGATTTTATTTCTGATCTTCCGGTCTCCCAGAAGATATCTGTTATCTGGGTTGTTTGTTACCGGTTCTCTAAGATGGTTCATTTGGTGCCCTTACCTAAATTGCCTTCCTCTTCTGATTTGGTTTCGTTGTTCTTTCAGCATGTGGTTCGTTTGCATGGTATTCCGGAGAATATTGTGTCCGACAGAGGTTCCGAATTTGTTTCTAAGTTTTGGCGGGCCTTTTGTGCTAGGCTGAGCATTGATTTGTCTTTTTCTTCTGCATTTCATCCTCAGACAAATGGCCAGACCGAGCGAACTAATCAGACCTTGGAGACTTATTTGAGATGCTTTGTGTCTGCTGATCAGGATGATTGGGTGGCCTTCTTGCCATTGGCCGAGTTTGCCCTAAATAATCGGGCTAGTTCTGCTACCTTGGTTTCGCCTTTCTTTTGTAATTTTGGTTTTCATCCTCGTTTTTCTTCTGGGCAGGTTGAGCCTTCTGACTGTCCTGGTGTGGATTCTGTGGTGGACAGGTTGCAGCAGATTTGGGCTCATGTGGTGGACAAGTTGGTGTTGTCTCAAGTAGAGTTGAGCGACCTTGACCTTTTTAGAGTCGAGCCGGGTTTTGCGAAACCCGACTATGTCCAAAGTCGGGTCGAGTGAAATCGGCCGATTATGACGTAAAGTCGGGATCGACCGAAACACGAAACCCAATGCAAGTCAATGGGGCAGCATAGTCGGCAGTGAGTGGGGGCCAGGAAAACACCTAGAGTGCCCATTTTAATGTCAAAACCATCCATTCTTCTTAATGAAGCTTGTCAAGCGTAATTTACCTTATAATAATTGGAAGGCATTTGAAATTGGGGGTCATTTGGCTAAAGTTGTGGGGGGTAGGGCTGGTTCAAGTAATTAGTGGGCCCAGGAAATCTGGACCACGTCACGGCAGTGGAGCAGGGAGAGGTAACTATTTCAACTTTGCAAGTGCTGTGAACCTGAGCAAGCAGGGGGGGCCCACTCGTTGGCATTGGCACTGGCACAGGGCCCCTCAAAGTACAGCGGTGTGTTTGCACGGCGGGGGCGCCTCCCACCGGCAGCAACACTTTTGCGTACTATGAGAGGCCCTGTGCCAGTGACGTCGCCAACTAGTATTCCTCCCCCCACCTGATGAAGGAACCTGCACTTTCATCTGCACCTTCCTCTTTGTCCCCGTGTAAGGTGGTATGGTATGCGGGAAGAGCAACCTGACTTTCAGCAGGGTCACAATGTTGTTGTGTAGCGTGCACGGGGAATGTTGCGTTATGGGTCAATGTACCAGCAGACTCATCTATCACTGGCTGGGCAATGGGCACGATGAAGTGGAAACACAGATATAGGCCCAAAGAAGAAAGTGGGCTAAATGCAGTTCAAAATTGGTAACACAGGAATAACCAGGGGGCATTGCAGTGGAGGACAACTGGAATGAGAGGCTGACACAGAGAGTAGGGCCAAATCAGTAAGTAGTCGAAATGCAGTTCAAAATTGGCAACCGTAGTAAACAGGCGGCACAGCTTTGTTCAGTGGAGGAGAACAGCAAGGAGTGGCAGACACCGATAGTAGGCCCCAACCCAACTAGTAGGCCAAATGCAGTCTAACATTAACAACTACTTAACGAGAGGCTGAAAATGGTATTTCAGGACAGGAAACCAGGAGAACAGCAAGGAGTGGCAGACACCGATAGTAGGCCCCAAACCAACTAGTACGCCAAATGCAGTTGTTCCATTTAACCACAATTTAATGAGAGCCTGAAGATAGAAGCTCAGGAAAGGCAACCTGGGGAACACCTTGGAGTGTAACACACCATCTCTCTCCACCCCATACCCATTTTGTAGGCCTAATGCTGTGTACTTTTCTACAACTACTAAACGAGAGTCGGAAGACCGAAGCAATGGCAAGGAAACCTGGGGAACACCTTGGAGTGTAACACACCATCTCTCTCCACCCCATACCCAATTTGTAGGCCTAATGCAGCCTACTTTCCGACACCTACTAAACGAGAGCATGAAGATCGAAGCTCAGGAAAGGCTACCTGGTGAAAACCTTGGAGTGTAACACAACCTGTCTCTACACCCCATACCAAATTTGTAGGCCTAATGCAGCGTAGTTTCCACCAACTACTAAACGAGAGCCGGAAGATCGAAGCTCATGAAAGGCAACCCGGGGAACACCTTGGAGTGTAACACAACCTCTCTCTACACCACGAAAGGGCTGATTCTTAGGAAGGAAGGCTGTTGTAAATAAGCATTGCGCGTCCGAGGGTGATTATATTCTTATTCGGTATCTACTCACCCTCGGACGCGCCATGCTTCTTGATTTGTAATTAATGTTTATTTGCAATGTGCTTTTGACTTACTCAATTATTTTTTTAATTATTGATTTTATTAAATTAATAGTTTAACATCTTATTGGAAATAATTTAAAGGAGACGCGACAGGACAACACTCGGTGGATGCCATATCTGTGTTAACAACTCCAAAAAACTTTCAGTTAACTTCTTGCAGGAGAAAGAAATTGTAGCTGTTGGACCTTTGTAGTACAGTTCCAGATATTTGTTGTGTGTTTGTTTTGATTGTTAAAATGTCTGCATTTGAGATCTCAACACGATCTTATTTTTTATAATCAAATTAATTTTTTTTATATTTAATGATGTTGGTTCAAGGGGTACACGGGCAGCAATAGACAGGTCAGTGGAGGCCTAGTGGAAGGAGTGACGGCAGACAGGCATCAAAGGCCTAACATTGGGCTGGCTGTAGGCAAGTTAAAATTGGTTCCAGGGGAACACGACCATCAGTGGCCTGGTCAGTGTAGTTGTAGTTGAAAGAACGGGACGCAGACAGGCTTCGAAGGCCTAACATAATAACATAGGGCTGGCTGTAGGCAAGTTAAAATTGGTTCCAAGGGAACACGGCCATCAGTGGCCTGGTCAGTGTAGTTGTAGTTGAAAGAACGGGACGCAGACAGGCTTCGAAGGCCTAACATAACAAACTTGGGCTGGCTGTAGGCACTTTTAAATTTGTTCCAGGGGTACATGGGCAGCAGTGTATGGTCAGTGGAAGTCTAGTGGAAGGAGTGACCGCAGACAGGCTTCCAAGGCCTAACATAACAAACTTGGGCTGGCTGTAGGCACTTTTAAATTGGTTCCAGGGGTACACGGGCAGCAGTGGTCTGGTCAGTGGAAGTCTAGTGGAAGGAGTGACCGCAGACAGGCTTCCAAGGCCTAACATAACAAACTTGGGCTGGCTGTATGCACTTTTAAATTGGTTCCAGGGGTACACGGGCAGCAGTGGTCTGGTCTGTGGAAGTCTAGTGGAAGGAGTGACCGCAGACAGGCTTCGAAGGCCTAACATAACAAACTTGGGCTGGCTGTAGGCACTTTTAAATTGGTTCCAGGGGTACACGGGCAGCAGTGGTCTGGTCAGTGGAAGTCTAGTGGAAGGAGTGACCGCAGACAGGCTTCCAAGGCCTAACATAACAAACTTGGGCTGGCTGTAGGCACTTTTAAATTGGTTGCAGGGGTACACGGGCAGCAGTGGTCTGGTCAGTGGAAGTCTAGTGGAAGGAGTGACCGCAGACAGGCTTCGAAGGCCTAACATAACAAAATTGGGCTGGCTGTAGGCACTTTAAATTGGTTCCAGGGGTACATGGGCAGCAGTGTATGGTCAGTGGAAGTCTAGTGGAAGGAGTGACGGCAGACAGTCTTCGAAGGCCTAACATAACAAAATTGGGCTGACTGTAGGCACTTTTAAATTGGTTCCAGGGTAACACGGCCAGCAGTGGCCTGGTCAGTGTAGTAGTTGTAGAAAGAAGGGACCGCAGACAGGCTTCGAAGGCCTAACATAACAAAAATGTCAAAACAATGGTATTGTCAGTGCCAGGCATTGAAGGATGTCAGCGCCTAGACTACACATTGGTGAAGCTGTGAGAGATAATTTTGCTAGTGGTAGAGCACTGTTTGAGCTGGGGGGGAGAACTGTCTTGTGGCCGGCGGTACAGGCACAGGGCCCCTCATATTACAACGGTGTGTCTGACGTTGGGTGCGCACCACCACCGCCAGAGACACTTTATTGTACTATGAGGGACCCAGTGGCAGTGCCGTCGACCAAAAGCGGCCACACCCACCTCTTCAGACAAACAGCACTCTCAAGGGTCCAAGCGCAAAGTGGCGATAGCACGGCCCCGTGTGGGGAGTTTGGCCATTTCGTGAGGTGGAAACATGTCGTATGCTGGACAATCAGGTGAAGAAAATTACGAGATTGGAAAAGTCATTCAGAATAGTCCACAGGCAAGACCTTTTCATAGGAAAGCTAGGTGTCAGCCGGGCAGGGTGGGGCAAAAGATTTTGAAATCCAGTTGTGGTTCATTTTAATGAAGGTTAGATCATCTACATTTTGGGTAGCCAGACGAGTCCTTTTTTCTGTTAGTATTGAACCTGCAGCACTGAATACTCTTTCTGATAGGACACTAGCTGCCGGGCAAGCAAGCTCCTGCAATGCATATTCTGCCAATTCTGGCCAGGTGTCTAATTTGGATGCCCAGTAATCAAATGGGAATGACGGTTGAGGGAGAACGTCGATAAGGGATGAAAAATAGTTTGTAACCATACTGGACAAATGTTGTCTCCTGTCACTTTGAATTGATGCTGCAGTACCTGTCCTGTCTGCGGTCATAGAAAAATCACTCCACAACCTGGTCAGAAAACCCCTCTGGCCAACGCCACTTCTGATTTCTGCCCCTCTAACACCTCTGGTCTGCTGGCCCCTGGAGCTCGTGTGAGAACGATCACGGGCGCTGTGTGCAGGGAATGCCAGAAGCAAACGGTCAACAAGAGTTGATTGTTTTGTTGCTAATATTAGTTCCAAGTTCTCATGTGGCATAATATTTTGCAATTTGCCTTTATAGCGAGGATCAAGGAGGCAGGCCAACCAGTAATCGTCATCGTTCATCATTTTTGTAATGCGTGTGTCCCTTTTGAGGATACGCAAGGCATAATCCGCCATGTGGGCCAAAGTTCCCGTTGTCAAATCTGCGGTTGTGCTTGGTTGAGGGGCAGTTGCAGGCAAATCTACGTCACTTGTGTCCCTCAAAAAACCAGAACCCGGCCTTGCCACGCCACCAATTTCCCGTGCCCCCGGGAAAGCTTCCTCATTAAAAATATACTCATCCCCATCATCCTCCTCATCCTCCACCTCCTCTTCGCCCGGTACCTCGTCATGTACACTGCCCTGACCAGACAATCGCTGACTGTCATCAAGGCTTTCCTCTTCCTCTGGTGCAGACGCCTGATCCTTTATGTGCGTCAAACTTTGCATCAGCAGACGCATTAGGGGGATGCTCATGCTTATTATGGCGTTGTCTGCACTAACCAGCCGTGTGCATTCCTCAAAACACTGAAGGACTTGACACATGTCTTGAATCTTCGACCACTGCACACCTGACAACTCCATGTCTGCCATCCTACTGCCTGCCCGTGTATGTGTATCCTCCCACAAAAACATAACAGCCCGCCTCTGTTCGCACAGTCTCTGAAGCATGTGCAGTGTTGAGTTCCACCTTGTTGCAACGTCTATGATTAGGCGATGCTGGGGAAGGTTCAAAGAACGCTGATAGGTCTGCATACGGCTGGAGTGTACAGGCGAACGGCGGATATGTGCGCAAAGTCCACGCACTTTGAGGAGCAGGTCGGATAACCCCGGATAACTTTTCAGGAAGCACTGCACCACCAGGTTTAAGGTGTGAGCCAGGCAAGGAATGTGTTTCAGTTGGGAAAGGGAGATGGCAGCCATGAAATTCCTTCCGTTATCACTCACTACCTTGCCTGCCTCAAGATCTACAGTGCCCAGCCACGACTGCGTTTCTTGCTGCAAGAACTCGGACAGAACTTCCGCGGTGTGTCTATTGTCGCCCAAACACTTCATAGCCAATACAGCCTGCTGACGTATGCCAGTAGCTGCCCCATAATGGGAGACCTGGTGTGCAACAGTGGCAGGTGCGGATGGAGTGTTTGTGCGACTGCGGTCTGTGGACGAGCTCTTGCTTCTGCAGGAGGACGAGGAGGAGGAGGAGGAGGAGGGGGTGCGAACGGCTACAGACAACTGTTTACTAGACCGTGGGCTAGGCAGAACTGTCCCAAACTTGCTGTCCCCTGTGGACCCTGAATCCACCACATTTACCCAGTGTGCCGTGATGGACACGTAACGTCCCTGGCCATGCCTACTGGTCCATGCATCTGTTGTCAGGTGCACCTTTGTGCTCACAGATTGCCTGAGTGCATGGACGATGCGCTCTTTAACATGCTGGTGGAGGGCTGGGATGGCTTTTCTGGAAAAAAAGTGTCGACTGGGTAGCTCGTAGCGTGGTACAGCGTAGTCCATCAGGTCTTTGAAAGCTTCGCTTTCAACTAACCGGTAGGGCATCATCTCTAACGAGATTAGTCTAGCTATGTGGGCGTTCAAACCCTGTGTACGCGGATGCGAGGCTAAGTATTTCCTTTTTCTAACCATAGTCTCATGTAGGGTGAGCTGGACTGGAGAGCTGGAGATCGTGGAACTAGCGGGGGTGCCGGTGGACATGGCAGACTGAGAGACGGTGGGAGATGGTATTGTTGCCGCCGGTGCCCTAGATGCAGTGTTTCCTACTACGAAACTGGTGATTCCCTGACCCTGACTGCTTTGGCCTGGCAAAGATACCTGCACAGATACAGCAGGTGGTGCGCTAAATGGTGGTCCTACACTGCCGGAAGGGATGTTGCGTTGATGACTAGCTTCATTGGCCGAGGGTGCAACAACCTTAAGGGACGTTTGGTAGTTAGTCCAAGCTTTCAAATGCATGGTGGTTAAATGTCTATGCATGCAACTAGTATTGAGACTTTTCAGATTCTGACCTCTGCTTAAGGAAGTAGAACATTTTTGACAGATGACTTTGCGCTGATCAATTGGATGTTGTTTAAAAAAATGCCAGACTGCACTCTTTCTAGCATCGGATACCTTTTCAGGCATTGCAGACTGAGCTTTAACCGGATGGCCACGCTGTCCTCCAACAGGTTTTGGCTTTGCCACGCGTTTTGGGCAAGATACGGGCCCGGCAGATGGAACCTGTGGCGATGTTGATGCCTGCTGCGGCCCCTCCTCCTCCTCTGCTTCAGAACTGCTGCCGCCTGCACCCTGTTCCCCCAATGGCTGCCAATCGGGGTCAAGAACTGGGTCATCTAATAACTCTTCTTGTACCTCCTGCGCAACTTCGTCTGTGTCACCGTGTCGTTCGGTGGTATAGCGTTCGTGATGGGGCAACATAGTCTCATCAGGGTCTGATTCTTGATCAGCACCCTGCGAGGGCAATGTTGTGGTCTGAGTCAAAGGACCAGCATAGTAGTCTGGCTGTGGCTGTGCGTCAGTGCACTCCATGTCAGATTCAATTTGTAATGGGCATGGACTGTTAACTGCTTCACTTTCTAAGCCAGGGACGGTATGTGTAAAGAGCTCCATGGAGTAACCCGTTGTGTCGCCTGCTGCATTCTTCTCTGTTGTTGTTTTTGCTGAAGAGGACAAGGAAGTGACTTGTCCCTGACCGTGAACATCCACTAACGACGCGCTGCTTTTACTTTTACCAGTTTCACGAGAGGAGGCAAAAGAGCTAGAGGCTGAGTCAGCAAGATAAGCCAAAACTTGCTCTTGCTGCTCCGGCTTTAAAAGCGGTTTTCCTAATCCCAGAAAAGGGAGCGTTCGAGGCCTTGTGTAGCCGGACGACGAACCTGGCTCCACAGCTCCAGACTTAGGTGCAATATTTTTTTCCCCACGACCACCTGATGCTCCACCACTACCACTACCCTCATTACCAGCTGACAATGAACGCCCCCGGCCACGACCTCTTCCACTAGACTTCCTCATTGTTTTAAAAACGTAACCAAACTAACGTTATTTGTTGCAGTCACACAACTTACACGGTGAGCTATAACTTCAGTATGATTTAGCTACCCCTTTACAGGTTGGTGAGACCACAGCGAAAATCAGGCCCAATGTTACACACTCTTTTTTTGGTGGCTGCAAATTAGAGAGATGCCCCACACGCAGGACTGTCACTGAAGCACAAATGTTAATATTAATGTCACACTATTATTTTTTTTTTATTTTTATTTTTTTCAGGAACACTTTAGAAACCCCCCCAAAAAAAAAAAATAGATTTTTGCAGGGAGAATTTAGAAAACAAATGTAACAAACTATATGCTTTCTATGGGCCACTGAGTGAGAGATGACGCACACAGGAATCAGGAGTGGCACACAAGCCCAGAGGCCAATATTTTTCTACCAATGATTGATGGAGTTATTTTCTCTGGTAGATTTTGGAACCCAAATCAAGGAAAAAAAATATAGGCTTTCTATGGACCACAATTGGAGAGAGAGAGAGAGAGAGAGAGAGATGGCACACCCAGGAGTCAAGACTGGCACACAAGCAGAAAGGCCAATATTAATCTCCCACTGTTTTTTTTGTTTGTTTTTTTTTTTTTTTTTCAGGGAGACTTTAGAAAAAAAAATAATAAAAAAAATATGATTTTATCAGGAAGAATTTAGAAACCAAATAAAATAAAATGATTTTTTCAGGGAGAATTTATAAAACAAATAAAAACAAAAATAGGCGTTCTATGGCCCACTGACTGAGAGATGACGCACACAGGAGTCAGGAGTGGCACACAAACCCAGAGGCCAATATTTTTCTACCAATGATTGATGTAGTTATTTTCTCTGGTAGATTTTAGAACCCAAATCAAGGAAAAAAAATATAGGCTTTCTATGGACCACAATTGGAGAGAGAGAGAGAGAGAGAGAGAGAGAGATGGCACACCCAGGAGTCAAGACTGGCACACAAGCAGAAAGGCCAATATTAATCTCCCACTGTTTTTTTTGGTTGTTTTTTTTTTTTTTTTTCAGGGAGACTTTAGAAAAAAAAATAATAAAAAAAATATGATTTTATCAGGAAGAATTTAGAAACCAAATAAAATAAAATGATTTTTTCAGGGAGAATTTATAAAACAAATAAAACCAAAAATAGGCGTTCTATGGCCCACTGACTGAGAGATGACGCACCCAGGAGTCAAGACTGGCACACAAGCAGAAAGGCCAATATTAATCTCCCACTGTTTTTTTTTTTTTTTTTCAGGGAGACTTTAGAAAAAAAAATAATAAAAAAAATATGATTTTATCAGGAAGAATTTAGAAACCAAATAAAATAAAATGATTTTTTCAGGGAGAATTTAGAAAACAAATAAAACCAAAAATAGGCGTTCTATGGCCCACTGACTGAGAGAGAGAGAGAGATGGAACGCTTAGTACTGGCACACAAGCCCAAAGGGCAATATTAATCTCCCTTTTTTTTTCCAGGGAGAATTTCTAAAACCCAAAAAAAAAAAAAAATAGGCTTTCTATGGCCCACTATTTGTGAGAGAGATGGGACGCTCAGGACTGGCACAGATGGCACGCTCAGGACTGGCACAGAAGCCCAGAGGCCAATATTAATCTCCCTTTTTTTCTGGGAGAATTTATAAAACCAAAAAAATATTTAAATAGGCTTTCTATGGCCCACTATTTGTGAGAGAGATGGCACGCTCAGGACTGGCACAGATGGCACGCTCACAACTGGCACACAAGCCCAGAGGCCAATATTAATCTCCCTTTTTTCAGGGAAAATTTATAAAACCAAAAAAAAAATTAAATAGGCTTTCTATGGCCCACTATTTGTGAGAGAGATGGCACGCTCAGGACTGGCACAGATGGCACGCTCACAACTGGCACACAAGCCCAGAGGCCAATATTAATCTCCCTTTTTTCAGGGAAAATTTATAAAACAAAAAAAAAAATTAAATAGGCTTTCTATGGCCCACTATTTGTGAGAGAGATGGCACGCTCAGGGCTGGCACAGATGGCACGCTCAGGACTGGCACACAAGCCCAGAGGCCAATATTAATCTCCCTTTTTTTCAGGGAGAATTTATAAAACCAAAAAAAAAATTAAATAGGCTTTCTATGGCCCACTATTTGTGAGAGAGATGGCACGCTCAGGGCTGGCACAGATGGCACGCTCAGGACTGGCACACAAGCCCAGAGGCCAATATTAATCTCCCTTTTTTTCAGGGAGAATTTATAAAACCCAAAAAAAAATAAAATAGGCTTTCTATGGCCCACTATTTGTGAGAGAGATGGCACACTCAGGACTGGCACACAAGCCCAAAGGCCAATATTAATCTCCCACTGTATTTTTATCAGGGAGAATTTATACACCCCACAAAAAAAAATACAGAAAAATGAAAAGGCTTTCTATGGCCCACTATGTGAGAGAGATGGCACACACAGGGATGGCACTCTAGCAGAAATGCCAAATTGCCAATCTTAATCTCCCACCAAAAAAAAAAAAAAAAAAAAAAAAAACAGGGAATGTCCTACAATTACTATCTCCCTGCCTGCAGTAATCTCAGCCAGGTATGGCAGGCAGCTACCATCTCCCTGCCTGCAGTAATCTCAGCCAGGTATGGCAGGCAGCAATAAGGAGTGGACTGATGCACAAATGAAATAAAAAGTGTGGACAAACAAAAAAGATAGCTGTGCAGAAAGGAAGGAACAAGAGGATTTGTGCTTTGAAAAAAGCAGTTGGTTTGCACAGCGGCGTACACACAGCAATGCAGCTATCAGGGAGCCTTCTAGGGCAGCCCAATGAGCTACAGCGCTGAGGGGAAAAAAAAAAAAAAAAAAACTTCCACTGTCCCTGCACACCGAGGGTGGTGTTGGACAGTGCAAATCGCTGCAGCACAAGCGGTTTTGTGGTTAATGGACCCTGCCTAACGCTATCCCTGCTTCTGACAAAGCGGCAGCAACCTCTCCCTAAGCTCAGATCAGCAGCAGTAAGATGGCGGTCGGCGGGAACGCCTCTTTATAGCCCCTGTGACGTCGCAGACAGCAAGCCAATCACTGCAATGCCCTTCTCTAAGATGGTGGGGACCAAGACCTATGTCATCACGCTGCCCACACTCTGCGTTTACCTTCATTGGCTGAGAAATGGCGCTTTTCGCGTCATTGAAACGCGACTTTGGCGCGAAAGTCGCGTACCGCATGGCCGACCCCGCACAGGGGTCGGATCGGGTTTCATGAAACCCCGACTTAGCCAAAAGTCGGCGACTTTTGAAAATGTTCGACCCGTTTCGCTCAACCCTAGTCTCAAGAGGAGGCTCAACGTTTTGCTAATCGTCGTCGGTGTGTTGGTTCCCGGCTTCGGGTTGGGGATCTGGTCTGGTTGTCTTCCCGTCATGTTCCTATGAAGGTTTCTTCTCCTAAGTTTAAGCCTCGGTTTATTGGTCCTTATAGGATTTCTGAGATTATTAATCCGGTGTCTTTTCGACTGGCACTTCCGGCCTCTTTTGCTATCCATAATGTCTTCCATAGATCTTTGTTGCGGAAATATGTGGAGCTCGTTGTTCCCTCTGTTGATCCTCCGGCCCCTGTGTTGGTTGATGGGGAGTTGGAATATGTTGTTGAGAAGATTTTGGATTCCCATTTTTCGAGGCGGAAGCTTCAGTACCTGGTCAAATGGAAGGGTTATGGCCAGGAGGATAATTCTTGGGTTTTTGCCTCTGATGTCCGTGCTGCTGATTTGGTCCTTATCTTTCATCTGGCTCGTCCTGATCGTCCTGGGGGCCCTGGTGAGGGTTCGGTGACCCCTCCTCAAGGGGGGGGTACTGTTGTGAATTCTGCTCTTGGGTTCCCTCCAGTGGTTGTTGGTGGGAATGCAGTTGTCTCTGACTCGCAGTCCTGGCCAGGTGTATCGGATGATTACAATTCTGACTGGGATATTTAGGTGTGCAGGATCCTTTAGCCCTTGCCAGTTGTCAATGTTACTTGTGAAGTGTTGGATCTCTTTCTGGCTTCTCCTGTTGCTGCCAAATTCAGCAAAGATAAGTGTTTGGTTTCTTTATCTGTGGCACACTGCTGTGTGCTTGTTTCAGTTTTATTCCTGCTCTGTAGGATTCACTGGAGTTGCAGATTTACGCTCCTACATCTTTTAGTAGATGTAGGAAGTTTTTTGTATATTCTGCTGTGTATGTTTTGAAGGGTTTTAATACTGACCGCACAGAACTCTGTCCTATCCTGTCCTATCTATTTAGAGTGGCCTCCTGTGCTAAATCCTGTTTTTCTGCCTGTGTATGTTTTTTCCTCTCCGACTCACCGCCAATATTTGTGGGGGGCTGTCTATCCTTTGGGGATTTTCTCTGAGGCAAGATAGTATTCCAATTTCCATCTTCAGGGGTATTTAGTCCTCCGGCTGTGACGAGGTGTCTAGGTGTGTTAGGTACACTCCACGGCTACTTCTAGTTGCGGTGTTAAGTTCAGGATTGCGGTCAGTATAGTGGACACCTTCTCCAGTGAAAGTTCTCATGCAGCTCCTAGGTCACCGGATCATAACAGGGGTGCTACTATAGCACCTAAAAAGTGGATAGAGCCATGTGAAAAACAAGGAGGCACCAAGGAGCAGTGCATACACAAACATGATAAAAAAATGTAAACATCATGAAGACTCACAATAAGAGTCCAGATTTACATAGGCTATCTGAGGTAAATGACCTCTGACTCATTTACTTGCATGAGTCAATCATAGAGCATAACAGGTGTAAGTTAATACATGCTAATGTCTCATCCACAAAGAGTGAGATGTCCAAGAATTCAGTTATTACTGTCAAACTAAGAGGTCAAATTTATCTTCATATAATTTTGGTTCAAAACATTTATAAAATTATGTAAAGCGTCTGTTGAACCATGCCAAATGAAAGTCACATACAGTAATATATTATCCCCAGAATTCAATCATTTCAATCTGGAGGGGTAGTCCATGAAGAACATAAAAAGATCCTTCTCTCCCAAAGCCTTAGGAAAAAGTTGGCATATAATGGTGCACAAACCTGCCCCATTGCAGCTTCCTGATACTATAGGTAGAAGTAACCTTTAAATGAGAATACATTATGAGTGAGCACAATCTGCAGAAGAGCCAACATTAATGTGCTCATTTCTTTGTTCACATCAGATGACAAGAAGATTTTTTTTTGCTTCAATACCTACACTGTGTATAACACTGGTCAACGCAATTTTTCTGGCAAAAGATATTAAAACATATTTTAAGTCAATTTTGGCTGCTGATTACGAATATGAACTCCGTTTTTGGCTATCACATCAGGATTTCGAGATATTTTCCATTTTTGATGAAAATTACTCCTAATGTTTTAAGATAAAAACACATGATTTTGGGTACTACATTTTGTATATTTTTAATCAAGGAATAAGAAAGATTACAAAGTCTATGTACAGCAAATCAAATATACTTACAGAATTAAACTACAAAATATAAAAACACATATATATGGAACACAGATGAATGGCAAATGGCAGTTATTTGAACTTTCTTTTCTTGGCTGATCTGTGATGTACAGCTTCTGGGTTGTCTCTCATCAAGCTCCAGCAATAGTCAGCCATCATATGTGAGTCCCTCCGGCCTTGATACCATTCTTCCATTGTTTTAATGTCCTGATGAAAACACTCCCCTTGTTCCTCGCTCACATCCCCAAGGTTCTCTGGAAAAAAATCCAAATGGCTGTGTAAATAGTGAATCTTGATACTCATTCTACATCCAAAATTTTGCAGACTCATTAGTAGCTCTTCCACAATCTCTTCATAGTTGTCTGCTTTCTTATTCCCTGGAAAATTCTGCACCACATTACAAAATGCATTCCAAGCTCTTTCTTCTGTCTTATTCATTAATGTGATAAAAATGTGGGTCTCTCATAAGTGTTCTTATTTGAGGTCCATCAAATATTCCAGCTTTTTTCTTCTCTTCATTAAGACCAGGAAAAGTTAAACATATATAGTTAAAGCATTCTCCACTGTGATTGAGAGCTTTGACGAACTGCTTCATCAATCCAAGCTTTATGTTTAAGGGAGGAAAGACAATGTCCTTCCTATCCACTAGAAGATCATGGATGACATTCTTATCACCAGATGCCAAACTTTGTCGCTGAGGCCATTCAGTTTTCACCCAATGCTCTGCTGTAGCTCTACTGTCCCAGTAGCACAGAAAACAAGGGTGTTATCATAACGTTGGACTAGAAAAAAGTGCGATGTTCCCTGCTCAATAGGGTAAAATGAATAAACTGTTTATTAGAAAAATTATTTCGTTAAAATACAAGATACAAAAATACAAAAGAATACTCCTGAGACAACACCATGACCCCAGTGGGTAAAGCAACGCGTTTTGACCGTGCTGCGGTCTTTGTCAAAGCTTGACTACCTGGAATGCAGTGAAAGTATATAAAGAAACCTGAAGCCAATCAAATTAACAAAGCTCAATAACATGAATGAAGGTCCTGGTCATGAAATGAATAAAATGAAAAGGAATATAACAAGAAAACACGCAAAAAATAAATAAAAAGAGAAAACATTGTGCATAAATAAAGAAATAATTAATATCAAAACATTGAAATAAGAAAAAAAACACAAAAAAACATATTCAATAATGAAACATGATTTCATTTCTTTTGTTGAGGCCATCCGGAAACCTAGTTCCGAGATTGAATATCCAAAAAGCCTTTCTGGTGAGCAGAGCCCTGCCGATATCACCACCATGAGAAGGTTTCCTGATTCTCTCTATATCTGAAATTCTTAAAGAACTAATGTTACGTGCATGATGTTCAACAAAGTGTCTAGACAAAGAAGAAGTATTGCGGATATTATTACTGATATTGTGAATGTCATATAAATGCTCTGAAATGCGAGTTTTTAATTTACGAGTAGTACATCCCACATATGATTTATGACATAGAACACAATCTATTTTGTAAACTATATATCCGGTATTGCAGTTAATGAATTGTTGGATGTTAAATGTTAAAGTATCATTATTGTTATTAAATGTTTTTGTAATGATCATTTGTTTGCATGTGGTGCAATTAGTAGTGCCACATTTGTAATTTCCTTTGCAATCTAACCAAGTTCCAGGTTTTTTGTCTGTGGAAGTATACATGCTAGGTGAAAGAATGTTGCCTAATGTAGGTGCTCTTCTGGCAACAATATTACATCCACCTTGTAGAATCTTGGCCAGAATAGGATCTTCATATAGAAGAGTAATATTTTTGTTAATAATATTTTTGATGTCCTGAAATTGCAGACTGTATTGGAGATACACATTGTATTATGTTATCATAACAAATGGGAATTATGCATGTTCAAAGAAAACAAAGATATTCTCACATTTATTGGGGGACTAAATGAAAATTAAATTTACCTTAGTGAACCGTATAAACCGGCACTTTTCATACACTACTTATATTTATCATGGAATTCATGAAAATGGGCTATATACCTATAGCGCAAAAACGTGATGTGAAAGAGAAATTATAAGATCAGATTTGAATTCAGCACCCTCAAATTAGTCTAAAACTGTTCTTAAAGTCCATGCCAGAAAATGTTTTATTTTTTTTTTGTAGACCAGTGTAATTGAAGTGTATAAAGATTCAATGTCAAGTCACAGGTATCATGTCTCCCTCCATTTTTATGATGTCCATTTTCTTAAAAAAAGATCTAATGAACGAATTTACAGCCTTGTCGCATGACTTAGGATAAGAGGAGCATTGCGGCTTTAATTCTCCTCACCTTGACATGCTTATCATGTCACGATCCGCAAGGAGAAACGATACTTCTTGGATCCTGGTCAGACGCCTCTCAATCAGTTAAACCAGATCTCCACTTTGCACTGATGAGGGGCAGTACCCCGAAACACAGTGTCTGCAAATTGAGATTCTGGTTTGGCTAATATCCTAAGTCATGTGACAAGGTTCGTTAAAGGGTCGACATTGACTGTTTGGATTGCTACTTCCAATAGGTGGCACTAGAGTCTCTTACTCTCTGAAGAGACAATTTGCATATATAGTGGATGTAAACTTCTGGTTTCAACTGTATGTAGAGAGGGAATTGAATGTTAGCTTCTTATATGCCTTAGGGTTACGCAATTAGCATAAAGTCTCCCTCTCATCCAAACCTGTTTGCCAGATGCTCACTTTTCCACCCTTATCGAAGGGTTTGACAATATCGTTCATCTGGTGCAGGTGATTTAGGGCTATTCATTCATGATTGAAGTTGCATTTTTTTATTATCATGTGGATTCATTTCAATTAATTACTAATCAAGTATACAAAAAGATCAATAATTGGATACATATTCAATTGTGGAAAGTTCTTAGAAGTAGGAATAATCAATCTTCGATAATACAATCTTCGACAATGTATATAATGGACTCAGGCATATTTTTTTAGCTATTTGCACTAATCAAATCAAAAATTGTTAGAATTTGCCAGGACTTGCAAATAACGTAAATTTCTACACAAAATTGATTTGCATTAAATCGATTTATTTTCTAACAATAATTAATTCAACTACAACCACTCTGACATCTGCCACCTTTAAAGTCATTACTTATATTATCACTTATCAGTATCAGAGTTACTTGTATTCTATATATAACTATACATTGTTCTTATGATTTTTTTTTTTATATTTGCAAAGTAATCTAAATTGGGTCATCATAGAACATATCATTAGGTTTACAGCATATGAAGGCCCTTTTTAACATGTTATGTTATTTACACCTAAGGCCAGTACACTTGGGTTTTCATCATTTACTCTGCTGATAATATAAGAGATTGAGGAACTGCCAACAGACATCTCCTGGCACAATCAACCATTGTTCATAGTTTGCTAATCTGAATGATGGAACAAAGCACATTAGTCAAACTTTGATCCTTGTTAAAAAAAAATCTATTTTTTCCTCTGAAACTGGAGAGTGATGTTGGCTTTCTGAACTATGTGATTTCTAGACAAGCCCCAATCCTTCAGTTTGTGACATTTCAGTGCTTCCATGACAACAAGTGACATGCATTGTGCATGTGAGTTTACAAGCAGTGTCAGCTTTCTTTTAACGCAAATGTTAAAATTAATTCCTTAATCTTTAACTGCTTGACTACCATGTGTTACAGCAATAGGCTACGCAATAACCTATACCAATTAATCTGACTGCAAGAGCTGTCTATGAATGAATGGGCGCATTAACAAAGCAACTTGTTAATAATATTGTTCTTATTCTAAATGCTATTACATAACATTTTCTTACATTTTCCAGATATAATGTCAAGATAAAATAATTACTGATGATCACTGAACTTGCCTGCAGAATTATAGTAGAAAGAATGTAGAAAAGGTAGGAAATGGGGTACTCACTACTTAACATAAAAGTTTCTTTATTTGCAGCTTCAAAGCAAAGATGGAAACTTGGCTAATAGATGTTTTGCATGAAAATCACGCTTCCTCGGAGAACCACCAGAGCAAATTTACTCCTATCAAGTATATAAAGTCATGTATGGACATGTCTTAGTGTGAATTGTGAGCATTGTCAGATCCATGTTTTCTACTACATTGAAATATAATAAAGCGGTATTAGTCAAAACAGCTGAAGATGCCCCTGCACCTCCTCAGATTGTTGTCCTCATAGCATGTGTTACCTAGAAAAATAATGGAATTGTAGTCATTGTAAGAATTTACTTCACCTAAATAAGCCAATCTATAAAAAGTACAGCACAGTCATACTATTAGAGCTTTGCCCAGGTAATGTTGCCTGCTCGATTCCAGCCTACAATAAGTTCACATATAGTACAGACCAAAAGTTTGGACACACCTCATTTGAAGATTTTTCTGTATTTTCATGACTATCAAAATTGTACATTCACACTGAAGGCATCAAAACTATGAATTAACACATGTGGAATTATATACTTAACAAAAAAGTGTGAAACAACCGAAATTATGAGTTATATTCTAGGTTCTTCAAAGTAGCCACCTTTTGCTTTGATGACTGCTTTGTACACTCTTGGCATTCTCTTGATAAGCTTCATGAGGTAGTCACCAGGAATGGTTTCACTTCACAGGTGTGCTCTGTCAGGTTTAATAAGTGGGATTTCTTGCCTTATAAATAGGGTAGGGACCATCAGTTGTCTTGTGCAGAAGTCGGATGGATACAAAGCTGATAGTCCTATTGAATAGACTGTTAGAATTTGTATTATGGCAAGAAAAAAGCAGCTAAGTAAAGAAAAATGAGTGGCCATCATTACTTTAAGAAATGAAGGTCAGTTAGTCCGAAAAACTGGGAAAACTTTGAAAGTGTCCCCAAGTGCAGTGGTAAAAACCATCAAGAGCTACAAAGAAACTGGCTCACATGAGGATCGCCCCAGGAAAGGAAGACCAAGAGTCACCTCTGCTTCTAAGGATAAGTTTATCCAAGTCACCAGCCTCAGAAATCGCAGGTTAACGGCAGCTCAGATTAGAGACCAGGTCAATGCCACACAGAGTTCTAGCAGCAGACACATCTCTACAACAACTGTTAAGAGGAGACTTTGTGCAGCAGGCCTTCATGGTAAAACAGCTGCTAGGAAACCACTGCTAAGGACAGGCAACAAGCAGAAGAGACTTGCTTGGGCTAATGAACACAAGGAATGGAAATTAGACCAGTGTAAACATGTGCGACACAGAAAAGGTGAACGGATGGACTCTACATGCCTGGTTCCCTCCATGAAGCATGGAGGAGGAGGTGTGATGGTGTGGGGGTGCTTTGCTGGTGACGCTGTTGGGGATTTATTCAAAATTGAAGGCATACTGAACCAGCATGGCTACCACAGCATCTTGCAGCGGCATGTTATTCCATCCGTTTGCATTTAGTTGGACCAACATTTATTTTTCAACAGGACAATGACCTTAAGCACACCTCCAGGCTGTGTAAGGGCTATTTGACCAAGAAGGAAAGGAAAGAAAGACCAAGAGTCACCTCTGCTTCTGAGAATAAGTTTATCCAAGTCACCAGCCTCAGAAATCGCAGGCTAACAGCTGCTCAGATTAGAGACCAGGTCAATGCCACACAGAGTTCTAGCAGCAGACACATCTCTACAACAACTGTAGGGCCGGAGTCACACTACAGCGAGATACAGCCGAGTCTCGCAGGTTAAAAACATGCCCTGGCACCGGCTCTCCGGAGCGCGGCGTGAGGCTCCATGTATTGCTATGCGGCCGCACGCTCCGCTCTGGAGTGCCGGTGCCAGAGCTTGGTTTTAACCTGCGAGACTCGGCCGTATCTCACTGTAGTGTGACTCCGGCCTTAAGAGGAGACTTTGTGCAGCAGGCCTTCATGGTAAAATAGCTTCTAGGAAACCACTGCTAAGGACAGGCAACAAGCAGTAGAGACTTGTTTGGGCTAAAGAACACAAAGATTGGACATTAGACCAGTGGAAATCTGTGCTTTGGTCTGATGAGTCCAAATTTGAGATCTTTGGTTCCAACCACCGTGTCTTTGTGCGACGCAAAAAAGGTGAACGAATGAACTCTACATGCCTGGTTCCCACCGTGAAGCATGGAGGAAGAGGTGTGATGGTGTGGTGGAGCATTGCTGGTGACACTGTTGGGGATTTTTTCAAAATTCAAGGCATACTGAACCAGCATGGCTACTACAGCATCTTGCAGTGGCATGCTAATCTATCCGGTTTGCGTTTAGTTGGACCATCATTTATTTTTCAACAGGACAATGACCCCAAACACCTCCAGGCTGTGTAAGGGCTGTTTGACCAATAAGGAGAGTGATGGGGTGCTACGCCAGATGACCTGGCCTCCACAGTCACCAGACCTGAACCCAATCGAGATGGTTTGGGGTGAGCTGGACTGCAGAGTGAAGGCAAAAGGGCCAACAAGTGCTAAGCATCTCTGGGAACTCCTTCAAGATTGTTGGAAGGCCGTTTCCGGTGACTACCTCTTGAAGCTCATCAAGAGAATGCCAAGAGTGTGCAAAGCAGTCATCAAAGCAAAAGGTGGCTACTTTGAAGAACCTAGAATATAAGACATAATTTCAGTTGTTTCACACTTTTTTGTAAAGTATATAATTCCACATGTGTTAATTCATAGTTTTGATGCCTTCAGTGTAAATGTACAATTTTCATAGTCATGAAAATACAGAAAAATCTTTAAATGAGAAGGTGTGTCCAAGCTTTTGGTCTGTATTGTATGTTAAAGAAAATGAGTTTGACAATAACAATCTCGTACATTTGCATAGATTTCTTTATGACTATTAGACACCAATACATCAGCAAACTTCTGGCATCTAATATGCTATGGTCCTGTAATTTCCAGATTCTGGAATAATGTGATAAACTTTTTGTATATTGCGGTATTTGCTCCTATATCATTAAACATGGTAAGCTTGTCCCCTTCCATTGCTCAATGAATCCCCATAGCAGACACAATGATGCTGATTCATTACAGCGCTGTACACAATAGTCTTAATGAAGGTGCATGCAGGAGTAAGATGGCCCTAATTCATTAAGAGGTGCACACTGCTAAATTAATTAAGTGCATCTTACCACTGGCATAGGTCTCTAAAAAGATGTACTCCTGTCTCTGAACTACATTTCTGGCTAATTTATCCCCCTAGTGACCAGGCCAACTTTTTTTTAAATTGGACATGTCACTTTATGTAGTAATAACTTTGGAATGCTTCCACATATACCAGTGATTTTGAGATTGTTTTTTTTCATTACACATTGTACTTTATGATCATGTTAAATTTAGGGTGATATCACTGATATATTTTGCTTTCATTTATAAAAAGTAAAAAACTGACAAAAATGTAAACAAATCTGCAATTTTTAAACTTTTAATGATTATACCTTTAAGGTTGGGGTCACACTTGCGAGTTTAATGCGAGAAATTCACACGAGTCTCTCACATCAATACCCGGCGCTGCAGCCGGCATTCGGGACCGGAGCATGTGGCTGCATGTATTTCTATGCAGCTGAATGATCCGGTTCTGAGTGCCGGCGGCAGTGCTGGGTCTTGATGCGAGAGACTCGTGCGAGTTTCTCGCATTGAACTTGTAAGTGTGTCCCCGGCCTAGTCCAGATAGTCACATCACACAAAAACATTACCCCTGTTTGACATCCGATGTGCTATCCCATCCATGTGGGCTGGGCCTGTCTGGCCATGGATGGGATAGTACGTAATAGCAGATCATCCGTGCACACGGGTGGTGTGTGGCCAATCGGGGCCGGGTATCAGCTGACTCTCACAGCTGACACCCGGCACTAAGTGCCAGGAGCAGTCACAGACCGCTCCCGGCACTTTAACCCCTGGAACACTGTGATAAAACATGATCGCAGCGTTCCAGAGCCAGCACAGGGGCTGACAGCCCCTCTGTCTTTGGATTGGAGAACCCACGGCATGCTGTGGGGTCCCGATTGCTGCCATGGAGACCCGATGTCGTCATGACAACATCCGGGTCTCGAGAGCTGAAACACTTTCTGTCATGTCTAATGCATGTCAGGAAGTCTCTAAGGTCAGTGTACAGAAGCTGCAGCGCTGAAAGCTTCGATAGCATGCAGATCTGCATGCTATAGAAGAGATCAGCCTGCACAAAATGCATGTCCCATAGTGGGACACAGTTGTAAAAGTAAGAATGAAATAAAAAATGTTTTTAAATAATTGTAAAAATATTTTAAAAAATAATAACAAATAATAATAAAAAATCAATATTTATTCTATCAATAAATAAATATTTAAATGGAAAAAAATGTAAACAATAAAAGTACACATATTTGGTATCCCCGCATCCATAAATACCCAACCTATAAAGTTAACCCCTTTAGTGAACACCATGAAAAAACAAGGCAAAAAACAATGCTTTATCTTCATACTGCCGAACAAAAAGTGGAATAACATGCAAGCAAAATGACAGATATAAATAAACATGGTACCACTGAAAACATCATCTTGTCCCACAAAATGCAAGCCCCCATACAGCTCCATCCTCAGAATAATAAAAATGCTTTAGCTCTCAGAATAAAGCCATGCAAAAATAATTATTTTTTATGTTAAATAGTTCTTATTGTACGAAAGCGCCAAAACATTAAAAACTGATATAAATGAGGTATCGCTGTAATTGTACTAACCCGAAGAATAAAACTGCCTTATCAATTTTACCACATGAAGAATGGTATAAACGCCCCCCCAAAAGAATTTCATGATTTGCAATTTTTTGTTAATTCTGCCTCCCAAAAATCGGTATAAAAAGTGATCAAAAAATGTCATGTGCCAAAAAATGGTACCAATAAAAACGTCAACTCGTCCTGCAAAAAACAAGACCTCACATGACTCTGTTAGCCACAATATGAAAAAAAATATAGCTCTCAAAATATGATGATGCAAAAACTATTTTTTTAAATAAAAAGTGTCTTCTAGAGTGTGAGAGCAGCCAAATATAAAAACCAGCTATAACGCCTCTTTTACACGTCCTGATATTTCCAGTACCAGAGATGTCAATTTCTGTGTGTGTAATACTTGCAGCACATGTGTGGCATGCGTGTGCTGCATCAGTTCCACAAGAACAGGCACCAGGGAAGAAGTGTTACAGTAAGCGCTGTTCCACGGTCCTGGGTGCATAGCACAGTTCTCATCTTTGTCCCCTGCTCTGCCGGTGATCAGCACAAGCAGGGGAGAATGAAGGCTCTCATCATTCTCCCCTGCTCTGTGGCAATCGAGACAAGCAGGGGAGAATCATTCTCCCCTGCTTGTGCCGATCGCCGGCAGAGCAGGGGAGAATGATGAGAGCCGTGTTCAGCACCCGGTGCCGGTGAGCAGAGGCGGGCTGGGCCGGGTGGCAAAAGGGCAAGTGCCCCCCGGGCCTGTCTCCTCAGCAGCAGATGCGGGCCGCCCAGCTTCCTGCCACCTAGAAGATGGCTTTTGGCAGTGCACTGTGCTACTTTAATCCTGTAAGTGGTGGCCGTCCGTCCCTGAATTGTAGACACGCCCACACTGCACACTGTGCGGCCGTGTGTTCTGATCTCTCACCTCGCGCGCTGGCCGGGATGCTTCCTCGTGGAGGACTGGAGAGCAGTCTGAGTCAGAAGAGATCTGCAGGGGTCAGGAGGAGATCAAGGACCCGGCCGAATCCTGCGTCTTGTGTCTGCAGTCCCTCTGAGGCACAGTGAGTGTGAGGATTTATTGCACCCATTTGAACTTTCATGCAGCACAGGTCACTATCAGTGGAGTTTTCGGCTCCAGCGTCACCCGTTCAAGCTGCAGCAATAACTCCCAGTCAGGGTCAGACACAAGTATACAGTCATCCTGACTGCTCCTGAGCCTGGCTCCAGGACACCATATATCAGATATAATTCCATCCATTATAATGTGAGGTCCAGGTATAGTCAGTGCATATAACACTGTAGGCATGTGCACATACTGTAGTATCTTATATATAATTGTCTAAGGCTACTTTCACACTAGCGTTTTCTGCAATCCGTCACAATGCGTCGTTTTGCAGAAAAAACGCATCCTGCAAAAGTGCTTGCAGGATGCGTTTTTTCGCCATAGACTTGTATTGACGACGCATTTGCGATGGATTGCCACACGTTGCATCCGTCGAGCGACGGATGCGTCGTGCTTCTGCGGACCGTCGGGAGCAAAAAACGCTACATGTAACGTTTTTTGCTCCTGACGGATCGCTTTATCCGACCGCACATGCGCGGCCAGAACTCCGCCCCCACCTCCCCGCACCTTACAATGGGGCAGCGGATGCGCCGGAGAAATGCATCCGCTGCCTCCATTGTGCAATGCGCTAAACGCTAGCGTCGCTAGTGTGAAAGAAGCCTAAGGGTCACTTCCGTCTGTCTGTCTGTCCTTCTGTCACGAACGTGCGCCGTTACCGCTGCTATTAACCCTGTGTGTCCCCAACTATTTACTATTGATGCTGCCTATGCAGCATCAATAGTAAAAATAGGTCATGTTAAAAATAATAAAAAAAAAAAAAAAACCTGCTATACTCCCCCTCCGCCGCCTTTCTCGGTCATGTGACCGCGTCGTCATCATAGGTCCTGCTCACACCAGCCCTGGGACGGGACCACAAGCTGCCGCTTGCAATGGAGCGGTCCCGGGAGCGGGGAGAGGAGCGAGAAAGGTGGCGGAGGGTGAGTATAGCAGGACTTCAACGGGCTATAGGTCAGTATATGTTTATTTTGGGTTTTTTTTAAGTCTCTATACTACATGGCTCTGTGCTGGCCAATATACTACGTAACTGGGCAATATACTACGTGGCTCTGCTATATACTATGTGGCTGGGCAATATACCGTACTACGTGGGTTGTGCTATATACTATGTGGCTGGGCAATACGTGGCTGGGCAATATACTACGTGGCTGGGCAATATACTACGTGGCTGGGCAATATACTACGTGACTGGGCAATATATTAAGTGGCTGGGCAATATACTACGTGGCTGGGCAATATACTACGTGGCTGGGCAATATACTATGTGACTGGGCAATATACTACGTCGCTGGGCAATATACTACGTGGCTGGGCAATATACTACGTGGACATGCATATTCTAGAATACCCGATGCGTTAGAATCCGGCCACCATCTAGTATGATATAATTATTATATTTTAATATGAATTGTAATTAATATGTTAATAACAATATTGAGCAGAATTCACTTCAGTCTTTTGGTTTGGCCTCCATGATAGTCGTGGTGTGTCATGTGGCCCCTCTGAAAAATTATTCGCCCATACTATGTGCAGAGACATATGATGGTATGTACAGGATAATACGTGGCTAATGTAATTTCTGATGTCTGTATGTCACATAGCAGTCATATATTGTCCTGTACAGTATACTTTATGTAATATACTGTGTGCATAAACATCTGATGTTATATGCTGGATAAAGTGCGAATAGTATAATATATCATGTCTGTACTCATAGTACAATATACAAGTAACATATTATCCAGCACATACCATCTGTTGCCTGTAATCCTCCTATTAACGCTTTTTCCCCTAGTTCCCATGTACATGTTAGAGCAGTGTCAGTGTGTTACTGTACTCACCTAGCGCCGTGTTCTCCGGTATCCAGCATCGCTCGGCTTCTCCTCTGAGTGACGTCTTCACTCTTCAGACCCCGGCTCCCACTATGCTTTATGTTACCTGGACGTCTCTTTACAATGTAAGTCTATGGATCCTCATTGTGAGCCTCATTCTCACGCTCCATAGACTTCTATTGTAAAAGCCACCTATGTGTCACATAGAGCCCAGCGTGACCTGGAGAGTCTGAACAGCCGTCAGGTGACGTAGAACAGGAGTGGAGCAACTCTAGACACAGGAGAAGACTGCGATTAGTGAGTATATTACCACACTGACATCCTGCAATCACTGAGTATATTACCACACTGACACGCTGCAGTCAGTGAGTATATTACCACACTGACACGCTGCAGTCAGTGAGTATATTACCACACTGACACGCTGCAGTCAGTGAGTATATTACCACACTGACACGCTGCAGTCAGTGAGTATATTACCACACTGACACGCTGCAATCACTGAGTATATTACCACACTGACACGCTGCTATCAGTGAGTATATTACCACACTGACACGCTGCAATCACTGAGTATATTACCACACTGACACGCTGCAATCACTGAGTATATTACCACACTGACACGCTGCTATCAGTGAGTATATTACCACACTGACACGCTGCTATCACTGAGTATATTACCACACTGACACGCTGCAGTCAGTGAGTATATTACCACACTGACACGCTGTAATCAGTGAGTATATTACCACACTGACACGCTGCTATCAGTGAGTATATTACCACACTGACACGCTGCTATCACTGAGTATATTACCACACTGACACGCTGCAATCACTGAGTATATTACCACACTGACACGCTGTAATCAGTGAGTATATTACCACACTGACACGCTGTAATCAGTGAGTATATTACCACACTGACACGCTGCTATCACTGAGTATATTACCACACTGACACGCTGTAATCACTGAGTATATTACCACACTGACACGCAGCTATCACTGAGTATATTACCACACTGACACGCTGCAATCAGTGAGTATATTACCACACTGACACGCTGCTATCACTGAGTATATTACCACACTGACACGCTGCAATCACTGAGTATATTACCACACTGACACGCTGCAATCAGTGAGTATATTACCACACTGACACGCTGCTATCACTGAGTATATTACCACACTGACACGCTGTAATCACTGAGTATATTACCACACTGACACGCTGCAATCAGTGAGTATATTACCACACTGACACGCTGCAATCAGTGAGTATATTACCACACTGACACGCTGTAATCACTGAGTATATTACCACACTGACACGCTGCAGTCAGTGAGTATATTACCACACTGACACGCTGCAATCACTGAGTATATTACCACACTGACACGCTGCAGTCAGTGAGTATATTACCACACTGACACGCTGCTATCAGTGAGTATATTACCACACTGACACGCTGCTATCACTGAGTATATTACCACACTGACACGCTGCAATCACTGAGTATATTACCACACTGACACGCTGCAATCAGTGAGTATATTACCACACTGACACGCTGCAATCAGTGAGTATATTACCACACTGACACGCTGTAATCACTGAGTATATTACCACACTGACACGCTGCAGTCAGTGAGTATATTACCACACTGACACGCTGCAATCACTGAGTATATTACCACACTGACACGCTGCTATCAGTGAGTATATTACCACACTGACACGCTGCTATCAGTGAGTATATTACCACACTGACACGCTGCTATCACTGAGTATATTACCACACTGACACGCTGCTATCACTGAGTATATTACCACACTGACACGCTGTAATCACTGAGTATATTACCACACTGACACGCTGCAGTCAGTGAGTATATTACCACACTGACACGCTGCAATCAGTGAGTATATTACCACACTGACACGCTGCTATCAGTGAGTATATTACCACACTGACACGCTGCTATCAGTGAGTATATTACCACACTGACACGCTGCTATCAGTGAGTATATTACCACACTGACACCCTGCCATCAGTGAGTATATTACCACACTGACACGCTGCAATCAGTGAGTATATTACCACACTGACACGCTGCAGTCAGTGAGTATATTACCACACTGACACGCTGCTATCACTGAGTATATTACCACACTGACACGCTGCAGTCAGTGAGTATATTACCACACTGACATCCTGCAATCACTGAGTATATTACCACACTGACACGCTGCTATCAGTGAGTATATTACCACACTGACACGCTGCTATCAGTGAGTATATTACCACACTGACACGCTGCTATCACTGAGTATATTACCACACTGACATCCTGTAATCACTGAGTATATTACCACACTGACATCCTGTAATCACTGAGTATATTACCACACTGACACGCTGCAATCAGTGAGTATATTACCACACTGACACGCTGCAATCAGTGAGTATATTACCACACTGACACGCTGCAATCAGTGAGTATATTACCACACTGACACGCTGCAATCAGTGAGTATATTACCACACTGACACGCTGCAATCAGTGAGTATATTACCACACTGACACGCTGCTCTCACTGAGTATATTACCACACTGACACGCTGCAGTCAGTGAGTATATTACCACACTGACACGCTGCAGTCAGTGAGTATATTACCACACTGACACGCTGCAATCACTGAGTATATTACCACACTGACACGCTACTATCAGTGAGTATATTACCACACTGACACGCTGCAGTCAGTGAGTATATTACCACACTGACACGCTGCAGTCAGTGAGTATATTACCACACTGACACGCTGCAGTCAGTGAGTATATTACCACACTGACACGCTGCAGTCAGTGAGTATATTACCACACTGACACGCTGCAATCACTGAGTATATTACCACACTGACACGCTACTATCAGTGAGTATATTACCACACTGACACGCTGCAGTCAGTGAGTATATTACCACACTGACACGCTGCTATCAGTGAGTATATTACCACACTGACACGCTGCAGTCAGTGAGTATATTACCACACTGACACCCTGCCATCAGTGAGTATATTACCACACTGACACGCTGCAATCAGTGAGTATATTACCACACTGACACGCTGCAGTCAGTGAGTATATTACCACACTGACACGCTGCTATCACTGAGTATATTACCACACTGACACGCTGCAGTCAGTGAGTATATTACCACACTGACACGCTGCTATCAGTGAGTATATTACCACACTGACACGCTGCTATCACTGAGTATATTACCACACTGACACGCTGCAGTCAGTGAGTATATTACCACACTGACACGCTGCAGTCAGTGAGTATATTACCACACTGACACGCTGCAATCATTACGTATATTACCACACTGACACGCTGCTATCACTGAGTATATTACCACACTGACACGCTGCAATCAGTGAGTATATTACCACACTGACACGCTGCAATCAGTGAGTATATTACCACACTGACACGCTGCTATCACTGAGTATATTACCACACTGACACGCTGCAGTCAGTGAGTATATTACCACACTGACACCCTGCCATCAGTGAGTATATTACCACACTGACACGCTGCAATCAGTAGTATACTAACACACTGACACTCTGCAATCAGTGAGTATACTAACACACTGAAACTAAACTAAACTCTACACAGGTTTGGAGAAACCAAGTTAATGGCGGCTTCTTTAGCTGGACTGTTGTCTGTTTCACAATGGAGGTGAGTATATTTGAATTAGTTCTATGAGGACAATAAGAAATTGCCAAGCCTCACACTCTTTTTTCCAACACTGATTTCTGGACTCAAGACAAATTTCTGCAGTCAGTCTGTGTGTTACGGCAGGTTACTGAATCGTGATAGAGCGCTGCGCACACACTGTCACAATTCCTCTGTGTTCCCAGCGTAGTGATTGCAAGTATGAGTTTGCATAGTTATAGTCACGTGTCAACTTGGACCAGTTTTAGACAAAGCAGGGCCCTGGGCAAAAGTTTAAAGTGGGTCCCCAAATGCTAACATATTGCACCATCAGATAGAAACATTCCAGATGTATTTACTTGCGCTCAGTTCAGGCCGCTAAACGAGTGTGATCGACAATATTGAAGTCATTCGACAATTGTTTCCCAGTCTCCTTAGGGTATGTGCACACGTTCAGTAGCTGGCTGCACTTTGGACACTGCAGATGTCCGCTCCGTCCAAAGCGCTCCTCACTATTGAATGCAGGGGAATCCACATGTGTTCATTGAACCGTGCAGAATCACAACGGCCTATACATTGCACTGGTGATATGTATCTTGCAGAGCCTCGCGTCTCCTCAAGATAAATAGACATGCTGCAGTCTCGAGAGACGCACTACATGTCGGTCTCGGCGGGTGATCCACGGGCATCTGTGCACGCATAGTGGGCATGGGATTTCCACTGTGCTGTAACATCAGGACGTTGCGGATTAGACGCTGAACAACTACACAGCGTCCAACCCGCAGTTTTTACTGATCTTGGGAACATACCCTTACTTCGGCTGAGGAAGAATGATGGGTACAGATAGTCCTCGATACAGTATGATGCAGGTCCCATGTAGTAGATATAGTAGAATGCACTCTCCATGGTTCTTGATAGAGTATAATGCAGCCCCCTCACAGTATAATGCAGCCCCCTCACAGTATAATGCAGCCCCCAACACAGTATAATACAGTCCCCCCATACACAGTATAATGTAGCCCCCCACACAAACAGTATAGTGCAGTCCCCTGTCAGAGTATAATGCAGCCCCCCACATACACAGTATAGTGCAGTCCCCCCACACAGTATAGTGCAGCAGGCACACACACAGTATAATGCAGCAGACAGTAAAATGATGCACACACAATATAATGCACACACAGTATAATGCAGCAAACACACACAGTATAATGCAGCAGACACACAGTATAATGCAGCAAACACACAAACATAGTACAGTCCTCCCACACAGTATAGTGCAGTAGCCACACAGTATAGTGCAGTCCCCCCACACAGTATAGTGCAGCAGACACACACATTATAGTGCAGTCCTCCCACACACAGTATAATGCAGCAGACACACACTCCCACACTATAATGTACACACAGTATAATGCAGCAAACACACCGTATATTGCAGTCCACCCACACAGTATAGTGCAGCAGACACTCATACACACACTATAATGCACACATGCAGTATAATGCAGCAGACACACACAGCATAGTGCAGTCCCTCCACACAGTACAGTAGTGCAGCAGACACACAGTATAATGCAGTATCATGCACACACTATAATGTACACACACAGTGTAATGCTGCAAACACATTGTATAAAGCAGCAGACACACACAGTATAGTGCAGTCCCCCCTACACAGCATAGTCTAGCAGACACACACAGTATAATGCAGCAGATACACACATTATAGTGCAGTCATCCCACACACAGTACAATGGAGCAGACACACACATACTCACACACTATAATGCACACACAGTATAATGCAGCAAACACAGTATAATGCAGCAGACACACAGTATAGTGCAGTCCCCCCCACACACAGTATAGTGCAGCAGACACACACAGTATAATGCAGCAGACACTCATACACACACAATAATGCACACACAGTATAATGCAGCAGACACACAGTATTCTGCAGCAGACACACACACACTATAATGCACACACAATACAGGGCGTCTTAGCGTCTCATCAGCTCTACTGCTGGCACACTGAGTCAGAGGCAGAGGGGGAGTAATGGGAGAGGTAGTGTCACCTGACGCACTATCATCCATCACTGCTTTCAACTGTATCAGCCGATAAGTGGAAGACACTGAGCTCCTCTTACTCGGACCCCTGGAGGAGCGGGGGCCCTAGGCAGCCAACTGGTCTGCATGCCCCTAACGCCGGCCCTGGTGTCGACTAGAGTCTCAGACATCTCTCAGAGTAGCTGACTGATAGAAGTGGATGAGAATTTAGTTGGCATTTCACCACAAGTATCCCATCATTATTCCAGCATTATCTTTTTATTACCTTGTTACCTCTACTCTCTTTATGAATAAGCCATAGGTAAACACAGTAAGGATGGGCTGCAGCCGGTAATGGGCCACTACTGTGTGCTTGCCCCCCAGGCCAAAATTTGCCAGCCAGCCCCTGCCGGTGAGCAGCATTTACTGTAACGCTTCTTCCCCGGTGCCAATGAGTGTCACATGGATGACATCCATGTGTGTTATGCATATGCATGTGCTCTGGATGTTTTGTGGCCCGTGATGACATTAAAAAACGGACATGTCAGTGTGTTTTGCTCACGGACACATGGTCCATAGAAACACACTTACATGTGAAAAGACCCATTTACTTGAATATGCAAATAGCGTTCCATTCCTCCCGAGTCTCTATGCATGGCTGCCCAATGGTAAAAAATTCTGTGACACACATTTGGTGTCAATATGATCACTGTAACTCTAGATGAATTCATTGAGAGGTGTAATTCATAAAATGGGGTCACTTATGGGGGGTTCTGCTGTTTTGGCACCTCATGGGCTCTCCAAGTGGGTCATGGCACCGGCAAACCATATCAGTAAAATCTGACGCTCCTTCCCCTCTGAGCTCTGCCATGTGCCCAAACAATGGTTTACCCCCACATATTATGGGGTATCAGAATACTCAAGACTAGGGTTGAGTGACTTTTAGTTTTTCAGGGTCGAGTCGGGTTTCACGAAACCCGACTTTCTCAAAAGTTGGGTCGAGTGAAATCGGCCGATCCTATTGAAAAGTCGGGGTCGGGGATCAGCCGAAACTCGAAACCCAATGTAAGTCTATGGGGTTTTTTGTTTTTTTTTTACATTTCCTTCAGGGCGATATAGCAGAAAAGCCGGTAATTCAATTGCCGGCTTTTCATTTCTCCTGCCAAAACCCGACATGATATGAGACATGGTTTACATACAGTAAACCATGTCATATCCCCCTTTTTTTTCATATTCCACACTACTAATGTTAGTAGTTTGTATGTGCAAAATTTCGGCGCTCTAGCTATTAAATTAAAGGGTTAAATGGCAGAAAAAATTGGCGTGGGCTCCCGCGCAATTTTCTCCGCCAGAGAAGGAAAGCCAGTGACTGAGGGCAGAAATTAATAGCCTGGAGAGGGTCCACGGTTATTGCCCCCCCCAGCTAAAAACACGTGCCCCCAGCCACCCCAGAAAAGGCACATCTGTAAGATGCGCCTATTCTGGCACTTGGCCACTCTCTTCCCATTCCCGTGTAGCGGTGGGATATGGGGTAATGAAGGGTTAATGCCACCTTGCTATTGTAAGGTGACATTAAGCCAGATTAATAATGGAGAGGCATCAATTATGACACCTATCCATTATTAATCCAATTGTATGAAAGAGTTAAAAAAACACACACATTATTAAAAAGTATTTTAATGAAATAAACACACCGTTTGTTGTAATATTTTATTGTACGTTCAATCCACTCGCTGAAGACCCTTGCTCTGTAACAAATAAAACATAAACCAACAATATACATACCTTCCGAGGATCTGTAACGTCCCACGTTGTAAATCCATCTGAAGGGGTTGAAATATTTTACAGCCAGGAGCTCTGCTAATGCAGCGCTGCTCGTGGCTGTAAGCCTCAGCGAATGAAGGTAATGTAGGTCAATGACCTGTAGTTACCTTCATTCGCGGTGATGCACCCCCTGCTGGATGTCCCTGGAGCGTGGGAAAAGTTCCCAGGCTCGAGGTCATATGAGGACATCCAGCAGGGGGTGCATCACCGCGAATGAAGGTAACTATAGGTCATTGACCTACATTACCTTCATTCGCTGGGGTTTACAGCCACAAGCACAGCTGCATTAGCAGAGCTTGTGGCTGTAAAATATTTTAACCCCTTCAGATGGATTTACAATATGGGACGTTAAAGATCTACGGAAGGTATGGATATTGTTGGTTTATTATTTTTTATTTGTTACAGAGCGAGGGTCTTCAGCAAGTGGATTGAGCCTACAATAAAATATTAAAACAACCTGTGCTTTTATTTCATTAAAATACTTTTTAATAATGTGTGTTTTTTTTAACCGTTTAGTGCAAATGGATTAATAATGGATAGGTGTCAGAATTGACGCCTCTCCATTATTAATCTGGCTTAATGTCACCTTACAATAGCAAGGTGGCAATAACCTTTCATTACCCCATATCCCACCGCTACACGGGAGTGGGAAGAGAGTGGCCAAGTGCCAGAATAGGAGCATCTTCCAGATGTGCCTTTTCTGGGGTGGCTGGGGGCAGATGTTTTTAGCCAGGGGGGGGCCAAAAATTGTGGACCCTCTATAGGCTATTAATATCTGCCCTCAGTCACTGGCTTTACTACTCTGGCGGAGAAAATTGCGCAGGAGCCCACGCCAATTTTTTTCAGCGATTTAACCCTTAAATTGCCTTTAACCCTTAAATTTAATAGCTTTCAGCAATTTAAGGGTTAAATCGCTGAAAAAATTGACGTGGGCTCCCGCGCAATTTTCTCCACCAGAGTAGTAAAGCCAGTGACTGAGGGCAGATATTAATAGCCTAGAGAGGGTCCACGGTTATTGCCCCCCCCCCTGGCTAAAAACATCTGCCCCCAGCCACCCCAGAAAAGGCACATCTGTAAGATGCACCTATTCTGGCACTTGGCCACTCTCTTCCCATTCCTGTGTAGCGGTGGGATATGGGGTAATGAAGGGTTAATGTCACCTTGCTATTGTAAGGTGACATTAAGCCAGATTAATAATGGAGAGGCGTCAATTCTGACACCTATCCATTATTAATCCATTTGCATTAAATGGTTAAAAAAAACACACACATTATTAAAAAGTATTTTAATGAAATAAAAACACAGGTTGTTTTAATATTTTATTGTACGCTCAATCCACTCGCTGAAGACCCTCGCTCTGTAACAAATAAAAAATAATAAGCCAACAATATCCATACCTTCCGTAGATCTGTAACGTCCCACGTTGTAAATCCATCTGAAGGTGTTAAAATATTTTACAGCCACAAGCTCTGCTAATGCAGCTGTGCTTGTGGCTGTAAACCCCAGTGAATGAAGGTAATGTAGGTCAATGACCTACAGATACCTTCATTCGTGGTGATGCGCCCCCTGTTGGATGTCCTCATATGACCTCGAGTCTGGGAACTTTTCCCATGCTCCAGGGACATACAGCAGGGGGCGCATCACCGCAAATGAAGGTAACTACAGGTCATTGACCTACATTACCTTCATTCGCTGGGGTTTACAGCCACGAGCAGCGCTGCATTAGCAGAGCTCCTGGCTGTAAAATATTTTAACCCCTTCAGATGGATTTACAACGTGGGACGTTACAGATCTATGGAAGGTATGTATATTGTTGGTTTATTATTTTTTATTTGTTACAGAGCAAGGGTCTTCAGCGAGTGGATTGAGCGTACAATAAAATATTACAACAAACGGTGGGTTTATTTCATTAAAATACTTTTTAATTTTGTGTGTGTGTTTTTTTTAACTCTTTCATACAATTGGATTAATAATGGATAGGTATCATAATTGACGCCTCTCCATTATTAATCTGGCTTAATGTCACCTTACAATAGCAAGGTGGCATTAACCCTTCATTACCCCATATCCCACCGCTACACGGGAATGGGAAGAGAGTGGCCAAGTGCCAGAATAGGCGCATCTTACGGATGTGCCTATTCTGGGGTGGCTGGGGGCAGGTGTTTTTAGCCAGGGGGGGCCAATAACCGTGGACCCTCTCCAGGCCATTAATATCTGCCCTCAGTCACTGGCTTTACTACTCTGGCGGAGAAAATTGCGCGGGAGCCCACGCCAATTTTTTCCGCGATTTAACCTTTAAATTTAAGAGCTAGAGCGCTGAAATTTTGCACATACAAACTACTAACATTAGTAGTGTGGAATATGCAAAAAAAGGGGGATATGACATGGTTTACTGTATGTGAACCATGTCTCAAATCATGTCGGGTTTTGGCAGGAGAAATGAAAAGCCGGTAATTGAATTACTGGCTTTTCTGCTATATCGCGCTGAAGTCTGAATGCAATATATATATATATATATATATATATATACATATATATATATATATAAAACGAAACCCGACTTTTAAGTAGAGATCGCCGACCGCCGACCCGATCCCAGAGTGGGATCGGGTCGGGTTTCACGAAACCCGACTTTGCTAAAAGTCGGCAACTTTTGAAAAGTGCCGATCTGTTTCGCTCAACCCTACTCAAGACAAATTGCCCAATAACTATTGGGGTCCAGTTTCTCCTGTTACCCTTGGGAAAATAAAAAATTGGGGCAAAAAGATCATTTTTTGTGGAAAAAATATGATTTTTATTTTTATGGCTTTTTGTTATAAACTTCTGTTTAGCATTAGGGGGTTCAAAGTGCTTACCACACATCTAGATAAGTTCTTTGGGGGGTCTAGTTTCCAAAATGGGGTCACTTGTTGGGAGTTTCCACTACTAAGGCACATCAGGGGTTCTCCAAACACGACATGATGCCCACAAACCATTCCATCAAAGTCTGCATTTCAAAAGGTCACTACTTCTCCTCCGAGCCCCGACGCGTGCCCATACAATAGTTTTCTCCTGCATATGGGGTATCAGCGTGCTCAGGACAAACTGGACAACTTTTGGGGTCAAATTTCTCCTGTTACTCTTGGGAAAATAAAAAATTGGTGTCTAAAAGATCATGTTTGTGGAAAAAATATATATTTTTTTAATTTTCATACCCTGGCATTAAAAACTTTAGTGAAACACTTGAGGGTTCAAAGTTCCCACCACTCATCTAGATAAGTTCCTTGAGGGGGTCTAGTTTCCAAAATGGTGTCACTTATGGGGGGTTTCCACTGTTTAGGCACATCAGGGGCTCCCTAAACGCGACATCGTGTTCGATTTTGGATTGAAAAGTCAAACGGTGCTCCTTCCCTTCTGAGCCCTGCCATGCACCCAAACATTGGTTTACCCCCACATATGGGGTATCACCATACTCAGAGTAAATTGCACAATAACATTTTGGGTCCTGTTACCTTGGAATAATTTAAATTGGGGGTGAAAAGATCATTTATGTCGAAAAAATATGATTTTTTTAATTTTACGGCTCTATGTTATAAACTCCTGTGAATCCCTTGGGAGTTCCAAGTTCCCACCACACACCTAGATAAGTTCCTTTCAGGGTCCAGTTTCTAAAATGGTGTCACATCAGGGGCTCTCCAAACGCAACATGACATCCAATCTCAATTCCAGCCAATTTTGCGTTGAAAAAAATCAAATGGCGCTCCATCCCTTCCGAGCTCTGCCATGCGCCCAAACAGTGGTTCCCCCTCACATATGGGGTATCAGCGTACTCAGGACAAATTGCACAATAAATTTTGGGGTCCAATTTCTCCTGTTACCCGTGGGAAAAAAAAAATAGGATATTGTCATGTCGGACGCTATTCACACTAGGGCGTCCGACAGACAGCGGTAATTCCGCATTCATCCACTATGAGCTTAGTGGCACCAGCTAGATTTTGTCTAAGTTGTCCGGGGTTAATCTAGCTGGTACTCAGATTGGAGGCTGGGTCACGCCCTCTGCCTTTAAATAGTTCTGCTGAACTTTGGGCGTCGCCGATTTTAGCTTGTGTCTTGTGCCTGGTGATCTCGGTCTGGAGTGGTGGTCTAGGAGAAGGAATATCGTATCTGGTGGTGTATTATCCTTTGTCAGATTTCTCCTTCCTATGTTTGTATTTGTTTTGCCCTGTGCACATATTCGTGTATTCCTGTGTGACTGCGGCGTGGTGCGTTTTTCAGTTTTCCCTGTCTGTGCTTTCTGTGGGGATTGGCGTATTGTCTCTTCACTGGGTGGCGGGAGGTGGTTTCAGCTTAGGGCTGAAACAGGAGACAGGGTCAGGCCTGGCGGCCCAGACCTGCACACCTTTAGTGTAACTTCTGGGAGAGGGTCAGACAGGGTTTTCCTAGCCTGAGGGATATCACAGGGGCCGGGTAACCAGCCTTAGTCTACCCAGTACTCCCGTGACTTTATAATCAGCCCAAAAAGAAAAAAAAAAGTATTTTTTTTTATGTCATGGATCCCATGACTTCCGTAACCCGCCAGTTGAAGGCGCTGTTCTTACAGGTCTCTGAATTGAAGGGGCAGTTCAGCAACAGGGTCTTGTGGTATCAAATGCGCAAGGGCAAACTGCAGGGAGAGTTGCAGAGCCAAAAATCCCTTTACCTGAGAGGTTTGCTGGGGAACGCAGTAAATCTGTTGTTTTCTGTGAAGCTTGCAAATTGTATTTTCGTATGCGTCCGGTTTCCTCAGGTAATGAGGCTCAGCGTGTGGGCTTGGTTTTGTCATTACTGAACGGAGACCCCCAAGCATGGGCATTTTCATTACCTTCTGATTCAGCTGCATTTAACTCAGTAGAGAGTTTTTTTTTCTGCTCTTGGACTCATTTATGATGATCCTGACAGATTGGCTCTAGCAGAATCTAAGGTATGCGCTCTCCACCAGGGGGAGCGAATGGCGGAGGATTACTGTTCTGAATTTCGTCGCTGGGCGGTAGACACACTATGGAAAGACCCAGCGCTGCGGAGTCAGTTTGTATGTGGGGCATTGAGAAGGGTTAAACAAGCCCTTCTGATGTATGAGACTCCTGCTTCTCTAGAGTCTGCCATGAGTCTTGTTGTTCGCATTGATCGCCGTTTGCATCAGGGGCGCTAGAGACGCCGCCCTTGCCTTGGGGGAGGTCGGAGGTGCACGTGAGGTTGCTGCAGGTGAGCCCACGGAGCCTATGCAAATCGCAGGGGTGTCGCATCATCAAGCCCCCTTGCTCAGAAAGCAGGGACTCTGTTTTTGCTGTGGTAAAAAGGGGCATTATGTAAATGCTTGTTCTCTGTTTTCAAAGAAAAATGCAACGGCGGAAAATTACTAAACTCAGAGGGTGTGGAGGAGGCCAATCTGAGCTTATGCATATCCTCCATGGTGGTCTCTAAATGTATGCTTCCTGCCAGAGTTATTGTTGCAGGCAGAGAGCTGCCAATCACTGTTTTTGTGGATAGTGGTTCAAAAAATTGCCTCATCCTATCCGGATGGTCACCATCAAAGCCATCCCTCTCCCACAGGGGGAGATTACTGAGTTTGTGGCTGAGGTTAAATTCATATGAGGACAACCAGCAGAGGGCGCCTCTTATGATCTCGAGCCAGGGAGCTTTCTAGGAAAGTTCCCACGATCTAGGAACAGCCAGCAGAGGGCGCCTCACCGCAAATGCAGGTAAATATAGGTCATTGACCTACTTTACCTACATTCTCCGGGGTTTTGCAGACATGAGCAATGTTGCATTAGCAAAGCTCGTGGCTGCAAAATATTTTAACCCCTTCAGATGGATTTACATCGTTGGACATTAGATCTGCGGAAGGTAAGGATATTGTTGGTTTATTATGTTTTTTTTGTTACAGAACGAGGGTCTTCAGTGATTGGATTGGGCGATCAATAAAATATTAAAACAACCTTTGTTTTTATTTCATTAAAAAAATGTTTAATATTGTGTTTGTGTATTTTTTTAACCCTTTACTAGTATTGGATTAATAATGGATAGGTGTCATAATTGACGCCTCTCCATTATTAATTTGGCTTAATGTCACCTTACAATAGCAAGGTGGCATTAACCCTTCATTACCCCATATCCCACCGCTACACGGGAATGGGAAGAGAGTGGCCAAGTGCCAGAATAGGCGAATCTTCCAGATGTGCCTTTTCTGTGGTAGCTGGGGGCAGTTGTTTTTAGCCAGGGGGGGCAATTACCATGGACCCTCTCCAGGCTATTAATATCTGCCCTCAGTCACTGGCTTTACTACTCTGGCGGAGAAAATTGCGCAGGGAGCCCACGCCAATTTTTCCGCCATTTAACCCTTTATTTTAATAGCTGGAACGGCCAACTTTTGCATATACACACTACTAATATTAGTAGTGTGGAATATGCAAAAAAAATGGGGATATGAGGTGGTTTACTGTATGTAAACCATGTCTCATATCATGTCGGGTTTAGGAAGGAGATAGCAAAAGCCGGCAATTGAATTACCGGCTTTAAAGCTATCTAGCCAGGGGCGTAATTACCGCGGTCGCGGAGGTCGCCATTGTGACCGGGCCTGTCTGGTCAGGGGCCCGGAAGAGGTCCGAAGCAACCGACATCATGTTGCAGTGCAGGAGATTTTTCTCCCTCACAGCAACAGTCCGAGGCGTATCTAGGGGGAGGGGTCAGCCAGGGCATGTGAAAGAAAGGATTCGGAAGCAGCTCCGGTCAGCACGGTGAGACTGAGAGCTTCTCCTGAGCTCTGCAGCCCCGGGACAGAAGGCAGGGGGGAGGTGCGTGAAAGGCAGAGCTTCTGTAAGAAGGAGATGCTGAGGAGCGCACATTTATATCAGCCTCCCCTTTGTGTGTGTGATCTGTAGTGTGTACGTGTGTCTGTCATCTGTAGTGTGTGTGTGTGTGTGTGATCTGTAGTATGTGTGTGTGATCTGTAGTGTGTACGTGTGTGTGATCTGTAGTGTGCGTGTGTGATCTGTAGTATGTGTGTGTGATCTGTAGTGTGTGTGTGTGTGTGATCTGTAGTGTACGTGTGTGTGATCTGTAGTGTGCGCGTGTGTGTGTGATCTGTAGTGTGTGTGTGTGATCTGTAGTATACAGTGTGTGTGTGTGATGTGTAGTGTGTGTGTGATCTGTAGTGTGTGTGTGTGATCTGTAGTATGTGTGTGTGTAAGGCAGGGGTGTAACTACCACGGTCGCCGTTGCGACTGGGCCTGGCAGGTCAGGGGCCCAGCAGGTCAAAGGCTCCCGACTCCCCCCGCCGCAGCATTGAACTATACTGGCGTCTATGACGCCAATACAGTTCAAAGCATTCCCCTCTGCCTCTGACACTGCGGGTGCGTGATGACATCACTTCATCGCGCACCCGCTCTCTGCAGGACCCAGGCAGTGCAGCATCTTCACAGGTGATGGCGGCCACCATATTGGCAGAGCCTGTGGTGGCTGCTGGGTCCAAGGAACATTCAGCTCCGGATCTGGCGGGGGGCACGTGGACCGATCCGCCTAGGAGGGGCATGCCGCAGCCGCTCAGCCATGTGGAGGATCCAGGGATGAACATGGAGGTGTACGGGACCGGCGGCAGTGAAGTGTGTCTGCTGCCCGGCATCCCCGGCCTCCTGTGACACCAGCCCTATTTCCTCCCTGCTCTCCCGTGCCCCATGTCCTCGTAGGTCCCCAGGTTCAGGTCATTGTGCTCCTCCAGGCCCCGTATGCTCCTTGTCACTCCTCCCCTGGTCCCCTAATGCTCCCCATCTCCCATGCCCTGAGTCCTCCTGCTCCCCACATGCATTCCCAGCCCCTTGTCCCCATATGACCCGTCTGCCCTTCTCTCAAGTCTCCCCTGTCCCCTTTCTCACCTTGTGTTCCCCATCTACCCTGTCCTCGTAATCCCTGTGCCCCCTTCTTCCCTTGTCCCAAGTCTCCCCCTGTCCCCTTGCAACTCCGTCTACTTGCGTCCCTATCTACTCTGCCCTCGGAGTCCCCTTGTGTCCTCTTGTGCCTGTCTCCCTTGCCCCCTAGTCCCCGTGTGTCCTCTTGTGCCCTTCTCCTCTTCTTCCTGGTCCCCATAAGTCCCCTTGTGCTTGTGTCCCTTGTTCCCGTGTGTAGCCTTGTGTCAGTCTCCCTTGCCCACTAGTCCCTGTTTGTCCCCTTGTGCCTGTCTCCTTTGTCCCCTTGCGCTTGAGTCCCTTGTCCCTGTGTGTCCCCTTGTGTCAGTCTCCCTTGCCCACTAGGCCCCTTGTGCCCTTCTCCCCTGCCTCCTAGCCCGCATGTGTCCCCTTGTGCCTGTCTTCGTTGCTCCCTAGCCCCCCGTGTCACCATTGTGCCTATCTCCCTTAGCCCCCTTGTGTCCTTCTCCCCTGCTCCATAGTCACCATTTGCCCATGTCTTTCTCACTGCACCTGTATGGAGTGGCTGCATTATACTATGAGGGGGGCTGCATTATATTCTATGGGGTTACATTATATTGTATGGTGGGGCTGCATTATACTTTTGTGGGGTGGTTGCATTAAACTCTGTGGGGTGGCTGCATTATACTATATGTGGGCTACGTTATACTGTATCGAGCACTATGGGGAATACATTATACTATATGAAATACTATGGGGTGCATTATACTATGAGAAATGAATTGTACGACTTGGATGACGATGGCGGTGTATTATACTATATGGAGGACTGAGCAGTGTATTTTAATATATGGAGGACTATGAGGAGTGTATAATACTATATGGAGGACTGAGGAGTGTATTATACTATAGGGAGGACTATGAAGGGTGCATTATACTATATGGAGCACTATGAGCAGTGTATAGTATACTATATGGAGGACTGAGGAGTGTAGTTTACTATATGGAGGACTGAGCAGTGTATTACACTATATGGAGCACTATGAGGAGTGTATTTTAATATATGGAGGACTACGAGGAGTGTATAATACTATATGGAGGACTATGGGGAGTGTATTATACTATTGTACTATATGGAGGACTATGGAGAGTGTATTATACTATACGGATGACAATGGAGAGTGTATTATACTATCCGGATGACAATGGAGAGTGTATTATAATATATGGATGACTATGAACTTTGCAGTATATTATATAGAGGACTAGGGGGGTGCATTATATTATAAGGAGTACTATGGGGGTGCATTATACTTCTTATATGGATCCCCATGACTTCTATGTAAGCCCCTGATGAGTATAATGGTTTATTTTCTTTTATAAATTACATAACAATGGCAGTACGGGGGACAGATATATACCAGGATGGGGCACCGGATAGTTACGCCACTGAGGTCACACTATACAACTTTGCAATAAAGCTATAGTGTGCGAAATGAACAGGGAAAATCTGAATTTGGGTGGAAAATATTTTTGCATGGTTGGGGGGGCCCCATTTAAAAGTTCGCATCGGGGCCCATAACTTTCTAGTTACGCCACTGTATCTAGCGCTGTATTAAATATTAATATATACATATATGTGTCTACTGACATATATATATATATATATATATATATATATATATAGACAGTATATATGTTGTTTTTTTTTAAACACATGGATCCCTTGTATAGCCGTATGTCGGTTTTGCAAGCCTGCGAGAAAAACACGCAGTACGGATGCCATACGGATTACATACGGAGGATGCCATGCGCAAAAAACGCTGAAATACCCTGCCTACGGAGGATATACGGACCACTATTTTGGGAACTTTTCAGCGTATAAGGGCCGTAATATACGGACCGTATTGTCTTACGCTGAGTGTGACGCCGGCCTCAGATTGGTAAGTATTCACTGTCACATCTACACATGTGACAATTTTTTTTTCCTTTTTTTAGAGCACTTCTTCCACTGCGGCAGAGGGTCAGCAGCAGCAGCGGGGTCACGGTCGGGTGGCAAGGCCACAGCGTGTAAGTATACCTGGCTGACTTTACTGTATCCTCACTTTAGTATTCTTGAATCATCCTTTCTTTACTTTCCTCTTTCTTTACATTTTTCTTCTGGACTCCATTTTTTATCTTGACTTTCATTATTCATGCCATTTCTCTGCCTCTGTTTTCTTCCTTTTCCTTATGAATACACATATATACACAAATAAATATGTAGCGTGCATTAAAGAATAAACAAAACCTACAACATAATGCACAACTCATAATCAGCATAGTTTTTATTAATATTAAAAATGGGGGTACATAACATATACAAAAGGGAAAACAAAAACCCTGTGGAAAAGAGTGCGGGATATCACAAAGGACCAATATTACTATATAATCTGACTCCTAAAGTCAGATAAAATTAAGGGTGTGTGTGTTTCCTGAAATTATATTTTCTGAAGCCCGTCTTATTCTGGTATCTGTCGTAGGTAGTAGACGAATCATTTGATTCATTCTCCGTAGACGTGACTGACGACATAGAAGATTTCCGTACCTCTTTAGATGTAGTATATCTCCATTTATAGATCCGATTATTCAAATAATCGTGTTGGTCCCATTGGTACTTACTAACTTTTGTGTTTTTGATTTGTTTCTCCCAGGTGAGAAAACACTCCTCCATTTCCTCATTGAATTTGTCCATTTCAACCTGAGTAGCATGGACCAGGGAGATGAGGATATCGTTGTCAATGAGGTCCTCATCCCATTCTGGAGCCTAAAAAATAAATGACGACATTAATGTTGGATACATTAACATAAGGAAAAGGAACAAAACCTACAACATAATGCACAACTCAAAAAATCTAATAGGACAGACTGATAAGGGAGACTGAGTAGCAAGCTCCATGGTCCATGAGCGAGTCCCGTTGTGGGACAACCGGGTTCCCCAGCACTCGGACGTGACGATCTGGCGGCTATGGAATGAGGTGACCAAAGCGATGTAGGATGGCTGGGACAACGCCCCGACTTGGGTCCGAAATGCATTTTGTAAGCACTGCAATGCAGTGTGATGCAGCAGAGACCTTGGCCATGCTCACTAAAACTGTGTGTGATGAGAGAAACTCTCAGGAATTTCTCTCATCACACACAGTTGTGTGAGCATGGCCAAAAGTCCATTGTCTAACCATTCTTTTTTGTCTTTTCAAGAGTGCTCAAAGTCAAAACATGTTGGCGTTCGATGAGGGACCGCTTCAACAAGGACATGCGTCAAGAGAGCCATGTTCCCAGTGGTTCTGGAGCAAGAATCGGAAAGTATACATACAACCGCATTCTGGCATTTTTAAGACCAGTCCTTGCCCAGAGAACGTAAGTAGTGTTGAGCATTCCGATACCGCAAGTATCGGATATCGGCCGATATTTACGGTATTGGAATTCCGATACCGAGTTCTGATACTTTCTGTATATCGGATACCGGAATCGGAAGTTCCCATAATTCAAACAGCCAGAATTCAGCCAATGAGGAATGATTAGAAGTGTGGGCACATCCTGTTCTGCATGGTATGCATGTAACTACTGGCATGGCTGTGATTGGCTGCTGAAATGATGTCATGATGCACTATAAAAGTCACTGCCACCATTTTGGGTTCACTCAACTGTGAATTCAGTTAGGGACAGGATGCTGTGTTCTGACTGAGGGCCAGTTTAGAGATAGCGATTTGCTTCATTGTGCTTTACCCAGGCTAATTTAGCAACCGCTGTGTGAGAACCTTGTTTTTGCCTGTTCACAGGTGTCTGCAAGGTGTCTGCGTGAGTGCAGCTCACTCTGTAGTCTGGTCTGCAGCCACCGCTGGTTGTAGTCAGCTCAGTGTGCATCACTGCCTCATACCGTTCCATTGTCCGTTTCTCAATTAGTGCAGCCTGCTGCACATTTGTTCAAATTTATCCGATTAGTGGCTTCCCATCTGTATACAGCTAGATTGTGGGAAAACTCTATAGGATTGCATAGAGGAGCTTTTTTTTGCATTGCAGCTCCGTTTACGGCAGTCTGCACGGTCTCTGTGTAAGTGCAGCTCACTCTGTAGTCTGTTCTACTGCCACAGCCGGTTGTAGTCAGCTCAGGGTGCGTCACTGCATCTTACCGTTACATTGTCCGTTTCTCAATTAGTGCAGCCTGCTGCACATTTGTTAAACTTTATCCTATTAGTGGCTTTCCATCCGTATCCTGCAAGATTGTGGACAAACACCATATAGGAGCACATAGAGGACCTTTTTTCGACCTTGCAGCGCCGTTCATGGCTGTCTGCACGGTCTGTGTGTGAGTGCAGCTCACTCTATAGTCTGTTCTGCAAAAAAAAAACTAATACAGTTCACCAAACACACCACTTTACAGTTGTGTAGGCCACATTAGCTCATATAAAAGTCTAGTCCACACTTTTGAAAATTAGTGCTTCTTATACCTGTAAGGAGCTGTTCAGGAATAAGCACACTAAGCACTTAGTACTTTTCTGCTTATCTTTATCAGTCTACCACGATGAAGAAGGCAGGGAGTAAGGCACATGGGCATGGGCATGGAGCAGGGAGAGGATGTGGGAATTCTGTGCCTGCTGTGGGCACCGGTGACTCATCATCACCCAGTTTCTGCAGGGAACAGTCCTTCATGCGCAGCTTTGTAGGAGATCTCTGTACCCCGCTGCTGTGGGAAGAACAAATTGAAGTCGTTGTCAGATGGATGGCAGCTAATGCATCAACTTCAATTTGTGCCACATCCTCTCAGGCACAGAGCACTGGTGAGCACCTATCTGTCTCTTCACCACCTGCCAAATTGCCCAGGCAGTCAGAGAGCCCAGGACAGGAGCCATCTCTACTTCTGTTCTCTGAATCTCTTGGCTTGGAAAGAGGGGGCCAGCCAAGCAGCATTGAAGAAATGGAAGAAGAGGCAGTATGCAGTGATTCCTAACAGCTTTGTCTCTCTGATTCTGAAGAGGCGGGTGGGCCAGTGCCTCCGGTCAGCACACCTCAGTACATATCTGATGATGAGACTCAGGTGCCTCTTTCAGGTGCGTACTGTGCTGTTGAGACTACCCAGGAGAAGCAGTTAATGGAAGAGGGTGGTGTAGATGATGAGGTCCTTGACCCATCATGGCGTGAGGTACAGGAAGGTGGTGGGAGCAGCTCTGAGGAAGAGATTCCCTGAGCGGCCCAAAGAGGGAGAGGGAGGGGGAAGAATGCGGTGCCTGTAGCCTCCACTTCGGCACCTATTAGAAGCATGCCTCTTCCAAAAGCCAAAACGGGCACTCCCAAGACTTGCAGTACCTGGTCCCTTTTTGACACAGTTGCAGATGACATTTGCTTAGTCTAATGCAAGGTGTGTCATCAGAAAGTCAAAAGAGGGAAAAGTGTCAGCAACCTCAATACCACAAATATGTGGAAACATGTGCGGACGAAGCACGTGGTGGAGTTACAAAGACACGCTGAAGACCTGGGCCAACCAACAGCAGCACCTACCACTTCTTCAGCTCGTGTTGTTGCCTCTTCCTCCAGCTCACACACAGCTGGTTCGGCTTCCTCCCAGGATCACCATGGAAGAACCTCTGACACTTTTGTCCAGAGACCCAGTGTTATTCCACCCACAGCACCACATTCCCAGTCATCCTCACACTCCCAGCCCACTCTACAGCCATCGGTAGCACAGGCATGGGAGAAAAGGCGGCCATTCTCGGCAAACCACCCCCGAGCACAGGCTCTGAATGCTGGCATTGCAAAACTACTGTCCCTTGAAATGCTGTCATTCAGGCTGGTGGAGACTGACTCCTTCCGTAACTTGATGGCATTGGCAGTCCCACAATACAACGTGCCCAGCCGCTGCCCTGCAAAAGAATGTGGAGGGAAACATTAAACATGTGCTACTAAACGCCATTAGTAGCAAGGTCCACCTCACCACCGATGCATGGACCAGTCACTATGGACAGGGATGATACCTTTCCCTCACTGCCCATTGGGTCAATGTTGTGGAGCCGGGTACAGATCTTGCGAGTGGCGCTATATTTGTTCTGCCAACTCCAAGGATTGCAGGAATCCAGTCTGTACACATTGCCTCCTCCTCATACTCCAGTTCCTCAGAATCATCGCTGCAAGAGCCGTCATGGTCTACCTCTACCTTGACCCGTGAACGCTTACCTGTTACGACCGATATGAGCACAGCCATGGCCAAACGTCAACAGGCCATACTGAAATTACTTTCTTTGGGGAATCGAAGCCACACAGTGCAGGAGCTCTGGAATGCCATCAAGCAGGAGAGCGACATGTGGTTTTTGACAGCGAATCTCCAGCCATGCATGGTAGTGTGTGACAATGACTGAAATCTGGTGGCAGATCTGGCCCTAGGCAACCTCACTCACATCCCATGTCTGGCACATGTGCCCAACTTGGTCGTGTAGAGGTTTTTTGAGGGACTATCCGGATCTTGATGTACTGCTGCAAAAGGTCCGCATAGAGTGTGCTCACTTGCGGCGTTCCAGCATGGCAAGATCGCGCAGTGCAGCTCTGCAGCGCCGATTCCGCCTTCCGGAACATCGCATCATATGTGAAATACCCACCAGGTGGAATTCAACGTTACATATGTTGGAGCGGTTGTGTGAGCAGCAGCCAGCAGTAATGGAGTACCAGCTGCATCAGGCACAAAGAAGTCGCACTGCCCGCCGTTCAGACTTCACAACCACTGAGTGGGCCACTATGAAGGACATCTGCCAGGTTTTGCGTGCCTTTGATAATTCTATGCGGATGGCAAGTGCAGATGATGCACTAGTCAGCATGACTGTCCCCCTTATCTGCCTGCTTGAAAGAACACTGCAAGCGCTAAGGGATGATGTTGTGGAAGAGATGGAGGATGAGGAGTCACAAATGCCATCTGCTTCTGGACAGTCTGCGCGACGTGGTTCCTCACAAAGGCCTAGGCAGGAGACACTTTGTGAGGAGGATGTGGAGGAGTCAATGGAGGAGGAAGACATCTCTCCAGAGGAGGGAGTTACACAATTCACCAGTAGTCAGTGTGTAGAGTGAGGGTGGGGTGATGCTGAGCAGGCAGAGGTCACGCCTCAAGCAGGGGACAGCGTTTCTTGGCCAGTTGGCAGTCTGGAGCACATGGTTGATTTCATGATGCAGTGCCTGAGAAACAACTGCCGCATCGCCCACAATCTCAACACGGCAGATTATTGGGTGTACACCCTCCTAGATCCTCGCTACCGGGACAACTTTCAAAGCCTCATAACACCGGTGAACTGGGAGCATAAAATGCGGGAGTACCAAGACACACTGGTGCAGTCCATCATCTTCTGCAGTCCAATCGAGAGGAGTTCTGCTAATGCTTTACAAAGCAGCTCTGTGCATCGAGGTAGTGGAGGAAGCTCAGCACAAACAGGGAGCAGAAGCATGCCTCAGCACAAGGCAAGACCAGTATGGCCCAACAGTGGCAAACTTTTGTGTGCCCGCCACAAATGTCTACATCATCACAAACGGCTCCAGTCAGCAGGAGGCACCATTTCCGTCAGATGGTGACAGACTACATGGCTTGCCCTCTCAGTGTACTCCCAGATGCCTCTTCCCCCTTCAAGTTTTGGGTCTCTAAGCTGGATACATGGCCAGAGCTTAGCCAGTATGCATTGGAGGTGCTGGTTGCCCTGCTGCTAGTGTATTATCGGAACGCATCTTTAGTGCCTGAGGTGGTGTACTAACAGACCGTCACATGCGACTATCCTCCGATAACGTTGACCGACTTACTTTTCTGAAAATAAACAAGGCCTGGACACTCCTCTTCCAGATTAAATAATTGGTTGGCAACAGTATCCGGGTCTCCTGTTGTGTTCATGTTTCTACCACCTGAACTGTAATCCCTGGGCTCCAACACCGCCAGCTGCTGCGCAGAAGTGCCATCTGCACAGTCAACACATGACCCAGTGTTATTGGGTTTCAGTAACGTCAGCTGTTTCTCTGCTGTGTGTGCGGCAATAACTAAAGTCTGCTCCTCCTGCTTTTCCTGGGCTTCAACACCGCCAGTTGTTGCCCGGAAGTTCTGTCTGCACAGTCAACAGTCGCTCCTCAGTTATTGGGGTTTAGTAACGTCAGCTGTTCCCCTGCTGTGTGTGCGGCAATAACTAAAGTCTGCTCCTCGCGCTTTCCCTGGGCTTCAACACCACCAGTTGTTGCCCGGAAGTGCTGTCTGCACAGTCAACAGTCGCTCCTCTGTTATTGGGGTTCAGTAATGTCAGCTGCTCCCCTGCTGTGCGTGCGGCAAAGTTTCCTGCAACCGCCACGCTGGCACAACAACAGACATTAAACTGCTTCCCATGCAGGCCTCGGCCTGCAATCTGCTCCTACTGGATTCCCTGGGCACAAACACCGCCAGTTGGTGCCCGGAAGTGCTGGCTACACAGAGAAAAACACTCGCTCCTGTGTCAGTGGGGTTCAGTAACGCCAGCTGCTCCCCGGCTGTGTATCCGGCAACGTGTCCTGTGACCCCATGCAGGCACAACAACAGACATTAAACTGCCTCCCATGCAGGCCTCGGTCTACACTCTGCTCCTCCTGGATTTCCTGGGCTCCAATACCGCCAGTTGGTGCCCGGAAGTGCTGGCTGCACAGAGAAAAACACTCGCTCCTGTGTTAGTGGGGTTCAGTAACGCCGGCTGCTCCCCTGCTGTGTATACGGCAATGTGCCTTGCAACCGCCACGCTGACACTACAACAGATTATAAACTGGCTCCAATTTGGCCTCGGCTTACACCCTGACTGACCCAAGGCTCCAACACCGCTAGATGGTGCCGGGAAGTGCTGGCTGCACAGAGAAAAACACTCACTCATGTGTCAGTGGGGTTCAGTAACGCCAGCTGCTCCACTGCTGTGTATTCGGCAATGTGTCCTGTGACCCCATGCAGGCACCACAACAGACATTAAACTGCCTCCCGTGCAGGCCTCGGCCTACACTCTGCTCCTCCTGGATTCCCTGGGCTCCAATACCGCCAGTTGGTGCCCGGAAGTGCTGGCTGCAAAGAGAAAAACACTCGCTCCTGTGTTAGTGGGGTTCAGTAACGCCAGCTGCTCCCCTGCTGTGTATACGGCAATGTGTCTTGCAACTGCCACACTGACACTACAACAGATTATAAACTGGCTCCAATTTGGCCTCGGCTTACACCCTGATTGACCCAGGGCTCCAACACCGCTAGATGGTGCCGGGAAGTGCTGGCTGCACAGAGAAAAACACTCGCTCATGTGTCAGTGGGGTTCAGTAACGCCAGCTGCTCCACTGCTGTGTATCCGGCAACGTGTCCTGTGACCCCATGCAGGCACCACAACAGACATTAAACTGCCTCCCGTGTAGGCCTCGGCCTACACTCTGCTCCTCCTGGATTCCCTGGGCTCCAATACCGCCAGTTGGTGCCCGGAAGTGCTGGCTGCAAAGAAAAAAACACTCGCTCCTGTGTTAGTGGGGTTCAGTAACGCCAGCTGCTCCCCTGCTGTGTATACGGCAATGTGTCTTGCAACCGCCATGCTGACACTGCAACAGATTATAAACTGGCTCCAATTTGGCCTCGGCTTACACCCTGATTGACCCAAGGCTCCAACACCGCTAGATGGTGCCGGGAAGTGCTGGCTGCACAGAGAAAAACACTCGCTCATGTGTCAGTGGGGTTCAGTAACGCCAGCTGCTCCACTGCTGTGTATCCGGCAACGTGTCCTGTGACCCCATGCAGGCACCACAACAGACATTAAACTGCCTCCCGTGCAGGCCTCGGCCTACACTCTGCTCCTCCTGGATTCCCTGGGCTCCAATACCGCCAGTTGGTGCCCGGAAGTGCTGGCTGCAAAGAGAAAAACACTCGCTCCTGTGTTAGTGGGGTTCAGTGACGCCAGCTGCTCCCCTGCTGTGTATACGGCAATGTGTCTTGCAACCGCCACGCTGACGCTACAACAGATTATAAATTGGCTCCAATTTGGCCTCGGCTTACACCCTGATTGACGAAGGCTCCAACACCGCTAGATGGTGCCAGGAAGTGCTGGCTGCACAGAGAAAAACACTCGTTCATGTGTCAGTGGGGTTCAGTAAAGCCAGCTGCTACACTGCTGTGTATCCGGCAATGTGTCCTGTGACCCCATGCAGGCACCACAACAGACATTAAACTGCCTCCTGTGCAGGCCTCGACCTACACTCTGCTCCTCCTGGATTCCCTGGGCTCCAATATCGCCAGTTGGTGCCCGGAAGTGCTGGCTGCAAAGAGAAAAACACTCCCTCCTATGTTACTGGGGTTCAGTAATGTCAGCTGCTCTCCTGCTGTACGTGCGACAAAGTTTCCTGCAACCGCCACGCTGGCACAACAACAGACATTAAACTGCCTCCCGTGCCGGCCTAGGCCTACACTCTGCTCCTCCTGGATTCCCTGGGCTCCAATGCCGCCAGTTGGTGCCCAGAAGTGCTGGCTGCACAGAGAAAAACACTCGCTCCTGTGTTAGTGGGGTTCACTAACGCCAGCTGCTCCCCTGCTGTGTATCCGGCAATGTGTCCTGCGACCGCCACGCTGACAATACAACAGATAATAAACTGGCTCCCATTTGGCCTTGGCCTACACCCTGATTGACCCTGGGCTCCAACACCGCTAGTTGGTGCTCGGAAGTGCTGTTTGCACAGAGAAAAAAACTCGCTCCTGTGTTAGTGGGGTTCAGTAATGCCAGCTGCTCCACTGCTGTGTATCCGGCAATGTGTCCTGCGACCGCCACGTTGGCACAACAACAGACATTAAACTGCCTCCAGTGCAAGCCTCGACCTACACTCTGCTCCTCCTGGATTCCCTGGGCTCCAATACCGCCAGTTGGTGCCCGGAAGTGCTGGCTGCACAGAGAAAAACACTCGCTCCTGTGTTAGTGGGATTCAGTAACGCCAGCTGCTCCCCTGCTGTGTATCCGGCAATATGTCCTGCGACCACCACGCTGACACTACAACAGAAAATAAACTGGCTCCAATTTGGCCTTGGCCAACACCCTGATTGACCCTGGGCTCCAACACCACTAGTTGGTGCTCGGAAGTGCTGTCTGCCCAGAGAAAAGCACTCGCTTCTGTGTTAATGGGGTTCAGTAACGCCAGCTGCTCCCATGCTGTGTATCCGGCAACGTGTCCTGCGACTGCCACGCTGGCACAACAACAGACATTAAACTGCCTCCCGTGCAGGCCTCGGCCTACACTCTGCTCCTCCTGGATTCCCTGGGCTCCAATACCGCCAGTTGGTGCCTGGAAGTGCTGGCTGCACAGAGAAAAACACTCGCTCCTGTGTTAGTGGGGTTCACTAACGCCAGCTGCTCCCCTGCTGTGTATCCGGCAAAGTGTCCTGCGACCGCCACGCTGACAATACAACAGATAATAAACTGGCTCCAATTTGGCCTTGGCCTACACCCTGATTGACGTTGTGTATCCGGCAACGTGTCCTGTGACCCCATGCAGGCACCACAACATACATTAAACTGCCTCCCGTGCAGGCCTCGGCCTACACTCTGCTCCTCCTGGATTCCCTGGGCACAAACACCGCCAGTTGGTGCTCGGAAGTGCTGTCTGCCATAGAAAAACACTCGCTCCTGTGTTAATGGGGTTCAGTAACGCCAGCTGCTCCCCTGCTGTGTATCCGGCAATGTGTCCTGCGACCGCCACGCTGGCACAACAACAGACATTAAACTGCCTCCCGTGCAGGCCTCGGCCTACACTCTGCTCCTCCTGGATTCCCTGGGCTCCAATACCGCCAGTTGGTGCCCGGAAGTGCTGGCTACACAGAGAAAAACACTCGCTCATGTGTCAGTGGGGTTCAGTAACGCCAGCTGCTCCACTGCTGTGTATCCGGCAACGTGTATTGCGACCGCCACGCTGGCACAACAACAGACATTAAACTGACTCCAGTGCAGGCCTCGGCCTACACTCGGCTCCTCCTGGATTCCCTGGGAACAAACACCGCTAGTTGGTGCACGGAAGTGCTGTCTGCACAGAGAAAAACACTAGCTCCTATGTTAGTGGGGTTCAGCAATGCCAGCTGCTCCCCGGCTGTGTATCCGGCAACGTGTCCTGTGACCCCACGCAGGCATAATAACAGACATTAAACTGCCTCCCATGCAGGCCTCGGTCTACACTCTGCTCCTCATGGATTTCCTGGGCTCCAATACCGCCAGTTGGTGCCCGGAAGTGCTGGCTGCACAGAGAAAAACACTCGCTCCTGTGTTAGTGGGGTTCAGTAACGCCAGCTGCTCCCCTGCTGTGTATACGGCAATGTGTCTTGCAACCGCCACGCTGACACTACAACAGATTATAAACTGGCTCCAATTTGGCCTCGGCTTACACCCTGATTGACCCGGGGCTCGAACACCGCTAAATGGTGCCGGGAAGTGCTGGCTGCACAGAGAAAAACACTCGCTCATGTGTCAGTGGGGTTCAGTAACGCCAGCTGCTCCACTGCTGTGTATCCGGCAACGTGTCCTGTGACCCCATGCAGGCACCACAACAGACATTAAACTGCCTCTCGTGTAGGCCTCGGCCTACACTCTACTCCTCCTGGATTCCCTTGGCTCCAATACCGCCAGTTGGTGCCCGGAAGTGCTGGCTGCAAAGAAAAAAACACTCGCTCCTGTGTTAGTGGGGTTCAGTAACGCCAGCTGCTCCCCTGCTGTGTATACGGCAATGTATCTTGCAACCGCCATGCTGACACTGCAACAGATTATAAACTGGCTCCAATTTGGCCTCGGCTTACACCCTGATTGACCCAAGGCTCCAACACCGCTAGATGGTGCCGGGAAGTGATGGCTGCACAGAGAAAACCACTCGCTCATGTGTCAGTGGGGTTCAGTAACGCCAGCTGCTCCACTGCTGTGTATCCGGCAATGTGTCCTGTGACCCCATGCAGGCACCACAACAGACATTAAACTGCCTCCCGTGCAGGCCTCGGCCTACACTCTGCTCCTCCTGGATTCCCTGGGCTCCAATACCGCCAGTTGGTGCCCGGAAGTGCTGGCTGCAAAGAGAAAAACAATCGCTCCTGTGTTAGTGGGGTTCAGTAACCCCTGCTGCTCCCCTGCTGTGTATACGGCAATGTGTCTTGCAACTGCCACACTCACACTACAACAGATTATAAACTGGCTCCAATTTGGCCTCGGCTAACACCCTGATTGACCCAGGGCTCCAACACCGCTAGATGGTGCCGGGAAGTGCTGGCTGCACAGAGAAAAACACTCGCTCATGTGTCAGTGGGGTTCAGTAATGCCAGCTGCTCCACTGCTGTGTATCCGGCAACGTGTCCTGTGACCCCATGCAGGCACCACAACAGACATTAAACTGCCTCCTGTGCAGGCCTCGGCCTACACTCTGCTCCTCCTGGATTCCCTGGGCTCCAATACCGCCGGTTGGTGCCCGGAAGTGCTGGCTGCAAAGAGAAAAACACTCGCTCCTATGTTACTGGGGTCCAGTAATGTCAGCTGCTCTCCTGCTGTACGTGCGGCAAAGTTTCCTGCAACCGCCACGCTGGCACAACAACAGACATTAAACTGCCTCCCATTCAGGCCTCGGCCTACAATCTGCTCCTCCTGGATTCGCTGGGCACAAACACCGCCAGTTGGTGCCCGGAAGTGCTGGCTGCACAGAGAAAAACACTCGCTCCTGTGTCAGTGGGGTTCAGTAACGCCAGCTGCTCCCCTGCTGTGTATCCGGCGACGTGTCTTGCGACCGCCACGCTGGCACAACAACAGACATTAAACTGCCTCCCGTGCAGGCCTAGGCCTACACTTTGCTCCTCCTGTTTTCCCTGGGCTCCAATAATGCCAGTTGGTGCCCGGAAGTGCTGGCTGCACAGAGAAAAACACTCGCTCCTGTGTTAGTGGGGTTCAGTAACGCCAGCTGCTCCCCTGCTGTGTATCCGGCAATATGTCCTGCGACCACCACGCTGACACTACAACAGAAAATAAACTGGCTCCAATTTGGCCTTGGCCAACACCCTGATTGACCCTGGGCTCCAACACCACTAGTTGGTGCTCGGAAGTGCTGTCTGCCCAGAGAAAAACACTCGCTCCTGTGTTAATGGGGTTCAGTAACGCCAGCTGCTCCCCTGCTGTGTGTCCGGCAACGTGTCCTGCGACTGCCACGCTGGCACAACAACAGACATTAAACTGCCTCCCGTGCAGGCCTCGGCCTACACTCTGCTCCTCCTGGATTCCCTGGGCTCCAATACCGCCAGTTGGTGCCCGGAAGTGCTGGCTGAACAGAGAAAAACACTCGCTCCTGTGTTAGTGGGGTTCAGTAACGCCAGCTGCTCACCTGCTGTGTATCCGGCAATATGTCCTGCGACCACCACGCTGACACTACAACAGAAAATAAACTGGCTCCAATTTGGCCTTGGCCAACACCCTGATTGACCCTGGGCTCCAACACCACTAGTTGGTGCTCGGAAGTGCTGTCTGCCCAGAGAAAAACACTCGCTCCTGTGTTAATGGGGTTCAGTAACGCCAGCTGCTCCCCTGCTGTGTGTCCGGCAACGTGTCCTGCTACTGCCACGCTGGCACAACAACAGACATTAAACTGCCTCCCGTGCAGGCCTCGGCCTACACTCTGCTCCTCCTAGATTCCCTGGGCTCCAATACCGCCAGTTGGTGCCCGGAAGTGCTGGCTGCACAGAGAAAAACACTCGCTCCTGTGTTAGTGGGGTTCACTAACGCCAGCTGCTCCCCTGCTGTGTATCCGGCAAAGTGTCCTGCGACCGCCACACTGACAATACAACAGATAATAAACTGGCTCCAATTTGGCCTTGGCCTACACCCTGATTGACGTTGTGTATCCGGCAACGTGTCCTGTGACCCCATGCAGGCACCACAACAGACATTAAACTGCCTCCCGTGCAGGCCTCGGCCTACACTCTGCTCCTCCTGGATTCCCTGGGCACAAACACCGCCAGTTGGTGCTCGGAAGTGCTGTCTGCCCAGAGAAAAACACTCGCTCCTGTGTTAATGGGGTTCAGTAACGCCAGCTGCTCCCCTGCTGTGTATCCGGCAATGTGTCCTGCGACCGCCACGCTGGCACAACAACAGACATTAAACTGCCTCCCGTGCAGGCCTCGGCCTACACTCTGCTCCTCCTGGATTCCCTGGGCTCCAATACCGCCAGTTGGTGCACGGAAGTGCTGGCTACACAGAGACAAAACACTCGCTCATGTGTCAGTGGGGTTCAGTAACGCCAGCTGCTCCACTGCTGTGTATCCGGCAACGTGTATTGCGACCGCCACGCTGGCACAACAACAGACATTAAACTGCCTCCCGTGCAGGCCTAGGCCTACACTTTGCTCCTCCTGTTTTCCCTGGGCTCCAATAATGCCAGTTGGTGCCCGGAAGTGCTGGCTGCACAGAGAAAAACACTCGCTCCTGTGTTAGTGGGGTTCAGTAACGCCAGCTGCTCCCCTGCTGTGTATCCGGCAATATGTCCTGCGACCACCACGCTGACACTACAACAGAAAATAAACTGGCTCCAATTTGGCCTTGGCCAACACCCTGATTGACCCTGGGCTCCAACACCACTAGTTGGTGCTCGGAAGTGCTGTCTGCCCAGAGAAAAACACTCGCTCCTGTGTTAATGGGGTTCAGTAACGCCAGCTGCTCCCCTGCTGTGTGTCCGGCAATGTGTCCTGCGACTGCCACGCTGGCACAACAACAGACATTAAACTGCCTCCCGTGCAGGCCTCGGCCTACACTCTGCTCCTCCTGGATTCCCTGGGCTCCAATACCGCCAGTTGGTGCCCGGAAGTGCTGGCTGAACAGAGAAAAACACTCGCTCCTGTGTTAGTGGGGTTCAGTAACGCCAGCTGCTCACCTGCTGTGTATCCGGCAATATGTCCTGCGACCACCACGCTGACACTACAACAGAAAATAAACTGGCTCCAATTTGGCCTTGGCCAACACCCTGATTGACCCTGGGCTCCAACACCACTAGTTGGTGCTCGGAAGTGCTGTCTGCCCAGAGAAAAACACTCGCTCCTGTGTTAATGGGGTTCAGTAACGCCAGCTGCTCACCTGCTGTGTATCCGGCAATATGTCCTGCGACCACCACGCTGACACTACAACAGAAAATAAACTGGCTCCAATTTGGCCTTGGCCAACACCCTGATTGACCCTGGGCTCCAACACCACTAGTTGGTGCTCGGAAGTGCTGTCTGCCCAGAGAAAAACACTCGCTCCTGTGTTAATGGGGTTCAGTAACGCCAGCTGCTCCCCTGCTGTGTGTCCGGCAACGTGTCCTGCTACTGCCACGCTGGCACAACAACAGACATTAAACTGCCTCCCGTGCAGGCCTCGGCCTACACTCTGCTCCTCCTAGATTCCCTGGGCTCCAATACCGCCAGTTGGTGCCCGGAAGTGCTGGCTGCACAGAGAAAAACACTCGCTCCTGTGTTAGTGGGGTTCACTAACGCCAGCTGCTCCCCTGCTGTGTATCCGGCAAAGTGTCCTGCGACCGCCACACTGACAATACAACAGATAATAAACTGGCTCCAATTTGGCCTTGGCCTACACCCTGATTGACGTTGTGTATCCGGCAACGTGTCCTGTGACCCCATGCAGGCACCACAACAGACATTAAACTGCCTCCCGTGCAGGCCTCGGCCTACACTCTGCTCCTCCTGGATTCCCTGGGCACAAACACCGCCAGTTGGTGCTCGGAAGTGCTGTCTGCCCAGAGAAAAACACTCGCTCCTGTGTTAATGGGGTTCAGTAACGCCAGCTGCTCCCCTGCTGTGTATCCGGCAATGTGTCCTGCGACCGCCACGCTGGCACAACAACAGACATTAAACTGCCTCCCGTGCAGGCCTCGGCCTACACTCTGCTCCTCCTGGATTCCCTGGGCTCCAATACCGCCAGTTGGTGCCCGGAAGTGCTGGCTACACAGAGACAAAACACTCGCTCATGTGTCAGTGGGGTTCAGTAACGCCAGCTGCTCCACTGCTGTGTATCCGGCAACGTGTATTGCGACCGCCACGCTGGCACAACAACAGACATTAAACTGACTCCAGTGCAGGCCTCGGCCTACACTCGGCTCCTCCTGGATTCCCTGGGAACAATCACCGCTAGTTGGTGCACGGAAGTGCTGTCTGCACAGAGAAAAACACTAGCTCCTATGTTAGTGGGGTTCAGCAATGCCGCTGCTCCCCGGCTGTGTATCCGGCAACGTGTCCTGTGACCCCATGCAGGAACAATAACAGACATTAAACTGCCTCCCATGCAGGCCTCGGTCTACACTCTGCTCCTCATGGATTTCCTGGGCTCCAATACCGCCAGTTGGTGCCCGGAAGTGCTGGCTGCACAGAGAAAAACACTCACTCCTGTGTCAGTGGGGTTCAGTAACGCCATCTGCTCCCCTGCTGTGTATACGGCAATGTGTCTTGCAACCGCCACACTGACACTACAACAGATTATAAACTGGCTCCAATTTGGCCTCGGCTTACACCCTGATTGACCCGGGGCTCGAACACCGCTAGATGGTGCCGGGAAGTGCTGGCTGCACAGAGAAAAACACTCTCTCATGTGTCAGTGGGGTTCAGTAACGCCAGCTGCTCCAGTGCTGTGTATCCGGCAACGTGTCCTGTGACCCCATGCAGGCACCACAATAGACATTAAACTGCCTCTCGTGTAGGCCTCGGCCTACACTCTGCTCCTCCTGGATTCCCTTGGCTCCAATACCGCCAGTTGGTGCCCGGAAGTGCTGGCTGCAAAGACAAAAACACTCGCTCCTGTGTTAGTGGGGTTCAGTAACGCCAGCTGCTCCCCTGCTGTGTATACGGCAATGTATCTTGCAACCGCCATGCTGACACTGCAACAGATTATAAACTGGCTCCAATTTGGCCTCGGCTTACACCCTGATTGACCCAGGGCTCCAACACCGCTAGATGGTGCCGGGAAGTGCTGGCTGCACAGAGAAAAACACTCGCTCATGTGTCAGTGGGGTTCAGTAACGCCAGCTGCTCCACTGCTGTGTATCCGGCAACGTGTCCTGTGACCCCATGCAGGCAACACAACAGACATTAAACTGCCTCCCGTGCAGGCCTCGGCCTACACTCTGCTCCTCCTGGATTCCCTTGGCTCCAATACCGCCAGTTGGTGCCCGGAAGTGCTGGCTGCAAAGAAAAAAACACTCGCTCCTGTGTTAGTGGGGTTCAGTAACGCCAGCTGCTCCCCTGCTGTGTATACGGCAATGTATCTTGCAACCGCCATGCTGACACTGCAACAGATTATAAACTGGCTCCAATTTGGCCTCGGCTTACACCCTGATTGACCCAGGGCTCCAACACCGCTAGATGGTGCCGGGAAGTGCTGGCTGCACAGAGAAAAACACTCGCTCATGTGTCAGTGGGGTTCAGTAACGCCAGCTGCTCCACTGCTGTGTATCCGGCAACGTGTCCTGTGACCCCATGCAGGCAACACAACAGACATTAAACTGCCTCCCGTGCAGGCCTCGGCCTACACTCTGCTCCTCCTGGATTCCCTGGGCTCCAATACCGCCATTTGGTGCCCGGAAGTGCTGGCTGCAAAGAGAAAAACACTCGCTCCTGTGTTAGTGGGGTTCAGTAACGCCAGCTGCTCCCCTGCTGTGTATACGGCAATGTGTCTTGCAACCGCCACGCTGACGCTACAACAGATCATAAACTGGCTCCAATTTGGCCTCGGCTTACACCCTGCTGACGCAGGGCTCCAACACCGCTAGATGGCGCCAGGAAGTGCTGGCTGCACAGAGAAATACACTCGTTCATGTGTCAGTGGGGTTCAGTAAAGCCAGCTGCTACACTGCTGTGTATCCGGCAACGTGTCCTGTGACCCCATGCAGGCACCACAACAGACATTAAACTGCCTCCCGTGCAGGCCTCGGCCTACACTCTGCTCCTCCTGGATTCCCTGGGCTCCAATACCGCCGGTTGGTGCCCGGAAGTGCTGGCTGCAAAGAGAAAAACACTCGCTCCTATGTTACTGGGGTTCAGTAATGTCAGCTGCTCTCCTGCTGTACGTGCGGCAAAGTTTCCTGCAACCGCCACGCTGGCACAACAACAGACATTAAACTGCCTCCCATTCAGGCCTCGGCCTACAATCTGCTCCTCCTGGATTCGCTGGGCACAAACACCGCCAGTTGGTGCCCGGAAGTGCTGGCTGCACAGAGAAAAACACTCGCTCCTGTGTCAGTGGGGTTCAGTAACGCCAGCTGCTCCCCTGCTGTGTATCCGGCGACGTGTCTTGCGACCGCCACGCTGGCACAACAACAGACATTAAACTGCCTCCCGTGCAGGCCTAGGCCTACACTCTGCTCCTCCTGGATTCCCTGGGCTCCAATACCGCCAGTTGGTGCCCGGAAGTGCTGGCTGCACAGAGAAATACACTCGCTCCTGTGTTAGTGGGGTTCATCAACGCCAGCTGCTCCCCTGCTGTGTATCAGGCAATGTGTCCTGCGACCGCCACGCCGACAATACAACAGATAATAAACTGGCTCCAATTTGGCCTTGGCCTACACCCTGATTGACCCTGGGCTCCAACACTGCCAGTTGGTGCCCGGAAGTGCTGGCTGCACAGAGAAAAACACTAGCTCCTGTTTTAGTGGGGTTCAGTAACGCCAGCTGCTCCCCTGCTGTGTATCCGGCAATATGTCATGCGACCACCACGCTGACACTACAACAGAAAATAAACTGGCTCCAATTTGGCCTTGGCCAACACCCTGATTGACCCTGGGCTCCAACACCACTAGTTGGTGCTCGGAAGTGCTGTCTGCCCAGAGAAAAACACTCGCTCCTGTGTTAATGGGGTTCAGTAACGCCAGCTGCTCCCCTGCTGTGTATCCGGCAACGTGTCCTGCGACTGCCACACTGGCACAACAACAGACATTAAACTGCCTCCCGTGCAGGCCTCGGCCTACACTCTGCTCCTCCTGGATTCCCTGGGCTCCAATACCGCCAGTTGGTGCCCGGAAGTGCTGGCTGCACAGAGAAAAACACTCGCTCCTGTGTTAGTGGGGTTCACTAACGCCAGCTGCTGCCCTGCTGTGTATCCGGCAAAGTGTCCTGCGACCGCCACGCTGACAATACAACAGATAATAAACTGGCTCCAATTTGGCCTTGGCCTACACCCTGATTGACGTTGTGTATCCGGCAACGTGTCCTGTGACCCCATGCAGGCACCACAACAGACATTAAACTGCCTCCCGTGCAGGCCTCGGCCTACACTCTGCTCCTCCTGGATTCCCTGGGCACAAACACCGCCAGTTGGTGCTCGGAAGTGCTGTCTGCCCAGAGAAAAACACTCGCTCCTGTGTTAATGGGGTTCAGTAACGCCAGCTGCTCCCCTGCTGTGTATCCGGCAATGTGTCCTGCGACCGCCACGCTGGCACAACAACAGACATTAAACTGCCTCCCGTGCAGGCCTCGGCCTACACTCTGCTCCTCCTGGATTCCCTGAGCTCCAATACCGCCAGTTGGTGCCCGGAAGTGCTGGCTACACAGAGAAAAACACTCGCTCATTTGTCAGTGGGGTTCAGTAACGCCAGCTGCTCCCCTACTGTGTATCCGGCAACGTGTCCTGTGACCGCCACGCAGGCACAACAACAGACATTAAACTGCCTCCAGTGCAGGCCTCGGCCTACACTCTGCTCCTCCTGGATTCCCTGGGCACAAACACCGCCAGTTGGGGCCCGGAAGTGCTGGCTGCACAGAGAAAAACACTCGCTCATGTGTCAGTGGGGTTCAGTAATGCCAGCTGCTCCCCTGCTGTGTATCCGGCAATGTGTCCTGCGACCGCCACGCTGGCACAACAACAGACATTAAACTGCCTCGAGTACAGGCTTCAGCCTACACTTTGCTCCTCCTGCTGTCCATGGGCTCCAGCACTGCCCGTTGCTGCCTGGAAGTGCCATCTGCACAGTCAACACTAGCTGCCGTGTTATTGGGTTTCAGTAACATCAGCTGATCCCCAGCTGTGTATCCGGCAATGTGTCCTGCACCTGCCACGCTGACACAACAGCAGATATTAAACTGCCTTGAGTGCAGGCTTCGGTCTACACTCTGCTCCTTCTGCTGTCCCTGGGCTCCAACACCACCAGCTGCTGCTCAGAAGTGCTGTCTGCACAGTCAACACTAGCTGCCGTGTTATTGGGTTTCAGTAACGTCAGCTGATCCCCAGCTGTGTATCCGGCAATTTGTCCTGCGACCACCATGCTGACACAACAACAGATATTAAACTGCCTCGAGTGCAGGCTTTGGCCTACACTCTGCTCCTCCTGCTGTCCATGGGCTCCAACACCACCAGTTACTGCCTGGAAGTGCTGTCTGCACAGTCAACACTAGCTGCCGTGTTATTGGGTTTCAGCAACGTCAGCTGATCCCCAGCTGTGTATCCGGCAATGTTTCCTGTGACCACAACGCTGACACAACAACAGATATTAAACTGCCTCAAGTGCAGGCTTCGGCCTACACTCTGCTCCTCCTGCTGTCCCTGGTCTCCAACACCACCAGTTGCTGCCTGGAAGTGCCGTCTGCACAGTCAACACTAGCTGCCGTGTTATTGGGTTTCAGTAACGTCGGCTGATCCCCAGCTGTGTATCCGGCAATGTGCCTGCGACCGCCACGCTGACACAACAAAAGATATTAAACTGCCTCGAGTGCACGCTTCAGCCTACACCCTGCTCCTTCTGCTGTCCCTGGGCTCCAACACCACTAGTTGCTGCTCAGAAGTGCTGTCTGCACAGTCAACACTAGCTGCCGTGTTATTGGGTTACAATAACGTCAGCTGATCCCCAGCTGTGTATCCAGCAATGTGTCCTGTGACCACCACGCTGACACAACAACAGATATTAAACTGCCTCGAGTGCAGGCTTCGGCCTACACTCTGCTCCTCCTGCTGTCCCTGGGCTCCAACACCACCAACTGCTGCCTGGAAGAGCCGTCTGCACAGTCAACACTAGCTGCCGTGTTATTGGGTTTCAGTAACGTCAGCTGATCCCCAGCTGTGTATCCGGCAATGTGTCCTGTGACCGCCATGCTGACACAACAGATATTAAACTGCCTTGAGTGCAGGCATCGGCCTACAGTCTGCTCCTCCTGCTGTCCCTGGGCTCCAACACTGCCCGTTGCTGCCTGGAAGTGCCGTCTGCACAGTCAACACTTGCTGCTGTGTTACTGGGTTTCAGTAATGTCAGCTGATCCCCAGCTGTGTATCCGGCAATGTGTCCTGCGACTGCCACGCTGACACAACAACAGATATTAAACTGCCTCGAGTGCAGGCTTCGGTCTACACTCTGCTCCTCCTGCTGTCCCTTGGCTCCAACACCTCCGGTTGCTGCTCAGAAGTGCTGTCTGCACAGTCAACACTAGCTGCTGTGTTATTGGGTTTCAGTAACGTCAGCTGATCCTCAGCTGTGTATCCGGCAATGTGTCCTGTGACCACCACGCTGACACAACAGATATTAAATTGCCTCGAGTGCAGGCTTCGGCCTACACTCTGCTCCTCCTGCTGTCCCTGGGCTCCAACACCGCCAGTTGCTGCCTGGAAGTGCCTTCTGCACAGTCAACACTAGCTGCTGTGTTATTGGGTTTCAGTAACGTCAGCTGATCCCCAGCTGTGTATCCGGCAATGTGTCCTGCGACCGCCACGCTGACACAACAAAAGATATTAAACTGCCCCGAGTGCAGGCTTCGGCCTACACTCTGCTCTTCCTGCTGTCCCTTGGCTCCAACACCGCCAGTTGCTGCTCAGAAGTGCTGTCTGCACAGTCAAAATTAGCTGCCGTTGTATTGGGTTTCAGTAACGTCAGCTGATCCCCAGCTGTGTATCCGACAATGTGTCCTGCGACCGCTACGCTGACACAACAACAGATTTTAAACTGCCTCGAGTGCAGGCTTCGGTCTACACTCTGCTCCTCCTGCTGTCCCTTGGCTCCAACACCACCGGTTGCTGCTCAGAAGTGCTGTCTGCACAGTCAACACTAGCTGCTGTGTTATTGGGTTTCAGTAACGTCAGCTGATCCTCAGCTGTGTATCCGGCAATGTGTCCTGTGACCACCACGCTGACACAACAGATATTAAATTGCCTCGAGTGCAGGCTTCGGCCTACACTCTGCTCCTCCTGCTGTCCCTGGGCTCCAACACCGCCAGTTGCTGCCTGGAAGTGCCTTCTGCACAGTCAACACTAGCTGCTGTGTTATTGGGTTTCAGTAACGTCAGCTGATCCCCAGCTGTGTATCCGGCAATGTGTCCTGCGACCGCCACGCTGACACAACAAAAGATATTAAACTGCCCCGAGTGCAGGCTTCGGCCTACACTCTGCTCTTCCTGCTGTCCCTTGGCTCCAACACCGCCAGTTGCTGCTCAGAAGTGCTGTCTGCACAGTCAAAATTAGCTGCCGTTGTATTGGGTTTCAGTAACGTCAGCTGATCCCCAGCTGTGTATCCGACAATGTGTCCTGCGACCGCTACGCTGACACAACAACAGATTTTAAACTGCCTCGAGTGCAGGCTTCGGTCTACACTCTGCTCCTCCTGCTGTCCCTTGGCTCCAACACCACCGGTTGCTGCTCAGAAGTGCTGTCTGCACAGTCAACACTAGCTGCTGTGTTATTGGGTTTCAGTAATGTCAGCTGATCCTCAGCTGTGTATCCGGCAATGTGTCCTGTGACCACCACGCTGACACAACAGATATTAAACTGCCTCGAGTGCAGGCTTCGGCCTACACTCTGCTACTCCTGCTGTCCCTGGGCTCAAACACCGCCAGTTGCTGCCTGGAAGTGCCGTCTGCACAGTCAACAGTAGCTGCCATGTTATTGGGTTACAGTAACGTCACCTGATCCCCAGCTGTGTATCTGGCAATGTGTCCTGCGACCGCCACGCTGGCACAACAATAGATATTAAACTGCCTCAAGTGCAGGCTTCAGCCTACACTCTGCTCCTCCTCCTGTCCCTGGGCTCCAACACCGCCAGTTGCTGCTCAGAAGTGTCTTTGGCACGGGAACTCCCTCCTGCCCAGCCTGGTTCCAGCACGCCAGCTGTTTCCGGGTAGTGCCAAGGTCACTTTGCCTCCAATACGTTGTCCTGTCGTGTTGCGGTCTGGTTAGCCGACTCTATGGTGCCTGCAGTTTAGGTGCTTTCTATGTGGGCTGCGGGAACTGGCAATGAAGGCTGGTTACGCTGTGCCAATAGGACAAGCTCCCCCTTTAGGACTGTGGGTTTTCGGTAACTACGACGGCTCGCGGCCTAGCAATTTTTTTTCCTGTGGACCTTCTGCTGCCTATCTGAGTTCCAGCACCATTATCTGGTTCTTAGGAACACAAGCTTGAATAGGTCCCCCTGGTTCCAGTACCGTCAGCTGGTTCCTGCAGAGCCTTTGGCTTAGCTGCCTCCTTCTGGGTATCCGAGTTCCACCAATGTCAGGTGGTCCTTGGTAGTGCTTTCTGGCACGGTAACCTCCTGCTTAGTAACCGGGTTCCAGTAACGTCAGCTGGTCCTAGGTAGTTCCATTGGCTCTTGTACATTCGGCTAGCCATCCGGGTTCCAGTACCGTCAGCTGGTTCTCGGCAGGGTCTTTTGATCTTGTACCTTCTGCTCCCCATCCTAATTCCAGTACTGTCAGCTGGTTCCGGGCAGAGCCTTTGGCTTAGGTGCCTCCTTCTGGGTATCCGAGCTCCACCAACGTCAGGTGGTCCTTGGTAGTGATTTCTGGCACGGGTACCTCCTGCTTAGTAACCGGGTTCCAGTAACGTCAGCTGGTCCTAGGTAGTTCCATTGGCTCTTGTACCTTCGGCTAGCCATCCGGGTTCCAGTACCATCAGCTGGTTCTCGGCAGAGTCTTTTGCTCTTGTACATTCTGCTCCCCATCCTAGTTCCAGTACTGTCAGCTGGTTCCGGGCAGAGCCTTTGGCTTAGGTGCCTCCTTCTGGGTATCCGAGCTCCACCAACGTCAGGTGGTCCTTGGTAGTGATTTCTGGCACGGGTACCTCCTGCTTAGTAACCGGGTTCCAGTAACGTCAGCTGGTCCTTGGTTGTTCCATTGGCTCTTGTACTTTCGGCTAGCCATCCAGGTTCCAGTACCGTCAGCTGGTTCTCGGCAGGGTCTTTTGCTCTTGTACCTTCTGCTACATTTCCAAGTTCAAGACCCTAAAGATGACGACGACCCTGAAGACCGAGAAGCAGAAAAACCAGAAGCTGCAGAACAAAAAGCAGAAGAACATTAAGCATAAGACTAAAAATCAGAGCAAAAGGTATTATCTAAATTATAAGTAGAAGAAGACTAAGCAGTGTATGGGGGTGAGTCCGTTCCTCCTCGTGGTGCCCCTGGAAAAAACCTGCTGCTGCAGGCCAAACAGAACGCGGACAAATCCTGTTGTAAATCTTTTGTGAGAGGCAGAACAGAAGGTGTAATCTTCAAAATTTTATAGATAACAACTACAGGAAGGCCTGGCTGTCACAAATAATAATATGATGAAGAAGATGATGAAGATGAAGAAGTTGATTATGAAGAAGAATAATAGTTGAATAAAAAGAATATGAAGAATGTAAAAAAAAATAATAATACGAAGAAGGTGAAGAAGAAGAAGAAGATGAATAAGGTGAAGGAGAAGTTGATGGAAAAGATGATGCTGCTGAGGATGATGAAGAAGAAAGTGTGGGAGAAGTTAAAAAGAAGGTGAACAGCATGGAAGTAGTGAAACATATATAACATATATAAAAAATCTTAACATAGTCAATATCTTTGTAACTCCGAACGTCTTAAAAAAAATTAATTCCTGCTATTCCATTTGATTGGGCTAAACCTCTATGCCTTTAATGTCTCCTCCACCTCCCCCAATACATCCTACATTATTCTTAGTTGTTTTCATTCATGTAGAATCAACCTACAAGGAAAGAAAGGGTTTATTTTAATTCCGATATTTTTGTCCCATTGACTTGCATTGGTATCGGGTATCGGTATCGGCGATATCCGATATTTTTTGAATATCGGCCGATACAATTCAATACTGATACTTATGGATATCGGAAGGTATCGCTTAACACTAAACGTAAGTATTTTTTTGGTGTATTAGGTTGTGTTGTATTGCCATAATCTGTATGTTTCTAAATAGGCACTGTAAGCGGTTTATACCTTGTGGGAATAAAAGGACTAGAAATAGGAAAAACCCAATGTGGCTAAACAAAGAAGTAAGACAGGCAATTAATAGTAAAAAGAAAGCATTTGCACTACTAAAGCAGGATGGCACCATTGAAGCTCTAAAAAACTATAGGGAGATAAATACTTTATCTAAAAAACTAATTAAAGATGCCAAAAAGGAAACAGAGAAGCACATTGCTAAGGAGAGTAAAACTAATCCCAAACTGTTCTTCAACTATATCAATAGTAAAAGAATAAAAACTGAAAATGTAGGCCCCTTAAAAAATAGTGAGGAAAGAATGGTTGTAGATGACGAGGAAAAAGCTAACATATTAAACACCTTCTTCTCCACGGTATTCACGGTGGAAAATGAAATGCTAGGTGAAATCCCAAGAAACAATGAAAACCCTATATTAGGGGTCACCAATCTAACCCAAGAAGAGGTGCGAAACCGGCTAAATAAGATTAAAATAGATAAATCTCCGGGTCCGGATGGCATACACCCACGAGTTCTAAGAGAACTAAGTAATGTAATAGATAAACCATTATTTCTTATTTTTAGGGACTCTATAGCGACGGGGTCTGTTCCGCAGGACTGGCGCATAGCAAATGTGGTGCCAATATTCAGAAAGGGCTCTAAAAGTGAACCTGGAAATTATAGGCCAGTAAGTCTAACCTCTATTGTTGGTAAAATATTTGAAGGGTTTCTGAGGGATGTTATTCTGGATTATCTCAATGAGAATAACTGTTTAACTCCATATCAGCATGGGTTTATGAGAAATCGCTCCTGTCAAACCAATCTAATCGGTTTTTATGAAGAGGTAAGCTATAGGCTGGACCACGGTGAGTCATTGGACGTGGTATATCTCGATTTTTCCAAAGCGTTTGATACCGTGCCGCACAAGAGGTTGGTACACAAAATGAGAATGCTTGGTCTGGGGGAAAATGTGTGTAAATGGGTTAGTAACTGGCTTAGTGATAGAAAGCAGAGGGTGGTTATAAATGGTATAGTCTCTAACTGGGTCGCTGTTACCAGTGGGGTACCGCAGGGGTCAGTATTGGGACCTGTTCTCTTCAACATATTCATTAATGATCTGGTAGAAGGTTTAATATCGATATTTGCAGATGATACAAAACTATGTCAAGCAGTTAATACAAGAGAAGATAGTATTCTGCTACAGATGGATCTGGATAAGTTGGAAACTTGGGCTGAAAGGTGGCAGATGAGATTTAACAATGATAAATGTAAGGTTATAAACATGGGAAGAAGGAATCAATATCACCATTACACACTGAACGGGAAACCACTGGGTAAATCTGACAGGGAGAAAGACTTGGGGATCCTAGTTAATGATAAACTTACCTGGAGCAGCCAGTGCCAGGCAGCAGCTGCCAAGGCAAACAGGATCATGGGGTGCATTAAAAGAGGTCTGGATACACATGATGAGAGCATTATACTGCCTCTGTACAAATCCCTAGTTAGACCGCACATGGAGTACTGTGTCCAGTTTTGGGCACCGGTGCTCAGGAAGGATATAACGGAACTAGAGAGAGTACAAAGGAGGGCAACAAAATTAATAAAGGGGATGGGAGAACTACAATACCCAGATAGATTAGCGAAATTAGGATTATTTAGTCTAGAAAAAAGACGACTGAGGGGCGATCTAATAACCATGTATAAGTATATAAGGGGACAATACAAATATCTCGCTGAGGATCTGTTTATGCCAAGGAAGGTGATGGGCACAAGGGGGCATTCTTTGCGTCTGGAGGAGAGAAGGTTTTTCCACCAACATAGAAGAGGATTCTTTACTGTTAGAGCAGTGAGAATCTGGAATTGCTTGCCTGAGGAGGTGGTGATGGCGAACTCAGTCGAGGGGTTCAAGAGAGGCCTGGATGTTTTCCTGGAGCAGAGCAATATTGTATCATACAATTATTAGGTTCTGTAGAAGGACGTAGATCTGGGGATTTTTTATGATGGAATATAGGCTGAACTGGATGGACAAATGTCTTTTTTCGGCCTTACTAACTATGTTACTATGTTACTATGTATTCAACAGGAGTTGGCGTTTTGTAAATTTTTGGTATTTTTTTTTTCTTTTTTCACAGCACATGGAGCAGCACTGTTGACCCAGGTTCTGGATCAGTCCTTCATCAGACAGCCACGGACCCATCCCAGCCATCCAGCAGCGCTGCAGCAAGTGGGCCTGCCACACTAACAGGAGACCAGGAAGCTCGTCCATCGGGTGTTCCCCTTTCCCAGTCCTCTGCCTCTGCCCCTTTTTTGGGGGGCTCCTCCCAGCAGTGGCAGAGGGCATCAGACAGGTCACTCATGCCCGAGTTTTTGCACTTGAGCTCGGTTTTTCACGATGGACTCAAGGCTGTGGGTGACCGACTGGATACTGCCATTAGCCATATGAATACACATATACAGGAGGTCACCAAAAGCCTTGACCAAGTAATAGCTGACCTCCAGAAGCCAGCACATCCTTTTTTTAATCAAATTGAACAGGGCATGTCAGAACACCTTACTCCTGATCTCCAGCTTAGTGTCATGCAGGCCTGCAATGCTGCTTACGTGCAGGCTATGCAGCAGAGTCGGTATTTTCAGCAGACAGTGGCGTCATATCCACCTGTGCCTACACTGTCATGCTTGACCTCAATGCTGACCTCTGCAGCATACCACTGCATGGCCACCTCCATTTCAAGCACTATCGGACACCACTACAGCACCACCACCATGCCGAGTGCTGTTAGACAGCCCACCGCCACCACCATGACAACTTCTGCTCCTGCTTGGACTTCCTCCACTGCCACCACCATGCAGCAGCAGGACCCTGGCATGGCCTTCCGCTCCACCACCCCCACAATGCAGCAGGACCCTGGAATGGCCTTCCGCTCTATGAGCACTATTGATTCTGGTATGGCTGCCCGCTCTACGAGCACAATGGACCCTAGCATGGCCTTCCGCTCTACGAGCACTATGGACTCTGGTATGGCTGCCGGCTCTAGGAGCACTATGGACTCTGGCATGGCTTCACGCTCTACGAGCACAGTGCAGCCGGACCCTGACAGGTCACCCACCACGACCAGGCCACAACAAATGTGTCCACCGAGGCTTCCCAGACGTAGATCCCAGAAAGGGAAAAAAATAAAAAACTGCATACTATCAGTATTCCTCCCCCCTCACCTCCCAGTGTGTCTGTAATGTCAGGTTTGTCTCACCCTTCCAGTGCATCTCAGGCCTCTCATGTGTCAAGCCCCATCCCCAAACTACCAGACCCCACTAGTTTAATTGCCCCTTCTCCTGCCACCCCTGCATCGTCCACACTTAGCCAGGCCTCACAGCTACAAACCTCCCATTTCCGTCACTCTACCCCAAGCAGGCGCAGTTAAATAAATATTTTGGTTGTTCTAAAATAAATACTACTGTTTTTTGCCTCCAATTATGTTTGGTTTATTGTGTATTTCGCCGCCAGCAACACACACCATGGGCCAAATAAAACACTGCACCGCACACTTTATTTTTTGGCCACATCATAGCTCCAGTAGTTAGCAAGTACAACACTACAGCTTTGTGTGTCTTTAGTATAGAGATGTGAGGTGGGCCAAAAAATGTATACTTGTATTTTCTCCATAATCTCTTCCGTCTGCTTAGTCTGTGACTAGTGTTGCAGACTGAAGAGAAAATGGTGGCAATACAATGCAGAACTATACTCAACAGGTCATGTGTCCAAAATCTAATTAGTTAGGACACATGACCTGGTGAGTAGAGAACTGCATGTATAACCTTCATTTTCTCTTCTGTGTACGTAATCTATTTCACACAAAGTGAAGGGACAATGGCGGTCATACAAGGCATATCTATGCTCACCTGGACATATGTCAGAAATAGTGAATTCATGAGGCTGTTATATGTGCATCATGAATTCATTATTTCTGACACCTGACTTGATGAGTATAGATCTGTTTTGTATTAAACAGCCATCGTCTCTTCAGTCTGCATCCAAAAGATACTGCAGAACAGAATCAGGATGCAATGACGGCAACAACCTTACCACTAACAACCTAAGGCTGCCGTCACACTAGCAGTATTTGGTCAGTATTTTACATCAGTATTTGTAAGCCAAAACCAGGAGTGGAACAATTAGAGGAAAAGTATAATAAAAACATATGCACCACTTCTGCATTTATCACCCACTCCTGGTTTTAGCTTACAAATACTGATGTAAAATACTGACCAAATACTGCTAGTGTGACGGCAGCCTAAGTGGTTTGTAAAGGAAATACATAGGAGACACGGTCAAGATACTAAAAAATAAAGTTTATTAACAACAAATATTATTAACATTTAAAACATAACTGGTACAGACCAAATCCCAACAGGACATTTACACAATATTGTCCTGCCATGCCACACGTCCAATATCAGAATCAAAAGCAAATTGGTCCCACATGTGGCCAACTTCAGCAGTTGACCGCAGCGGGTGATGCTGGTAATCTGGCAATGGGTTTCCAACTGGTTCATCCAGTTCAATGTTGGGTTGCTCCTTAGCCATTATGTAATTGTGGAGAACCACACAGGCTTTGACCACCTCATCGACAGTCTCCATTTTTAGATTAATTGCTGTTGCAAGAATGCACCATTTTGAGACTAGAATCCCAAAGGTACACTCTACTGTTCTTCGGGCCCTGGTCAGTCTGTAGTTAAAGATCCTTTGAGTGTGGTTCAAGTCTCGACTGGAATATGGCTTCAGTAGGTTTTCACACATCTGAAAGGCCTCATCCCCAACCATAACAAATGGCATCGGTGGACCTTCAGTGTTGGGGAGAGATCGTGGATGTGGAAAATTAAAATTTTTGCCATACACACGGCTCCCCATATCCGAGTTTTTGAAAGTCTGGGACTCGTTGCCACGGCCAAAAGCTCCAATGTCCATGGTGATGAAGCGACAGTCCACATCTGCTATTGCCATGAGCACAACAGAAAAATATTTTTTATATTTGAAGTACTCCAATCCTGTTCTGGCTGGTTTGATAATGCGGATGTGCTTTCCATCCACCGCTCCCAAACAGTTGGGGAAATCACACACACTCCAGAATTTTTTCAGCAATTTCAATCCTCATGTCTGAGGTGGGTAAAGGTATAAACTCATCCCAGAAAACATTCCACAAAGCCCGGCAGGTGTCCGCAACTATTCCAGACAGGGTGGAAATTCCAAAATACATAAAAAAAAATTACAATCAATTATATTTATGGTGTTGTTCTGCTAAAGACATAAAGGAAAATACAAAGAATACATGTCAGAACAACCAAAATTGGGACTGGCATTTGTTTAGAATTGTTACGTACCTTAATGTAACCAGCAGACGTTCCTCTAGTGGAATCGCTCTACAGAGCTGGGTGTCCTGTCTCTGGATGACTCCTTGGACACGACCAAGCAAATCCCTTGCAACATCCTTGTAAACTCTGGGAATTTGTCTGGGTTGGCATTACACTCACCATATAGCGTGTGATAGGCTCCACAGGCTCTCACGTAGTTTGATAATGGGGTGTCACCAAAAACGCCTGCGCCATGTCCTTCTCCATCTTTCGCAATTTATGTGTTGCTCCCAAGCAAACGCACAGGCAAGACACAGCTTGATGCTTAAATCCAGGTTGAAATAAAAGCTCTCCATGCGAAGATCCATCATGACACAGGATACAGTAGCACACTGTTAAGTTTTCAGCAGTCCTAGGGTCTATATATAGATATCCCATAATACACGCCCTCTGTAGTCCCATTGGCGGTGTTTGGTTATCTAGATTTTTATCCTGTAAAATTTTCCACCATGCACACCAAAAACGCAAACGCATGACAAAACGCATGATGAAGTGTGAAAACGCAGCGTTTTATTAACCGCATTTGTTCCCGCATGCATCTAAAAAACGCTGTGTTTGAACGTGTTTCTATGCATTTTTTCCTTCGGATGTGGATGAAACGCTGCGGAAATGTGAAACTAGCCACACAACAACCCACACATGTTCTGTACATTTTGTCAAAGCTGGCTGAAGATAATAGTGAAACATCAAAAGTAGTTACATTTTTGCACATCTACTGAGTTGCACAAAAGTTTTAAGGCTTTTCAAGGAGTTGTACTCCAGAATTCTGGCAAAAAACACCTTAATGAATTGACCTCGATATTTTACCTCCAAAGATAACTGCAATTCAATGGGCAACTAATCATATACTTTTGCTAAATCAGTAAAAGAACATGGTCTACAGTGCACTGAGCTATAAGAAAACTCTATATAAAAAAATATAGAAAGTTTTACATTATCTTGTCTTTTATTGCTGGGACTAATAATGTTATTGTACAAAAAGTTTTAATATGTCATAGATATGTAAAAAGTTTTAAGCAGTCCAGGTGCTGAGCCTCCCACCATTCAATAAACTGATGGAACATTAGGGCTCACGTGAACATTGCTCTTATCCAAGTATGAATATAGGCTCAATAGAAATGTTACAGAGTCAGTCTTGACTCTTGAAGGAGTGGAGTGCTCAGCTAGCCCTTCTGCTCCTTTATTTTACTAATCAGTGTTGATCTCAGCATCCAGACAACGACCAAACAAATCTGTAATGTCAAATATTTTCTGAAACTGCAGTTACACCTTGAATTGCATTTTTTTCTTAATATGTTATATTGATTTATCGATATCAACCCTTTTACATCCTTGGACATATACTGTAGGTATGTTCCAGGTCGCCTCCCTCCCTTTGATGCGAGCTCCAGCGATGGGTCAGCAACTTTTCCGGCACATGTCAGCTGATTTCATCAGCTGACATGAGCACCTAACAGACATGGGTGGAATCGCGATCCATCCACGCATGTTAAATGCCTCTGTCAAGTTCTTACAGTGGCATTTAACAAGCACTTTCCGGAAGCACGTTGTAGACCCTGTCAATTGGTGCCTGTGCCACATGACCGCAGGTCGTCTATGGGTTGGCTCAAGCCCTGCTGTGTGTAGCATAAGCAATCAGATGATCGCAGCTTCTAGTCTCCCAAAGAGACTATTGAAGGCAGTGAAAAGCAAAAAAAATTTTTAAAAAATATTGAAAAAATAAAAACTATATAAAAGTTCAAATCACCCCCATTTTGCCACATTAAAAATAAAACATAAAAAAACTCATATTTGGTATTGCCGCCTTGAGAATCGCCTGATCTATTAATATATAAAAGTAATTAATCCAATCAGTAAAGGGTGAAACCAGACAAATATCAAAACGCCAGAATTAGAAATTGTTTGGTAAGGTGCAACATTGCATAAAAATAGAATAATGGGTGATTAAAATATTGCATCTACACCACCATAGTATCAATAAAAATGTGAGCTTGCTGCACAAACAAATAAGCCCTCACCCAGCCCCAGATCACGAAAAATGGAGAGTTCTCAGAAAATGGTGAATTTTTTTTCACAAACTTTGGAATTTTTTTCCCCACTTAAAAAAAAAGATGCGATACATGTTTGGTATCTATGAAGTCGTAGTGACCTGGAAAATCACAAAGGCAGATCAGTTTTAGCATTTAGTGAACATGGTACAAAAAAAATTATGGAATTGCGCTTTTTTTGCAATGTCACAGCACTTTGAATTTTTTCCCTTTTTCCAACACACTATATGGTAAAACCGATGGTGTCATTCAGAAGAACCATCCCGCAAAAAGTAAGGCTTCACATGGCCATATTGACCAAAAAATAAAAAAGTTATGGCTCTGGAACGAAGGGGACAAAAAACAAAAATGGAAAAACCCCAGCAGATAAAAGTATTAAAATCCCTATGTTGTATGTATGTATGCATTTTCTGGAATTTGGATAAAATGTTTGCTTTTGTACTTTTTTGTTAGTCTATGGAACATTTTAATGTATTAATAAATTAGCCGTAAAATATTGAATGACTGAGGCAAAAAGCACATCAAACTTGTGTTCCCTTGCAATTGTCAATGCTGATTGTACCTGGACTGCACATGCTTCAGTTAACTATGCACACACATTGCATATTTTTGTGGGAAATGTTTGTGATTGCTCTGTGAATCAGAACAAGGTTTTCATAACAAAAAAGAAACAACATTAGCCAAATATATGGAGCGCATTTTAGTTTGAGAAATGTAAGCAGTCTTTTCTGAACATACTCTAAGGGCTCTTTTCCACTTGAGAGAAAAAAAACGGTCCGATAAACTGGAGGTAAATCATGCGATTGTCATGCGAGTGTCATGCGAGTGTCATGCGATTTGTTATCGCAACATCCGTATGACATCCGTATTGCTGTCCGATTTTTACGCACGGTTGTCCTTTGAAAAGCCGACAAATCAGTGCTCTGTACAGTAAAATCACACTGACAGATTAGAATAGAAAAGATAGAATAGATATATACACATAGAATAGGTAAATATACATATATATATATGTCAATGAGACACCTGTATATATATATTTATATTTAATGCAGCGATAGATAGCTGAAAAGCCGGTAATTCAATTGCCGGCTTTTGCTATCTCCTTCCCAATCCCGACAGGATATGAGACATGATTTACATACAGTAGACCATCTTATATCCCTTCTTTTATTACATATTCCTCTTTAGTAATGTAAGTGTCTTTGTGTCAAATTTGGGGGATCTAGCTGTTAAAATAAAGGGTTAAATCACGGAAAAAATTGGCGTGGGCTCCCATGCAATTTTCTCCACCAGAGTGGTAAAGCCAGTTACTGAGGGCAGATATTAATAGCCTAGAGAGGGACCACGGTTATTGCCCCCCCCCCCCCCCCCGGCTAAAAACATCTGCCCCCAGCCACCCCAGAAAAGGCACATCTGTAAGATGCGCCTATTCTTGCACTTGGCCACTCTCTTCCCACTCCCGAGTAGCGGTGGGATATGGGGTAATAAAGGGTTAATGTCCACTTGCTATTGTAAGAGGATATTAACCCCTTCATGACCCAGCCTATTTTGACCTTAAAGACCTTGCCGTTTTTTGCAATTCAGACCAGTGTCCCTTTATGAGGTAATAACTCAGGAACGCTTCAACGGATCCTAGCGGTTCTGAGATTGTTTTTTCGTGACATATTGGGCTTCATGTTAGTGGTAAATTTAGGTCAATAAATTCTGCGTTTATTTGTGATAAAAACGGAAATTTGGCGAAAATTTTGAAAATTTTGCAATTTTCACATTTTGAATATTTATTCTGTTAAACCAGAGAGTTATGTGTCACAAAGTAGTTAATAAATAACATTTCCCACATGTATACTTTACATCAGCACAATTTTGGAAACAAAATTTTTTTTTGCTAGGAAGTTATAAGGGTTAAAATTTGACCAGCGATTTCTCATTTTTACAACGAAATTTACAAAACCATTTTTTTTAGGGACCACCTCACATTTGAAGTCAGTTTGAGGGGTCTATATGGCTGAAAATACCCAAAAGTGACACCATTCTAAAAAATGCACCCCTCAAGGTACTCAAAACCACATTCAAGAAGTTTATTAACCCTTCAGGTACTTCACAGCAGCAGAAGCAACATGGAAGGAAAAAATGAACATTTAACTTTTTAGTCACAAAAATTATCTTTTAGCAACAATTTTTTTATTTTCCCAATGGTAAAAGGAGAAACTGAACCACGAAAGTTGTTGACCAATTTGTCCTGAGGTCACTGATACCTTATATGTTGGGGTAAACCACTGTTTGGGCGCACGGCAGGGCTTGGAAGGGAAGGAGCGCCATTTGACTTTTTGAATGAAAAATTGGCTCCATTCTTTAGCGGACACCATGTCAAGTTTGGAGAGCCCCCGTGTGCCTAAAAATTGGAGCTCCCCCACAAGTGACCCCATTTTGGAAACTAGACGCCCCAAGGAACTTATCTAGATGCATAGTGAGCACTTTGAACCCCCAGGTGCTTCACAAATTGATCCGTAAAAATGAAAAAGTACTTTTTTTTCACAAAAAAATTCTTTTAGCCTCAATTTTTTCATTTTCACATGGGCAACAGGATAAAATGGATCCTAAAATTTGTTGGGCAATTTCTCCTGAGTACACCAATACCTCACATGTGGGGGTAAACTACTGTTTGGGCACATGGTAAGGCTCGGAAGGGAAGGAGCGCCATTTGACTATTTGAATGAAAAATTATCTCCATCGTTAGCGGACACCATGTCGCGTTTGGAGAGCCCCTGTGTGCCTAAACATTCGAGCTCCCCCACAAGTGACCCCATTTTGGAAACTAGACCCCCCAAGGAACTTATCTAGATGCATATTGAGCACTTTAAACCCCCAGGTGCTTCACAGAAGTTTATAACGAAGAGCCATGAAAATAAAAAATATTTTTTCTTTCCTCAAAATGATTTTTTAGCCTGGAATTTCCTATTTTGCCAAGGGTAATAGGAGAAATTGGACCCCAAATGTTCTTGTCCAGTTTGTTCTGAGTATGCTGATACCCCATATGTGGGGGTAAACCACTGTTTGGGCGCACGGCAGGGCTCGGAAGGGAAGGCACGCCATTTGGCTTTTTAAATGGAAAATTAGCTCCAATCATTAGCGGACACCATGTCACGTTTGGAGAGCCCCTGTGTGCCTAAACATTGGAGATCCCCCACAAATGACCCCATTTTGGAAACTAGACCCCCAAAGGAACTAATCTAGATGTGTGGTGAGGACTTTGAACCCCCAAGTGCTTCACAGAAGTTTATAACGCAGAGCCATGAAAATAAAAAATAAAAATTATTTTCTCAAAAATGATCTTTTAGCCTGCAATTTTTTATTTTCCCAAGGGTAACAGGAGAAATTTCACACCAAAAGTTGTTGTCCAGTTTCTCCTGAGTACACTGGTACCCCATGTGTGGGGGTAAACCACTGTTTGGGCACACGTCGGGGCTCAGAAGGGAAGTAGTGACTTTTGAAATGCAGACTTTGATGGAATGGTCTGCGGGCGTCACGTTGCGTTTGCAGAGCCCCTGGTGTGCCTAAACAGTAGAAACCCCCCACAAGTGACCCCATTTTAGAAACTAGACCCCTCAAGGAACTTATCTAGATATGTGGTGAGCACTTTGAACCCCCAAGTGCTTCACAGACGTTTACAACGCAGAGCCGTGAAAATAAAAAATCATTTTTCTTTCCTCAAAAATGATGTTTTAGCAAGCATTTTTTTATTTTCACAAGGGTAACAGGAGAAATTGGACCCCAGTAATTGTTGCGCAGTTTGTCCTGAGTACACTGATACCCCATATGAGGGGGTAAACCACTGTTTGGGCACACATCGGGGCGACCTAATTGAGGGAGCACCATTTGACTTTTTGAATACAAGATTGGCTGGAATCAATGGTGGCGCGATGTTGCGTTTGGAGACCCCTGATGTGCCTAAACAGTGGAAACCCCTCAATTCTACCTCCAACACTAACCCCCCCACACCCCTAACCCTAATCCCAACTGTAGCCATAACCCTAATCACAACCCTAACCACAACCCTAATTCCAACCCTAACCCTAAGGCTATGTGCCCACGTTGCGGATTCGTGTGAGATTTTTCAGCATCATTTTTGAAAAATCCGCGGGTAAAAGGCACTGCGTTTTACCTGCAGATTTTCCGCGGATTTCCAGTGTTTTTTGTGCGGATTTCATCTGCGGATTCCGCACGGTATTTTCCGCACCATGGGCACAGCGGATTTGGTTTTCCATAGGTTTACTTGGTACTGTAAACCTGATGGAACACTGCTGCGGATCCGCAGCCAAATCCGCACCGTGTGCACATAGCCTAATTCTAAAGGTATGTGCACACGCTGCGGAAAACGCTGCGGATCCGCAGCAGTTTCCCATGAGTTTACAGTTCAATGTAAACCTATGGGAAACAAAAATCGCTGTACACATGCTGCAGAAAAACTGCACGGAAACGCAGCGGTTTACATTCCGCAGCATGTCTCTTCTTTCTGCGGATTCCGCAGCGGTTTTACAACTGCTCCAATAGAAAACCGCAGTTGTAAAACCGCAGTGAAATGCGCAGAAAAAACATGGTAAATCCGCCATAAATCCGCAGCGGTTTAGCACTGCGGATTTATCAAATCCGCAGCGGAAAAATCCGCAGAGGACCAGAATACGTGTGCACATACCAAAACCCTAACCCTAGCCCTAACCCTAACCCTAGCTCTAACCCTAACCCTAACCCTAGCCCTAACCCTAACCCTAACCCTACCCCTAACCCTAGCCCTAACCCTAACCCTAGCCCTAAACCTAGCCCTAACCCTACCCCTAACCCTAGCCCTAACCCTAACCCTAGCCCTAACCCTAACCCTACCCCTAACCCTAGCCCTAACCCTAACCCTACCCCTAACCCTAACCCTATTCTAACATTAGTGGAAAAAAAAAATTCTATATTTTTTTATTGTCCCTACCTATGGGGGTGACAAAGGGGGGGGGGTTCATTTATCATTTTTTTTATTTTGATCACTGGGATAGATTATATATCAGTGATCAAAATGCACTTTGAACGAATCTGCCGGCCGGCAGATTCAGCGGGCGCACTGCGCATGCGCCTGCCATTTTGGAAGATGGCGGCGCCCAGGGAGAAGACGGACGGACCCCGGCAGGATCGGTAAGTATGATGGGGTGGGGGAGCACGGGGGGGGATCGGAGCATGGGGGGGTGGATCGGAACGCGGGAGGGGTGGAACAGAGCACGGGGGGTGGAAGGGAGCACAGGGGGTGGAACGGAGCACGGGGGGTGGAACGGAGCACGGGGGGTGGATCGGAGTGCAGGGGGGGTGATTGGAGCACGGGGGGTGATTGGAGCACGGGGGTGAGCAGACAAGAGCACGGGGGGGAGCGGAGCACAGGACGGAGGGGAGCGGGGCAGTGTACCGGGCAGATCGGAGGGCTGGGGGGGCGATCGGTGAGGTGGGGTGGGGGCACATTAGTATTTCCAGCCATGGCCGATGATATTGCAGCATCGGCCATGGCTGGATTGTAATATTTCACCCGTTATAATAGGTGAAATATTACAAATCGCTCTGATTGGCAGTTTCACTTTCAACAGCCAATCAGAGCGATCGTAGCCACGGGGGGGTGAAGCCACCCCCCCTGGGCTAAACTACCACTCCCCCTGTCCCTGCAGATCGGGTGAAATGGGAGTTAACCCATGGGTCGGATTGGCACCGACTTTCATGACGCCTACGTGGCGTCATGGGTCGGGAAGGGGTTAAGCCTGGTTAATAATGGAGAGGCGTCAATAAGACACCTATCCATTATTAATCCAATAGTAGTAAATGGTTAATAAAACACACACATTAGGAAAAAAGTATTTTAATGAAATAAAAACACATGGTGTTGTAATAGTTTATTATACTCTCAATCCAAATGACAAACCTCGTTCTGTAAAAAAGTTAAAAAAAAATCAATATCCCATACCTTTCCGCCATTACAGTCATGTCCCATGCTCTAAATCCATCTGAAAGGGTTAAATAATTTTACAGCCAGGAGCCTGCTAATGCAGCTGTGCTCCTGCCTGTAAAAAGTGGGGAGTGAATAAAAAACAGGGGAACATAGCTACCTAGACTTGCAGTGCTGCGCCCCCTGTGTTAGGACTTGCAGAACGCACCAAATATAAGGTGAAATAATATTGGTGCATTTGCAGTCCGGGGTCCACCGTGCAGGTGAAAACCTGCTGCTAGTAAATGGCAGCGCTATATGGCGGTGGAAGCGAACCCTGTAAAGCCACAGGTCCGCAATACCGCACTAATGAGTGCAAGCAAGGAGTCAGCGAACTCAATCCCAAGACTCAGGGTTGAAGTCCGTACAGACTACTTGCGCACAACACCGCAACTGGGTGTGTTAGGTAACTGTTAGATATATTTAGAGCACCGGAGTGCGAACTGTGCCGTGCTGGCAGACACCACTAAGCACCTGGACGTGGGTTAGGAAGCGCACTACTGGCGCGTGGCGCCACACTGGCGGTCACAGCAATAGATGCTGATTCATGTGTAACACGTTGAGAGGTTAGTCGGGCGCTAGATAGCAGCCATACACCTTACGCGAACAGTCATACAATAGGGTAGGGGTATTTAATGAACGACTTGCACTCACAACAAACACACGTATACAATTGTACACTAGCGCATGGCCGTGCGGTCATGCGAAGCTTATATAGCTGCAGCAAGTTCAGGACCTTCCAACAAAGGACCAATGGGAAGCTGCCACAGAAGTTAACACCTTCAGGACCTTCCAGGAGGACCAATGGGAACCGCTGCAGCATATGAGTATGTGACCTTTGATCTCCAACGGGAGATCTCACCCTGGGCATGCTCAGAAGGAAAAAAGCAGGACTTAGTCCCAAAAGCGTCAACTCGCTGCTGCCCAGCACTGGCTTTAATGGCAAAAGCTGGAAAAGCAACAGCAAGCCTAAGCACAGAGTGAGACTGAGCCAGACACAAGGACCGACGTCTCTGCTTAGCAGGTTCCACTGCGGCAGGAGAAGAATGGGAGACCGCAGCAGAAACGGCCCGAGATTCCCCCTGTGCAGAAGCGGGAACTCGGCCCCTAACACCCTGCTGGCATAAACTCATATGAACTCTAGCGTGAGAAAATATTCATAAAAATTCCCATGCTCGAGTTCATATGAGTTTATGCCAGCAGGGGGCGCAGCACCGCAAGTCTAGGTAGCTACACTCCCCTGCTTCCATTAATTCCCCAGCTTTTACAGGCAGGAGCACAGCTGTATTAGCTTTTCACCCACAATTTTTTATTTTCACAAGGGTAACAGGAGAATTTGGACATCAAAAGTTGTTGTCCAATTTGTCCTTAGTATGCTGATTCCCTATATGAGGGGGTAAATCACTGTTTGTGGTGCACAGCAGAGCTCGGAAGGGAAGGAGCACCGTTTCACTTTTTCAATGTAGAATTGGCTGGAATTGAGATTGGACGCTATTTCGCGTTTAGAGAGCCCCTGATATGCCTAACCAGTGGAACCCTCCAATTCTAACTCCAACCCTAACCCCAACTCGCCCGTAACCCTAATTCCAGCCCTAACCATAACCCCAACTACAAACCTAACTCTAACACACCCCTAACCCTAATCCCAACCCTAACCCTGATCCCAATCCTAACCCTAATCCCAACCCTATCCCTAATCCAAACCTTAACCAAAACTTTAGCCACAACTCTAACCCTAACTTTAGCCCCAACCCTAACCCTAATAGGAAATACTATTTTTTAATTTTATTATTTTTCCCTAACTAAGGGGGTGATAAAGGGGGGTATGATTTACTATTTATAGCTGGTTTTTATATCGGGTTTTTATGTTTGGCAGCTGTACTATGCTAAAAGATGCTTTTTATTGCACAAAATAGTTTTTGCATCACCACATTTTGAGAGCTATAATATTTCTATATTTTGGCCCACAGAGTCATGTGAGGTCTTGTATTTTGCGGGACAAGTTAACAATTTTTTTGGTACCATTTTCAGGCACATGATATTTTTTTATCACTTTTTATTACAATTTTTGGGATGCAGAATAAACAAAAACCAGCAATTCATGAATTTCTTTTGGGTGGGGCATTTATACAGTTACGCGTGTGTTAAAATTGATAAGGAAGTTTTATTCTTAGGGTCAGTACGATTACAGTGATACCTCATTTATATTTTATTTATGTTTTTGCGGTTTTATACAATAAAAACTATTTTGTATAAAAAATAATTGTTTTTGCATCACTGTATTCTGAGAGCTATAATTTTTTTATTTTTTCGCTGATCACACTGTATGGTGGCTCGTTTTTTGTGGGACAAGATGATGTTTTCAGCAGTACCATGTTTATTTATATGTCTTTTTGATCGCGTGTTATTCCACTTTTTGTTTGGCGGTATAATGATAAAGCATTGTTTTTTATTTTTTACGGTGTTCACTGAAGGGGTTAACTAGTTGGACAGTTTTATAGGTCAGGTCATTGCGGATGCGGTGATACTAAATATGTCTACTTTTACTGTTTTTTTATTGACATAAAGAAATTTATTGGAACAATTTTTTTATTTTTCTTTATTTGGGAATTTTTTAACAAATATTTTTACACAGTATATTTTTTTTTTACTTTTTTACATTGTCCCAGGGTGGGACATCACTGTATAAAGTCAGATTGCTGATCTGACCATTTGCACAACACTGTGTCAGATCCGTGATCTGACAGGCAGTGAAGGAGGCTTGCCGGTGCTTGCTCTCAGCAGGCACTGAGAAGCCACCTCCCTGCAGGAACCGGAAGTACCCGGTGCCCATCTTGGATCTGGGGGTCTGCAGGCAGGGAGAACCTCAGAATAACACGATCACAGCGCGTTGTTCTGAGGGTCTGAGGGAAGCATGCAGGGAGCACCCTCCCTGCGCGATGCTTCTCTATGCCACCAGAATGCTGCGATCTTGTTTGATCGCAGTGTTTCAGGGGATAAAGTGCTGGGAGCGGTCCGTGACTGCCCCTGGCATTTAATACCAGGTGTCAGCTGTGATAGCTGACACCAGGCCACGCTTGGCCATGCTCCCCACGTGAGCGCAGCTGATCGCATGTGATGTACTATTAAGTCCATGGGAATTAGGGCACAGGTCACAATATTGGAATAGTATGTCGGATGGCAGAAAGGGGTTAATGAAAGGCTTCTATAGGTATGGTCATCAGTAGTGTAACACCTATTCATACTCCAAAAAATGCAATCTTTTTCCCAACCTATGATAATAGTAAAGTTTTTTCTATCAAAGATTTTTTTAAATTTCAATTCTGACCATATAATATAGCATATTTTTTTAATTATAAGATGCTCCAGATTATAAGACGCACTCCAAATTTTGAGGAGAAAAATAGGAAAACATTTTTTTTTATATAAATTGGTTGTGCTTCTTATAATCAATGCTTCTTATTGCTTACCGGGGGTGGTGGCTGCGGTGAAGCGGGATCCCAGGGTCGCTGCTGGAGGAGGCAGGAGTGGGGTGATGCTGCAGAGTGCAAGCTGAGATGAGGGGGTGTTTCGATGTGCGGTGCTGCTGCTGGTGTCCGGCGGTGCTGTTGCTGGTGCCCGATGCTGCAGGGGTGCCCAGCAGTGCTCTGGGGATGCCCAGCGGTGCTGCAGGGGTATTCCTTGCTGCTGCTGGTGTCTACGGTGCTGCGGGGGGCTCTGCCGACTTTTTGTGAAAGGCCAGAGCCCCCTGCAGTTCCATGGTTTCCTGCAGTTTCATCCCAGCCTGCAGCAATGGTACCAGTAAGGTATATTTGCATTATAAAATGCACCCTGATTTTCCTCCGAAATTTTGGGGGAAAAATTGTGTCTTATAATCCAAAAAATATGGTATATTATTCAATACAACATATAATATATAGGATCTACAAGTATAAAACCCAAAACCAGAGTGAGGATACATCTCTACATCTCTATGACATTGTGCATCAATTATATGAAATGCATTTTATTTCAGTCCATAATAGAAACATATTAAACTTTATTATTCACACCATTGAAAACGTTACCCCACATGTTCAAGAAGATGATTCTAAATGATAGTAATGTTTTTTGCATCTACTACTTAAATACACTAAACCCTATTGGGTTAAATCTGAAGAAGGAATTTTTTTTATTATTGATTCTTTTTTTCCCTATTTGTTAATACTTACAATATATATGTATTCTTTTTTGGTTTAAGTTTGTTATTAACTATGTCACTTCCCAAGAATATGTTAACTCTACTAAGTGTTTGGCAGTATACTGAATTATGTATGTGATAACCTGTAAAGCGCTGCGGAATATGTTAGCGCTATATAAAAATAAAGATTATTTATATTTATCTAATATATAATTGCCTAGAATACTACTTCCTGCAATTTGTGCCAACTTCCGTGGCTTTGTCCGGAGCTAATGTCCGGAGCTAATGTCCGGAGCTAATGTCCGAAGATAAGTGACGTCAACAGTGTCCAGTGTCTGATTGGTTGCCGCCTGCTGCGAGCGACCAATCAGAAACGTGCCGTACTGTGACACACTCCGCCCGCCATTTTGGTGTGATTTTTGAATTTTTACCTCACAGCAAGTTTCTACTGCGTGGAGGCGGGCCCAGTGACGTTGCTCTTCAAGCTCCTGCCGAATTTCGTCAAAAAAATGATAATACCATTTACCAAAACTATATATACAGTGGGGCAAAAAAGTATTTAGTCAGTCAGCAATAGTGCAAGTTCCACCACTTAAAAAGATGAGAGGCGTCTGTAATTTACATCATAGGTAGACCTCAACTATGGGAGACAAACTGAGAAAAAAAAATCCAGAAAATCACATTGTCTGTTTTTTTAACATTTTATTTGCATATTATGGTGGAAAATAAGTATTTGGTCAGAAACAAAATTTCATCTCAATACTTTGTAATATATCCTTTGTTGGCAATGACAGAGGTCAAACGTTTTCTGTAAGTCTTCACAAGGTTGCCACACACTGTCGTTGGTATGTTGGCCCATTCCTCCATGCAGATCTCCTCTAGAGCAGTGATGTTTTTGGCTTTTCGCTTGGCAACACGGACTTTCAACTCCCTCCAAAGGTTTTCTATAGGGTTGAGATCTGGAGACTGGCTAGGCCACTCCAGGACCTTGAAATGCTTCTTACGAAGCCACTCCTTCGATGCCTTGGCGGTGTGCTTTGGATCATTGTCATGTTGAAAGACCCAGCCACGTTTCATCTTCAATGCCCTTGCTGATGGAAGGAGGTTTGCACTCAAAATCTCACGATACATAGCCCCATTCATTCTTTCATGTACCCGGATCAGTCGTCCTGGCCCCTTTGCAGAGAAACAGCCCCAAAGCATGATGTTTCCACCACCATGCTTTACAGTAGGTATGCTGTTTGATGGATGCAACTCAGTATTCTTTTTCCTCCAAACACGACAAGTTGTGTTTCTACCAAACAGTTCCAGTTTTGTTTCATCAGACCATAGGACATTCTCCCAAAACTCCTCTGGATCATCCAAATGCTCTCTAGCAAACTTCAGACGGGCCCGGACATGTACTGGCTTAAGCAGTGGGACACGTCTGGCACTGCAGGATCTGAGTCCATGGTGGCGTAGTGTGTTACTTATGGTAGGCCTTGTTACATTGGTCCCAGCTCTCTGCAGTTCATTCACTAGGTCCCCCCGCGTGGTTCTGGGATTTTTGCTCACCGTTCTTGTGATCATTCTGACCCCACAGGGTGGGATTTTGCGTGGAGCCCCAGATCGAGGGAGATTATCAGTGGTCTTGTAGGTCTTCCATTTTCTAATTATTGCTCCCACTGTTGATTTCTTCACTCCAAGCTGGTTGGCTATTGCAGATTCAGTCTTCCCAGCCTGGTGCAGGGCTACAATTTTGTTTCTGGTGTCCTTTGACAGCTCTTTGGTCTTCACCATAGTGGAGTTTGGAGTCAGACTGTTTAAGGGTGTGCACAGGTGTCTTTTTATACTGATAACAAGTTTAAACAGGTGCCATTACTACAGGTAATGAGTGGAGGAAAGAGGAGACTCTTAAAGAAGAAGTTACAGGTCTGTGAGAGCCAGAAATCTTGATTGTTTGTTTCTGACCAAATACTTATTTTCCACCATAATATGCAAATAAAATGTTAAAAAAACAGACAATGTGAATTTCTGGATTTTTTTTTCTCAGTTTGTCTGCCATAGTTGAGGTCTACCTATGATGTAAATTACAGACGCCTCTCATCTTTTTAAGTGGTGGAACTTGCACTATTGCTGACTGACTAAATACTTTTTTGCCCCACTGTATTTAGTTGTGAAGTGGTTCAGTGACATTTTCACACCAATTTTGAACTTTTGTTTGGTGTTTTCTCCATATACTGCCTATTATTTTTGTTCTTTCTTACTATTATTTATTAATTGTATTATTCTTACATTTGAATAAATAAAGTATATATGGATTCTAGACTCCCGATTCTTTAGAATCGGGCTGCCATCTAGTTTATTATAAAGTGGAAGTATTAAAACTCTAAACTTGGTTCACTCACCAAATACCAGGACTAAGAACAGACTAGCATTCGAAACACATTGTTTTTTATAGAGGGTATTCACTTCAACCTTTTACAAAGCATGTATATGTTTTCATTTTTTATGGATTAAATACAATTTAGTGTTCTTTATATATACTGAAACATGAAATTTAATTTCACAGAAAAAAGAGGTAAAAAATAGGGAATATATTTAAAGGAAAATTCATTGAAAAGAAACCCAACTTGAAAATATGTTAAAATATAACTTTTATTAAATTAGTTCATAAAAAGTTAAAAAAGCACACACGAGCAAAGTATCACATAGATTCTTATAAAGAATACCTAGGGAGGTGCCTTTCCCTCTGATGTACTGAACTTATCCTACCTAGCAGTGATGGTTGGCACCCTAGAGCCTACGCATTGGCTCCCCCACTCTTCGTCGACTCACCCTGATGGCCATATCGGCTCTAATAGGATCAAGGGAGAGGAGAAAAGGCACAAAAAATATTGTAAATGTCAGAATTGTAGTACGTGTAGGTTTTTAGGGGTTAATTACCACCGAGGGGTTCTTTAGTTGGAAAGTATAGTTTGTCTATTCATCCCTATATTCTTTAAAACTACTTGACAGCAGGAGTTGGCACCCTACATGCAGCGAAAATGGCGCCCCCACTCCTCGGTGGCTGTCCCTTCTATCCCTTATTATCCCATTAATCAATTCATCTTTCCCTGAAAAACTACATTAAATAAGGGATAGAATGGACAGCCGTCGAGGAGTGGGGATGCTATTTTCGCTGCATGTAGGTTGCCAATCCCCGCTATCAGGTAGTTGTAAAGAATATAGGGATGAATAGACAAACAATACTTTCCAACTAAAGAACCCTTCAGTGGTAATTGACCCCTAAAAACCTACACGTGCTGCAATTCTGACATCTACAATATTTTTGTGCTTTTCTCCTCTCCCCTAATCTTATTAGGGCTGATATGACCAGCAGGATGAGTCGATGACGAGTGAGGGCACCAATGCGTAGGATCTAGGGTGCCAACCACCGCTGCAAGGTAGGGTAAGTTCAGTGCATCGGAGGGACATGCACCTCCCTTGGTATTCTTTATAAGTGTCTATATGATAATTTGCTGGTGGTATGCATTTATTTCACTTTTTATGAACTAATTTAATAAAATGTATATTTTAATATATTTTCAAGTTGGGTTTCTTTTCTGTGAATTATACTGAAAGCTGGAACCTTTACATTTCTGGAACATGGTTCCTTGAGAAACAAAATTCCAGCTTCACCGAATCCGTGAAAAAAGTTTTCTTTATTCACAAACTTAAACATGGAGGATATAAACTTCAGCACAAACCATATGGGTACGAATCTCTGAAGATGAAATGATCTCTAAAAGGCCTGAAGTTAAAGATGACACATTTACTTATATATTGTCATTTTGAATTTTTTTTAAATTACTAAAAAGGAACGAGGGCCAATTTCAAAGTTTGGGCACCTTTGGAGATTTGTGCGCTCAGATAACTTTGACCAAAGTTTCAGATCTTAATTAGCTTGTTACGGTTATGACTTGTTCACTATCATTGTTGGGAAAGGCCAGGTGATGCAAATTTTCCAGCTTTATAAAAACTCAGCCTCCTAAAACCTAGAGCCAAAAAACAGCAGCCATGGGCTCTTCTAAGCAGCTGCCGAGCACTTTGAAATTGAATTAAGGTCTGAAACCTTGGTCAAAGTTATCTGAGAACACAAATCTCCAAGGGTGCCCAAATATTTGCTTTGGCCCATTTTCTTTTTTGTAATTTTTAAGATGCATAAAACTAACAATATTTTTTTTTGCCTAAAATACAAAGTAAATGTGTTGTCTTTAACTTTATCCCTTCTGGATATAATTTAATCTTCAGCTTGTTTATCTGGTCACAATAACAGTAATGATGCACAAACTTTTACATGCTGGAAATAATAGGATGTGCACCACTCACTTGTTCGGGGGGTGGAGGCTGAGCTGGAGGACCCCAATGAATCAGAATAAAAGGAATCAGCCACAATAACTGGGGTACTTCATTGCAAAGAGTTTCCATATTTATTATTACATGTACAGAGATTTATTCTGAGATTGTTTATTCTTAGATTATTGCTGATATCTTCCTTATTTTTCCATTATATTCTCTTATCATTTCATCATTATTTTTAATTTGTTCAGTTTATCCTGTTTTTTTTCATTTTTATCATTCTTTTCTCCCATTCTTTCCCCTTCTTTCCCAACTCCACGGTACCCACTGACCCCAGGTTTACCCTTTTCATCTGTACTCCCTGATTCCAATTTAGGCATCACATCGTGCAGGCATTATACATATATATCACGTCTGTCCATAACTACACCGCAGCGCTTCTATCTTACACAACTGCGCTTGCTCTTCCTGACCTCACTTCCGGCATACGAACACAAGAAGTGAGTGTGCAGCAAGGTTACTTGCTGACGGGCACTCCTCTGCCCCAGCCCTGGTACCCAATGTTTAAATGCATTTCGTATAAAACTCACAAATACATTTGAATATAGGAGGGAGGGAGCAGCGTCTGCTGGACAGCTCCGTGGGCATAGCAAATACTGCATATGTTGTGCATACCTGATTTAAAATATTCATCCATTTTCTGAGTACAGTTCTGTGACTACTTGGTCATAGTCCACAAAAAAACTCTAAATAGTCTGATCTAGTATGTAGTCTGATCATTTCTTTCATTTAGGAGTCTTAGGCAAAGCATTTATTTAGGAGAAAAAAGAAGGAATGTCCAGCTTCACCGAATCCGTAAAAAAGAATTTCCTTTATTCACAAACTTTAAACATGGAGGATACAGACTTTAGCACGAACCAGATAGGTAGGATTCTCAACGCGTTTCTGGAGACTAAGCTCCCTTAATCATGACATTTATTTAGGAGCCTAAGAGGCTTTTAAGTTGACTAGTGTTGTCAAGGTTAGGCATGAAATTCTTCAGTCCCTCTATGTGTCGGCAGAAAGCTGAATCCTCACAGTTCGCAAATTGCGCTGTCAGGATTCTTCTATGCTGCCAGCAAGACCGTGTAGTCATGTGATCAAAGGTATTTGATATGCACACTTTCGGCCACATTCTGACTAGACATGCATGGCCTCAATCAATTCACTTCCATTGAGTTAGACTGTGCACATCTAGTTGGAATGTGGCTGGGAGTATGCATATCGATATCACATACTTGAGGTCACATAACCACCAGCTGCCAGTGCCAGCACCAGATATTCCTGACAGCGTGCACTGTGCATTATGTGAGGATTCACAAGTCTGCGGTCACATAGAGTAACTGCACATTTTCTTGCCAAATCTGGACAATCCCTTTAGCGTGCACATAACTTGCTATTATCGTCAGGCTCACATCATGTTTTGGCCATACAGTCATCATGACCTCACCAGAGATTCCATCTTAACCTTCAAAACACGGAATTCGGATATGCTCCCAACGAGGCCATAGAGTTCAGTACTCAAAAATATGCAATTTCGTACTTCAGTCGAGCTTTTCTTTAGTGCATCCGCCTTTGATGTCGGAAACAATAACTTGGTCTACTGCACAATATTTCTGACTACAAACATGGATACGGACTATTTCTAAATAGAAAAAAATACTGAATACTCCCATGGACACACACATTAACAAGCATTTTGCAAAATACAGGTAAATTTTAGTAAGATGGAAAAGGCAGTATTGCCAGTGTATTGCAGAGCAGATGTACTTTTATACCCCAAATCTCAGTGCAAAGGTATAAAAACATCCACAGGCGTGTGTCTGTCTGTGCGCAGTCTTCTTTCTGACTATTTGTACTGTGAAATTAAACATCCTCATATACTGTACACAGCACTGATGACAATCCATGTTCAATGATTTTCACTTAAGCTTCCATCTTTTCTTTATTCATCTGTTAAAAACGAATACCTGACAGATTTAATACCAGTTTAGCTAATGCCTCGTAATCCTTCCAATTACTGTACACACCACAAAATTACATTAAAGCAATTTGTTGACATGCCACAGTTTACATATCAATAGCTGAGTCATTAATGCACCCTTCAAAGACCCTCCAGTTGATAATTATATTCCCTTTTATGTGTCAGTACCCCTTTATATTTTTTGGTTTAAGTACTAATTTTCATTTGAATTATTGCATTTTACTTTCATTCCAACAATAAATACTCTGTGTCTAATACTCCCTTGAAATATTGACATGCAACATTAACATAATTAAGTGTTTCGCTATATGGACTTGGTATCAATTAAGGAGTTATTGTTGCTTGATTGCTGTCCTTTTAACCAAAGTGCACCGTCTGCCAATCGTGGATAAATAAAGCGTTAGCAAATCTGCAGCATATTCGCTCTATACATTTGTATCATTTGTGCTGACGCTCATACAGTGATTCAATACAATTGCCTTTGTTTACATTTAGATATTTTGCTCAAGAGTGATTTTTCGCATTTTGGAAGGATACTTCAGCAATTCAGCATTGTTAATGGGGCATTACAAATTCCTTGAAATATCCTCTGCATGCCATATTCTTGAACTTTATTGGTAAACAAGCAGTGAAAATACATTCCAGCAATGGGAGGAAAACAATATCAAACACATTTGTCACATGGCAGTACTAAACTATGCTGTTAATTACAGGGCTCAGAAAAACTAACATAATCCTCACCAACATAAAATGACAAAAGAATAATTAGGATATGGTAATAGGAAAGAAATTAGATTCACAGTTGTGTGTTCAAGGTCGCAATATCCCATAATTCTTTGTGATCAAAAATCTCGAAATCTATGACAAATTCAATTATAAATATTTCATATTTTATAAATATTTCAATATATATTTGTGTTTTTTCTACTTTATTAGTTTATAGGATTTTCTATTCTCATATTTATTTATTTTTTTTCTAGATGGTGGCCCGATTCTAACGCATCGGGTATTCTAGAACAGGGGTGTCAAACTGCATTCCTCGAGGGCTGCAAACAGGTCATGTTTTCAGGATTTCCTTGTACTGCACAGGTGATAATTTAATCACCTACACAAATAATGAGTTGGTGATTAAATTATCACCTGTGCAGTACAAGGAAATCCTGAAAACATGACCTGTTTGCAGCCCTCGAGGAAAGCAGTTTGACACCCCTGTTCTAGAATATGTATGTATATATGTACGTCGCCCTTAGAACAGCCACATAGTATATAGCACAGCCCATGTAACACAGACAGCCACGTAGTATATACCGCAGCCACATAGTATATAGCACAGCCACGTACTATATAGCACAGCCACGTAGTATATAGCACAGCCAGGTAGTATATAGCAGCCACATAGTATATAGCAGCCACATAGTGTATAGCAACCATATAATATATAGCAGCCACATAGTATATAGCCACCATGTAGTATGTAGCACAGCCCACATAGTATATAGCACAGCCCACGCAGTATATAACACAGGCCACGTAGTATATAACACAGCCCACGTAGTATATAACACTGCCCACGTAGTATATAGCAGCCAGGCAGTATATAACACAGCCCATGTAATATATAGCACAGCCCACGTAGTATATAACATGCATCGGGTATTCTAAAATATGTATGTATGTATGTCGCACTTAGCACAGCCACGTAGTATATAGCACAGCCACAAAGTATATAACAGCCACGTAGTATACAGTTATATGAAAAAGTTTGGGCACCCCTATTAATCTTAAGCTTAATGTTTTATAAAAAAAAACATTTTTTTTTGCAACAGCTATTTCAGTTTCATATATCTAATAACTGTTGGACACAGTAATGTTTTTGCCTTGAAATGAGGTTTATTGTGCAAAATTTGACAGGTGCATAAGTATGGGCACCCCACCAGAAAAGTGACATTAATATTTAGTAGATCCTCCTTTTGCAAAAATAACAGCCTCTAGTCACTTCCTGTAGCTTTTAATGAGTTCCTGGATCCTGGATGAAGGTATTTTTGACCATTCCTCGTTACAAAACAATTCCAGTTCAGTTAAGTTTGATGGTCGCCGAGCATGGACAGCCCTCTTCAAATGAACCCACAGATGTTCAATGATATTCAGGTATTCAGGTCTGGGGACTGGGAAGGCCATTCCAGAACAGTGTAATTGTTCCTCTGCATGAATGCCTGAGTAGATTTGGAGCCGTGTTTTGGATCATTGTCTTGCTGAAAGATTCATCCCCTGCGTAACTTCAACTTTGTCACTGATTCATGAACATTATTGTCAAGAATCTGCTGATACAGAGAGGAATCCATGCGTCCCTTAACTTTAACAAGATTCCCGTTGCCGGCATTGGCCACACAGCCCCAAAGCATGATGGAACCTCCACCAAATTTTACTGTGGGTAGCAAATGTTTTTCTTGGAATGCTGTGTTTTTTGGCCGCCATCCATAACACCTTTTTGTATGACCAAACAACTCAATCTTGGTTTCATCAGTCCACAGGACCTTCTTCCAAAAAGAAATTGGCTTCTCCAAATGTGCTTTTGCATACCTCAGCCGACTCTGTTTGTGGCGTGCTTGCAGAAACGGCTTCTTTCGGATCACTCTCCCATACAGCTTCTCTGTTGTGAATTCTGTTGTCGAACTCCCTCCTGTGGTCGTGAATGGTACTTCGGCGAGTTCTGTCCATGGACTCCCTCTGGTGGCTGTGAGTGAAGCTGCTGCTTCTGAGGTTCCTTACACAGGTGACGTGGTTTATCCTTTGGTTGGCTGCTCTATTTAACTCCACTCAGATCGTTACTCCATGCCAGCTGTCAATGTTCCTGTGCTGGTTCAGTTCGCTCTTGGATCTTCTGGAGACCTGTCTCTTCCTGCAAGAAGCTAAGTCCCCGATTGTTATTTTCTGTTCTTGGTTTTCTAGTCCAGCTTGCTTTCATGATTTTGTCTTGCTAGCTGGAAGCTCTGGGATGCAGGGTGGCGCCTCCGCACCGTGAGTCGTTGCGGGGGTCTTTTTGCACACTCTGCGTGGTCTTTTGTAGTTTTGTGTGCTGACCGCAAAGATACCTTTCCTATCCTCTGTCTATTTAGTTAGTCTGGCCTCCCTTTGCTAAAACCTGTTTCATTTCTGTGTTTGTGATTTTCATCTTTACTCACAGTTAATATTTGTGGGGGGCTGCCTTTTCCTTTGGGGAAATTTCTCTGAGGCAAGGTAGGCTTTATTTTCTATCTCTAGGGCGAGCTAGTTCTTAGGCTGTGAAGAGGCGTCTAGGGAGAGTCAGGAACGCTCCACGGCTATTTCTAGTTGTTGTGATAGGATTAGGGCCTGCGGTCAGCAGAGCTCCCACATCCCAGAGCTTGTCCTGTGTGAGTTTAACTATCAGGTCGTGCCGGGTGCTCCTAACCACCAGGTCATAACAGTACAGCTGGCCCAAAGTATTAATGCATCTCAATAGAGGGATAAGAGAAGTTCTGCGACCATTTTTTTTTCTTTGCACTGTGTTTTGTCTTTCTTTTCCTCTAGACCTTTGGATGGTTCAGGACACAGGTGTAGAGATGGAAATTCAAGGTCTGTCCTCTTGTGTGGATCATCTCACTGCAAGGGTACAAAACATTCAAGATTTTGTGGTTCAGAATCCTATGTTAGAGCCTAGAATTCCTATTCCTGATTTATTTTCTGGGGATAGATCTAAGTTTCTGAATTTCAAAAATAATTGTAAACTGTTTCTAGCTTTGAAACCCCGCTCCTCTGGTGACCCCGTTCAACAAGTAAAAATCATTATTTCTTTGTTGCGTGGTGACCCTCAAGACTGGGTATTTTCCCTTGCGCCAGGAGATCCTGCATTGCGTGATGTTGATGCGTTTTTTCTGGCGCTTGGATTGCTTTATGATGAACCAAATTCAGTGGATCAGGCAGAGAATATCTTGCTGGCTTTGTGTCAGGATCAGGATGAAGCGGAGGTGTACTGTCAGAAGTTTAGAAAGTGGTCTGTGCTTACTCAGTGGAATGAGTGTGCCCTGGCGGCAATTTTCAGAAAGGGTCTTTCTGAAGCCCTTAAGGATGTCATGGTGGGATTTCCCACGCCTGCTGGTCTGAATGAGTCTATGTCCTTGGCCATTCAGATCGATCGGCGCTTGCGTGAGCGCAAAGCTGTGCACCATCTGGCGGTATTCTCTGAGCATAGGCTTGAGCCTATGCAGTGTGATAGGACTTTGACCAGAGCTGAACGGCAAGAACACAGACGTTGGAATGGGCTGTGTTTTTACTGTGGTGAATCCACTCATGCTATCTCCGATTGTCCTAAGCGCACTAAGCGGTTCGCTAGGTCTGCCACCATTGGTACTGTACAGTCTAAATTTCTTTCGTCCGTTACTCTGATTTGCTCTCTGTCATCCTATTCTGTTATGGCATTTGTGGATTCAGGCGCTGCCCTGAATTTGATGGACTTGGAGTTTGCCAGGTGCTGTGTTTTTTTCTTGGAGCCCTTGCAGTATCCTATTCCATTGAGAGGAATTGATGCTACGCCTTTGGCCAAGAATAAGCCTCAGTACTGGACTCAATTGACCATGTGCATGGCTCCTGCACATCAGGAGGATATTTGCTTTTTGGTATTGCATAATCTGCATGATGTGGTCGTTTTGGGGTTGCCATGGCTACAGGTCCATATTCCAGTGTTAGATTGGAAATCTATGTCTGTGTCGGGCTGGGGTTGTCAGGGGGTACATGGTGATGTTCCATTGTTGTCAATTTCGCCTTCCACTCCTTCTGAAGTCCCTGAGTTTTTATCAGATTACCGGGATGTATTTGAAGAGCCCAAATCCGGTGCCCTACCTCCTCATAGGGATTGCGATTGTGCTATTAATTTGATTCCTGGTAGTAAGTTTCCTAAGGGCCGTCTGCTTAATTTATCTGTGCCAGAGCACGCCGCTATGCAGAGTTATATAAAGGAATCCTTGGAGAAGGGTCATATTCGCCCGTCGTCGTCACCATTGGGAGCAGGGTTCTTTTTTGTGGCCAAGAAGGATGGCTCTTTGAGACCTTGTATTGATTACCGCCTTCTTAATAAGATCACAGTCAAATTTCAGTATCCTTTGCCGCTGCTGTCTGATTTGCTTGCTCGGATTAAGGGGGCTAGTTGGTTCACCAAGATAGATCTTCGTGGGGCGTATAATCTTGTGCGAATTAAACAGGGCGATGAATGGAAAACAGCATTTAATACGCCCGAGGGCCTATTTGAGTATCTGGTTATGCCATTCGGGCTTTCTAATGCTCCATCTGTGTTTCAGTCCTTTATGCATGACATCTTTCGAGAGTACCTGGATAGATTCATGATTGTATATTTGGATGACATTTTGGTCTTTTCGGATGATTGGGAGTCTCATGTGAAGCAGGTCAGAATGGTGTTCCAGGTCCTTCGTGCGAATTCCTTGTTTGTGAAGGGGTCAAAGTGTCTCTTTGGAGTCCAGAAGGTTTCATTTTTGGGTTTCATTTTTTCCCCTTCTACTATCGAGATGGACCCTGTTAAAGTTCAGGCCATTTATGATTGGACTCAGACAACATCTGTGAAGAGCCTGCAGAAGTTCCTGGGCTTTGCTAATTTTTACCGTCGCTTCATCGCTAATTTTTCTAGTATTGCTAAACCGTTGACTGATTTGACCAAGAAAGGTGCTGATGTGGTCAATTGATCCTCTGCGGCTGTAGAGGCTTTTCAGGAGTTGAAGCGTTGTTTTTCTTCCACCCCTGTGTTATGCCAGCCAGATGTTTCGCTCCCGTTTCAGGTCGAGGTTGATGCTTCTGAGATTGGAGCAGGGGCTGTTTTGTCACAAAGAAGTTCTGATGGCTCGGTGATGAAACCATGTGCCTTCTTTTCTAGAAAATTCTCGCCTGCTGAGCGCAATTATGATGTTGGCAAACGAGAGTTGTTGGCCATGAAGTGGGCATTCGAGGAGTGGCGACATTGGCTTGAAGGAGCTAAACATCGTGTGGTGGTCTTGACGGATCACAAGAATTTGACTTATCTCGAGTCTGCCAAACGGTTGAATCCTAGACAGGCTCGATGGTCGCTCTTTTTCTCCCGTTTTGACTTTGTGGTTTCATACCTTCCGGGATCTAAGAATGTGAAGGCTGATGCCCTGTCAAGGAGTTTTGTGCCTGACTCTCCGGGTGTTCCGGAGCCGGCGGGTATTCTTAAAGAGGGGGTAATTTTGTCTGCCATCTCCCCTGATTTGCGGCGCGTGCTGCAGAAGTTTCAGGCTGATAGACCTGACCGTTGTCCAGCGGAGAGACTGTTTGTCCCTGATAGATGGACTAGTAGAGTTATCTCTGAGGTTCATTGTTTGGTGTTGGCTGGTCATCCTGGAATCTTTGGTACCAGAGATTTGGTGGCTAGATCCTTTTTGTGGCTTTCTTTGTCACGGGATGTGCGTTCTTTTGTGCAGTCCTGTGGGACTTGTGCTCGGGCTAAGCCCTGCTGTTCTTGTGCCAGTGGGTTGCTTTTGTCCCAAAGAGGCCCTGGACGCATATTTCCATGGATTTTATTTCGGATCTCCCTGTTTCTCAAAGGATGTCGGTCATTTGGGTGGTTTGTGATCGCTTCTCTAAAATGGTCCACTTGGTACCCTTGTCTAAATTGCCTTCCTCCTCTGATTTGGTGCCATTGTTTTTCCAGCATGTGGTTCGTTTGCATGGCATTCCAGAGAACATCGTCTCGGACAGAGGTTCCCAGTTTGTTTCGAGGTTTTGGCGGTCCTTTTGTGCTAAGATGGGCATTGATTTGTCTTTTTCTTCGGCTTTCCATCCTCAGAATAATGGCCAAACCGAACGAACTAATCAGACTTTGGAAACATATCTGAGATGCTTTGTTTCTGCTGATCAGGATGATTGGGTGTCCTTCTTGCCTTTGGCTGAGTTCGCCCTTAATAATCGGGCCAGCTCGGCTACTTTAGTTTCTACTTTTTTCTGTAATTCTGGTTTCCATCCTCGTTTCTCTTCAGGGCAGGTTGAGCCTTCGGACTGTCCTGGTTTGGATACGGTGCTGGACAGGTTGCAGCAGATTTGGACTCATGTGGTGGACAATTTGACATTGTCCCAGGAGAAGGCTCAACGTTTCGCTAACCGCCGGCGCTGTGTTGGTCCCCGACTTCGTGTTGGGGATTTGGTTTGGTTGTCATCTCGTCATGTTCCTATGAAGGTTTCCTCTACTAAGTTTAAGCCTCAATTCATTGGGCCATATAAGATTTCTGAAGTTCTTAATCCTGTGTCATTTCGTTTGGACCTTCCAGCTTCTTTTGCCATCCATAATGTGTTCCATAGGTCGTTGTTGCGGAGATACGTGGCGCCTATGGTTCCCTCAGTTGATCCTCCTGCCCCGGTGTTGGTCGAGGGGGAGTTGGAGTATGTGGTGGAGAAGATTTTGGATTCTCGTGTTTCGAGACGGAAATTCCAGTACCTGGTCAAGTGGAAGGGTTATGGTCAGGAAGATAATTCCTGGGTTTTTGCCTCTGATGTTCATGCTGCTGATCTAGTTCGTGCCTTTCATTTGGCTCATCCTGATCGGCCTGGGGGCTCTGGTGAGGGTTGGGTGACCCCTCCTCAAGGGGGGGGTACTGTTGTGAATTCTGTTGTCGAACTCCCTCCTGTGGTCGTAAATGGTACTTCGGCGAGTTCTGTCCATGGACTCCCTCTGGTGGCTGTGAGTGAAGCTGCTGCTTCTGAGGTTCCTTACACAGGTGACGTGGTTTATCCTTTGGTTGGCTGCTCTATTTAACTCCACTCAGATCGTTACTCCATGCCAGCTGTCAATGTTCCTGTGCTGGTTCAGTTCGCTCTTGGATCTTCTGGAGACCTGTCTCATCCTGCAAGAAGCTAAGTCCCCAATTGTTATTTTCTGTTCTTGGTTTTCTAGTCCAGCTTGCTTTCATGATTTTGTCTTGCTAGCTGGAAGCTCTGGGATGCAGGGTGGCGCCTCTGCACCGTGAGTCGGTGCGGGGGTCTTTTTGCACACTCTGCGTGGTCTTTTGTAGTTTTTTGTGCTGACCGCAAAGATACCTTTCCTATCCTCTGTCTATTTAGTTAGTCTGGCCTCCCTTTGCTAAAACCTGTTTCATTTCTGTTTTTGTGATTTTCATCTTTACTCACAGTTAATATTTGTGGGGGGCTGCCTTTTCCTTTGGGGAAATTTCTCTGAGGCAAGGTAGGCTTTATTTTCTATCTCTAGGGCTAGCTATTTCTTAGGCTGTGAAGAGGCGTCTAGGGAGAGTCAGGAACGCTCCACGGCTATTTCTAGTTGTTGTGATAGGATTAGGGCCTGCGGTCAGCAGAGCTCCCACATCCCAGAGCTTGTCCTGTGTGAGTTTAACTATCAGGTCGTGCCGGGTGCTCCTAACCACCAGGTCATAACACTTCTCCTTGTGCAAAGTGCTTTGTATAGTTGACCGATGCACAATGACACCATCTGCAGCAAGTTAATGCTGCAGCTCTCTGGAGGTGGTCTGAGGATTGTCCTTGACTGATCTCACCATTCTTCTTTTCTGCCTTTCTGATGTTTTTCTTGGCCTGCCACTTCTGGCCTTAACAAGAACTGTACCTGTGTTCTTCCATTTCCTTACTATGTTCCTCACAGTGGAAATTGACAGGTTAAATCTCTGAGACAGCTTTGTGCATCCTTCCCCTGAACAACTATGTTGAATAATCTTTGTTTTTAGATCATTAGACAGTTGTTTTGAGGATTCCATTATGCCACTCTTCAGAGGAGATTCAAACAGGAGAACACCTTGCAAGTGGCCACTTTAAGTAGCTTTTCTCATGATTGCATACACCTGGATATGAAGTTCAAAGCTCAATGAGGTTAGAAAACCAAACAAAGTGCTTTAGTAAGTCAGTAAAAAGTAGGTAGGAGTATTTAAAACAAGAAAATGATGAGGGTGCCCATAATTATGCACCTGTCAAATTTTGCTTGAATGCAGATTGCACATTTTCTGTTAGTACAATAAACCTCATTTCAAGGCAGAAACATTAATGTGTCCAACAGTTATTAGATATATGAAACTGAAATAGCTGTTGCAAAAAAAACAATTTTTATAAAACATTAACCTTAAGATTAATAGGGGTGCCCAAACTTTTTCATATAACTGTATAAACAGCCCACGCAGTATAACACTGCCCACGTAGTATATAGCAGCCAGGCAGTATATAACACATATTAACCCCTTCCCGACCTTTGACGCAGTGTATGCGTATTGAAAACCTGTGCCAATCCGACCTGTGACGCAGCATATGCGTCATGGTCGGATTGCGCTCCTGCAGGCCGGGTGAAAGGGTTAACTGTAATTTCACCCAACCTGCAGGGACAGGGGGAGTAGTACTTGAGCCCAGGGGGGGTGGCTTCGCCCCCCAGTGTCTACGATCGCTCTGATTGGCTGTTGAATGTGACGTTTCACTTTCACTTTCAATCAGAGCGATAGTAATATTTCACCAATGAAAATTGGTGAAATATTACAATCCAGCCATGGCCGAGGCTGCAATAGCATCAGCCATGGCTGGAGATCGCGATCTGCCCCCCACCGCCACCGATCTCCTCCCCTCCATCCTCCTTCCTGTCATTTGCTGTCCTCCGCTCCCCTCCGTCCTCCTGTCCGCTCCCCCCGCAGTCCGATCTCCCCCCGCTGTCCGATCCCCCCGCTCATACTTACCAACCTCCTGTGTCCCTCCCTGTGTTTGTCCGTCTGTTCCAAGGGCGCCGCCATCTTCCAAAATGTTACAGGTACATTTTGATCGCTGCGATAGGTTCTATCACAACGATCAAAATAAAAAAATAATAAATAAACACCCCCTTTATCACCCCCATAAAATAAAGAAAATATATATAGATTTTTTTTTTTGCCCCACTAGGGTTAGGGTTAGGGTATGTGCACACGGTGCGGATTTGGCTGCGGAGTATAATCTCCAAAATAAATAAAAACTCAAAATGCAATGTTCCAAATTATTAGGCACAGTAGAATTTCTAAACATGTGATATGTTTTAACCTCTTAACCCCAAGGGTGGTTTGCATGTTAATGACCAAGCCAGATTTTACAATTCTGACCAATATCCCTTTATGAGGTTATAACTATGGAACGCTTGCATGGATCCCAGTGATTCTGACACTTTTTTTAGGCCTTTTGGTACTTCATCTTTGTGGTAAAATGTCCTCGACATTACTTGCGTTTATTTGTGAAAAAAATGGAAATTTTGTGAAAATCTAGAAAATTTCACAATTTTTCAAATTTGAATTTTCATGCACTTAAATCACAGAGATATGTCACAGAAAATACTGAATAAGTAACATTTGCCACATGTCTACTTTACATTATCACAACTTTGGAACCACAATTTTTTTTTGTTAGGGAGTTATAAGGTTTAAAAGTTGACCAGCGATTTCTCATTTTTACATCACCTTTTTTTTAGGGACCACATCACATTTGAAGTCACTTTGAGGGGTCGATATGATAGAAAATACCCAAAAGTGACACCATTCTAAAAACTGCACCCCTCAATGTGCTCAAAACCACTTTCAAGAAGTTTATCAACCATTCCGGTATTTCACAGGAATTTTTGGAATGTTTAAAAAAAATGAACATTTAACTTTTTTCACAAAAAATTTACTTCAGATCCAATTTGTTTTATTTTCCCAAGAGTAACAGAAGAAATTGGACCCCAATAGATGTTGTACAATTTGTCCTGAGTACGCTGATACCCCATATGTGGGAGTAAACCACTGTTTGGGCGCATGGCAAAGCTTGGAAGGGAAGGAGCGCCGTTTGACTTTTCAATTCAAAATTGACTGGAATTGAGATAGAACGCCATGTCGCGTTAGGAGAGCCCCTGATGTGCCTAAACAGATAAACCCCCCACAGTGAAACCATTTTAGAAATTAAACCCCCCAAGGAACTTATCTAGATGTGTTATGAGAACTTTGAACCCCCAAGTGTTTCATTACAGTTTATAACTCAGAGCCTTGAAAATAAAAATCTTTTTTTCCACAAAAATTATTTTTTAGTCCCAGTTTTGTATTTTCCAAAGGGTAACAGGAGAAATTGGACCACAAAAGTTGTTGCCAATTTGTCCTGAGTATGCTGATACCCCATATGTTGGGGTAAACCCCTGTTTGGCATACTGGAGAGCTCAGAAGGAAAGGAGCACTGATTTACTTTTTCAACGCAGAATTAGCTGGAATAGAGATTCGACGCCATGTCGTTTTTGGAGAGCCCCTGATGTGCCTAAACAGTGGAAACCCCCCAATTCTAACACCAACCCTAACCCAAACACACCCCTAACCCTAATCCCAACCCCAACCATAACCCTAACCACACCCCTAAGCTTAACATGCCCCTAAGCCTAATCCCAACCCTAACCATACCCCTAACCCTAACACACCCCTAACTCCAACACACCCCTAACCCTAATCCCAACCATAACCCTAACCACACCCCTAACCCTGACACACCCCTAACCTAACCCCAACCCTAACCCCAACCATAAATGTAATCCAAACCCTAACCCTAACTTTAGCCCCAACCCTAACCCTAACTTTAGCCCCAGCCATAACCCTAACTTTAGTCCCAACCCTAATCCTAACTTTAGCCCCAATCCTAACCCTAACTTTAGCCCCAAACCTAACCCTAACTTTAGCACTAGCCCTAACTGTAGCCCCAACCCTAACTTTAGCCCTAACCCTAACCCTAAGGGGAAAATAGAAATAAATACATTTTTAAAATGTTATTATTTTTCCCTAACTAAGGCTGTGATAAAGGGGGCTTTGATTTACTATTTAGAGTGGGTCTTTATAGCGGGTTTTTATATTTGGCAGCTGTCACACACTAAAAGACACTTTTTATTGCAAAAAATAGTTTTTGCGTCACCACATTTTGAGAGCTATAATTTTTCCATATTTTGTCGACAGAGTCATGTTAGGTCTTGTTTTTGCGGGACGAGTTGATGTTTTTATTGGTAACATTTTCGGGCACGTGACATTTTTTGATTGCTTTTTATTCCGATTTTTGTGAGGCAGAATGAACAAAAACCAGCAATTCATGAATTTCTTTTGGGGGAGGCATTTATACCATTCTGCGTTTGGAAAAATTGATAAGGCAGTTTTATTCTTCAGGTCAGTACGATTACAGCTGGTATGGAAATTTGGGTAGGATAAATCTATCCCGTGTGTGCTGCGGCCGTTCCCAATAAGACTGAGTATTTTGAGCGCTCATCAAGAATGAGTCTGTACACGATTGTGAAAGGAAAGCATTCCATCAATACTGATCCTTTATTTCCTGATACATAGTTTTATAATTGCATATAGAAAGGAGTGGTTAGGGGTGGTTAGTTAATTAACATATTGTCTAGCTCCTCTGTTATTGGTTATCTGAATATATATGGATTATTGTGATTAATGCACATATGATTGCTGTTGTGAATTCTGTGATCAAGCTCCCTCCTGTGGTCACGAGTGGTACTGTGGCTTCTGAGTTTCCTTCCTCAGGTGATGAGGTTAAGTCGTTAGGTGCTGCTCTATTTAACTCCACCTAGTGCTTTGATCCTGGCCTCCAGTCAATGTTCTAGTATTGGTCTTGCTTCCTCCTGGATCGTTCCTGTGGCCTGTCTGCTCAGCATAAGCTAAGTTCTGCTTGTGTCCTTTTGTTGCTATATTTTCTGTCCAGCTTGCTTTTTTGGTTCTGCTTGCTTGCTGGAAGCTCTGAGACGCAGAGGGAGCACCTCCGTACCGTTAGTCGGTGCGGAGGGTCTTTTTGCCCCTCTGCGTGGTTGTTTGTAGGTTTTTGTGTTGACCGCAAACCTATCTTTCCTATCCTCGGTCTATTCAGTAAGTCGGGCCTCACTTTGCTAAATCTATTTCATCTCTGTGTTTGTATTTTCATCTTAACTCACAGTCATTATATGGGGGGAACTGCCTTTTCCTTTGTGGAATTTCTCTGAGGCTAGGTAGGCTTATTTTTCTATCTTCAGGACTAGCTAGTTTCTCAGGCTGTGCCGAGTTGCATAGGGAGCGTTAGGCGCAATCCACGGCTACCTCTAGTGTGGTTTGATAGGTTTAGGGATTGCGGTCAGCAGAGTTTCCACGTCTCAGAGCTCGTCCTATGTTTTGTGGGTTTTGTCAGGTCACTTGTGTGCTCTGAACTTCAAGGTCCATTGTGGTTCTGAATTACCTATTCATAACAGATTGCTGATTAAGCAACTAAAATGTATCTCTGCATCTAGGACAATGTTGAGACATCTCATCAGCACTTAAGACATCTGGAGTTCTTCCGCTTTTTTGGGTTATATCAGTTTATGTCAGCCATTTTAAGCAACTGATTATAGTGTATATAGATATATTTGCGTTTATAAGAGTATATATGATTATAGAGGAGTATACATGCAAGTGAGATCTACATGATATAAATATTTCTATCACAAGCCCCCCTTAGATATCACTTGCCTTAATCCTAACCTCCTGTCCCAAAGCGTTGCAACTCTTTTGTGCTGCCGGCGAACTGACGCAAGCCTAGTGCCCACGCCCTACACCATACAGACTTTTCGCAAATGGGCGGTCAGGAGATCTGTCCCTAATGGGGGTTAGTTGCAATCAGTCTCTTAGTCAATAGCATGTGTAGTGCATTCTTTATCAGGTAGGTCATCTGTTCGGTCAGGCAGGGCATCCACAACATCGTTCTGGCTTGGGTGTCAACTTCTGGTAGGGGAGCTTTCTTGCAATGCGATGCGTGGATCCAAGTGGGTCTTCTCTCCAGCTTCACAGAGGTTGGTATCATCAGCGGCACTTGGACAGGACCATCAGATCTGGGATCGAGTGGTGTTCTCCTTACAAACTTTTTTCACCACCACCCAGTCTCCTGGCTTCAAGGAGTGCTTACCGGACACTGAATCTGGATCTGGCAATGAAGAAAAAACTCGAGAATGGATGTTAGCAAGTTTCTTGGTGAGTTCAATTACATAAGCAGACAAAGTATCATATTGCATAGTCAGCTGCTGAGGGAAAGGATACCCCTAACCTGGGACTAGACCCAAACAAAATTTCATATGGTGACAGCTTTTCTAGGCCTCTGGGAGTGTGCCTTACACTAAGTAGTGTGATTGGGAGTGTCTAATGCCATGGTTTGCATGTCTCTTGGGCAACTTTCAACATCCTGTTCTTAAGGGTCCCATTCAGTCTATCCATTTTCTCGCTACTCTGGGGATTTTAGGGAGTGCGTAGGCCTAAGTCTGACCCTACTGCTGACCAGATCTCTCGTGTGAAATTTGCTGTGAATGCGGGTCCTTGGTCACTGCCTATCACTTCTGGGACCCCATATCTGTGTATCTCATCTCTGAGGGTAGTCTCTTTGCAGTAGTCTTTGCTGACTGGTTCCTCATTGGGAAAAAAACTTCTGGCCATCCTGAGAACACGTCCACGACCACAAGGGCATATTCAAAACCTCCACTTGGCGGCAACTGGCTGTGGTCTATCTGGATCCTCTGGAAGGGGTACAGCGGGCTGGCAAGATGATGTGTGGGAACTTTCTTCATTCTTTCAGTGTTGCATTTGCCGCAGGTCAGACAGCTGATAGTGAACTTGGCTGTTAGGGTGGAGATCCCTGGAGTGAACCAGTAAGCACCAAACAGATCATTCATCTGTGTCTTTGATCTGTGCGTGGGCCCATGTGCCCACTGGACCACCATAGGGTACATGCTTCGGGGTAAACAGGGTTTGTAGTCCATTGAGTATACCCTTCCTTCTTGATGTGTTGCACCCTTCCGCATCCAACTCTCTTTCTCCTCCTTTGGAGCTTGTTCTTGCAACTTCTTGAATAGACCCCAAGACGTCATCTCATCTAGTCTCAGTTGCCACGTAATAGCCGTCCGGCTCTACGACCTCTCCCATTTCTCCATACTGTCTTCCTTTGGCGGCTTCTTTGGCTGCCATATCCGCCATGTTGTTGCCCCGTGCCTCTACTGTGTTCAGTTTTCCATGTGCTTTGACCTTCAGTACTGCCACCATTTTTGGGAGTTGAAGTGCGCTCAATAGGTCATTAATGGCTCCATGATGCTTTACGGTTGTTCCGCTTGCTGTGATGAAGTCTCTTGCAGCCCAGATGGGTCCAAAGTCGTGTGCTATGCCATGCGAATACCTTGAATCGGTGTATATGTTCGCAGTTTTGCCTTCTGCAATCTGGCAGGCCTTTGTCAGCGCTATCAGTTCTGCTTCCTGGGCTGACAGGCTAGGTGGCAGACTCCTGGACCACAGGATTTCTTGATTGCTGGTCACTGCACATCCCGTGTGAAATCTTCCTTCATCATCTGCAAATCTGGAGCCATCTACATAGAAGATCAACTCTGGGTTGGCCAGTGGCTCTTCTGCCACATTGGGTAGTCCTGCTGTTTCCTGTTGCATGATGCTGAAGCAATCATGATCATCCGGTCGGAGCAAATCCAGATCCTTGTGGAAGGTATCATGCAGATTTTGATCTGGAGGGTCCGTATCTGTATCCCCCTTTGGGAGTGGGAATAGAGTGGCCGGATTGAGGACTGTACATCTGGAGATGGTGACGTTGTCAGGCAGTAGTAGGGAGCACTGTAGACGAAGATGTCTTGCGGTGGAGAGATGTTTTGGCTGGATTTGATTGAGAATTGCGGAGATGTCATGTGGAGCCAGGATTTCCAGTGGATGTTCAAGAATGATGTCAGCTGTTTTGTCCAGGAGGGCGTGTGCTGCAAATACTGCTCTCATGCAGGAGGGGGCTCCCCTTGCAACTGGATCCAGGCGAGCTGAGAAATAGCCTAGAGGTCTCTGTCTTCCCCCGTGAGTCTGTGTCAGGACTCCAGTAGCATGGCCTTCTTTCTCCATCAGGTAGAGACGGAATGGCTTCTCGTAGTCAGGTAGGCCTAGCGCTGGCGCTGAGACTACTGAGTCTTTTAGCTTCTTGAACAAACTGAAGGCCACATCTGTTAGCAGGAATGAGGTTACGTTAACGCAGTCATACAGAGGTTGCATTAGGACTGAGGCATCAGGGATCCAGGCTCTGCAATACGAAACTAGACCAAGAAAAGCTTGTAGTGCCTTTGGAGTTGTTGGAGGAGCCATCTTCTCCACTGTGGTCTTCCGGTCATCTGTCAGGTGTTTCGTCTGGTGAGCAGTGCAGTGCCCAAGGAACGTAACTCGCTTCAGACACCACTGGACTTTGTTCTTTGAGACCTTGCAGTGTTGTTTTGCCAGGTAGAGTAGGAGAGACACAGAATGTGCTTTACACGTGTCAAAGTCAACTGCACAAAGTAGTAGATCGTCCACGTATTGTAGCAGGGTCACTTCTGCATGTTCTGTGATCCAGTTGGTGAGAACTGTGGACATTGCTTTGGTGAATTGCGAGGGGCTGTTCTGGGCCCCCTGGGGCATCACCGCCCATGTGTACTGCGCCCCCTGATGCGTGAAGGCAAACAGGAACTGGTCGTCTGGATGGAGGGGAACACTGAAGAAAGCATTTGCCAGGTCGATCACCGTGAACACTGTTGCTGTGGAAGGCACATTTGAGAGCAGGGTGTGTGGATTCGGCACAATTGGAGTTTCAAATACTGTAGCGTCATTCACCGCTCTTAGGTCATGTACCATTCTGAACTTGGCTGGCTCTCCTTTACAGTCTTTTTCTTGATAGGGAAAAGCGGGGCATTGCAAGGAGAGGTGCAGGGGACAACGACCCCTATTTCCAGGAACACCTTCAATTGGTCTGAGACGGCTTGACTTTGTGCGATGGACAACGGATACTGGGCCTTACAAGGATATGGAGTACCTGGCTTGAGCGATACCCGCACCGGGGCAACCTGAAGTTTTCCCACATCTTGGGGTCCCTTAGACCATAGGCTTTCTGGTACTACGTCCAGTACCTCCTTGGGTAGGCCTTCATGGGTTGTTTGAGGTTCCTGTATGGGTGCCAGCATGACTGACTCTTCCTGGGTCAGAGGTGAAGAAAGGGTCACGGTCCCATCTTCCTGGAACACTATGGTTGCTCTTAGTTTTTGTAGAAGGTCTGTCCCCAGTAGGTTGAGTGGGCAGGTTCTTGACACCACAAACTGGGACAGGATAGAGTGTCCTGGCTGAGTGCACACGCTCAGAGGCTTTGTAAGCTGAGAATTTCTGACTTGACCGTCAATGCCTACGCAAGACACAGAAGATTCTGATAGACAGGTAGGGTCAGGGAGTTTCACATGTCTCATAACACTTCTGGCTGCACCAGTGTCCACAAGAAAAGACCTGACAACGCCATCCACTTTCAGGGTAATTTGAGGGGTTGGTCCTGCTGAAGGGGTTTTCCATGTCAGGAGCGTGGTGTCTTGCGGACCTGGCTTGCCCCTGTCCTATGGATGGGGTACTTCACTGCCTTCTGTACTTCTTGCTTGACCTGTTTCTCTGGACCAACTCTTGGGTTGCATGGGTGCTCTGCACTTGTTCCGGGAATGGCCAAACTTGCCACAGTTGCAACATTTGACCCTTCTTCTGTCTTTGTAGGGTGGTTGCGCTTCCAGGTCAGTGGTCACCATGAAAGGGGCCATCTTCTGCACTCCTGGTTGGGACTCAATCCCTTTGGCTACTGTGGACAACGGCATGATGGGCACTGTAGCGGCAGCGGGGTCCGGCCTGCTGATTGAAGCTGCGGTGGTAAGATGGGGCCTGCAGGTGCATCCGTGGCGAGGCCCGGGGGTGCCATGAAACCGGCAGCTGCATCCAACCCAAGGTCTTGGGGCATTACAGGGGCTGCGGCTGCATCTGCCATCACGTCTTCCCCCTGCTTTGACATAGCTTCTCCCCTTTGCTAACCATGTTGAGGTCGGTGTCTCCTCTCGGGAGTCTGCAGCGGTTCTTCCGGTGTGTCGCTCGACACTTTGCAGCGTCTTCACCTCTGGTTCCCCTCCCGGCGTTCTCAGCAGCACGGCACCCGTTTCCTTCTTCAGGAAGTGTGGAGTGTGATGTAGAAGGAGGGAGGAGAACAGAGGGACGAGAGAGAGAGAGAGGCAAAGGGTGTGGTGAAAGAGAAGGAGGAGGTGTGGAGTGTGATGTAGAATGAGGGAGGAGAAAAGAGGGAGGAGAAGATTGGAGGTGTGGAGGAGAGAGAGGAGGAGGAGATAAGTGTGGTGGGGGAATGAATAAGGAAAGAGGTGTGGAGAAGGAGAAGGAGTAGGAGATGTGTACAGGAGAGGGAGGAAAAGAGAGTGAGAGAGGAGAAGGAGGAGAGAAAGAGTGACAGAGAAAAAGGAGGATAGAGAGGAGAAAGATGGAGGAGAAAGACAAAAAAATAAATCCTTCTTCTTTGATGGCCGATGCAGCCTGAGACTGCGTGGTCAGAGCAACAGCGCCATCTCCATGTACAAAGGTTGGGCGGGGCGCCCCGCACCACATACTGTGCCAAAAAACTCCCCATACCATGGATTCTGCTGAAAGATCCAATATCTCCCGTCTTATACACACAAAAATCACTTCCTGGTTTGCTCACATATCTCTCTGTACCACCTAAACGATGTAAGCTCTGCTGCTACTGTATACCATGTATCAGCATTGAGCAATATAACATCAGCTAACTTCCCCTATTTTCCTTTCTACGTCATGCCATTCTGCAGCTTGAAGTCTGCCATTCTTATGGATTTCACATACTTTATACCTTCTAAAATTCTTCACATACTTAACACCTTCATATCCTGCCACTATCTGGGGGGCCGTTTTCTCATCAGGAAGTAAAAGACCCTCCTGTTGCTTGGCCACCTTATTTCCCATTGCAAAAAGCTCAAACAAATGGGTATATAAAAACAAAAAAATAATAAAAGAAAAAAAGAAAAAAAAAGAAAGGAACACTTCCAAAAATTGGTGCAAGATGTTGAAATCAAAACATTAAAAAACCCATCAAAAACTCGGTACACGATCCAAAACTCAGGATCTTTACAGAAAAGGAAAAAAAAATATGTTTTAAACAAAAAAGTGAAGAGGCAGAAAAGAAAAGAAACTTTGAAAAACTTAAAAAAAAAGTCTAAAAACTTCAAAATGCAACGAAGACAGAAGGACAGAAGGAAAAAACCCTTCAAAAGAGTAATTAAAAAAAAAGATTAAAACGACTTCTCTTCTTTATTTTTTTTTTCTGAACTCTGCGCTCAAATGGAGTCAGAGACACACTTCCCCTTTTTTATAAGCAGCTGCTGTTTTACCAAAAATCACGTATGTCACATCAAAAATGATAGATATCATGTAGTTTCACCTCTTCAAATAAATGTTATACCATAGTCAGATATATGCGAAAACAGGAAACTTAGCAACTAAAAGAAGAGAAAAAAAAACAAAAAACGGTTGTGACAGTGTGATTTACAATGCATATATCTCTGCTTGCGGCGTGGAAAATGAAAAAGAGGAAGAGAAAAAAAACTTCTCTATACAATTATATGCTCTTAAAGCAGCCTACGTGACACAAACAGAAACAGATACAGACGTCCCGGAGATGCCCATTTAATTATTCTGTGACACGTGCAGGTTGCGCTGGGAACAGACTACTGCCAATCGCACTGGGCACCCCTGTGCCCGGGCCACCTGAGAAACACAGCAGGTGGGAATTCTACCACCCCGGTCCGATCTACCTAACTGGATAGTCGGCACTACGGGAATCTGCAGTAGCCCTCTAAGTTATCACTACCCGTGTGCCTGGATATGGAGCCACCTGCCCCGGAACTAAGCTGTTCCTCCTATGCACAAGAATCCTGCAATAACTTATCGAGCGATTTGACCTCCTGCGGTCTGTTACCCAGCAACCACAAACAGTCACTGTTCCTTGTTTCTCCCGGATCTACACAAACACAGAACACAAACACGGCACACAGCAGACACCTTGATCCCAGGGTTTTGGGTACAGGCTTTGGACTTTTTACATTACCTGGGAATGCGGTGGTGACCACACCTGACCGGCAAGAGGTATAGACCCGGACTGGGCACAGGGAACTTTCAGGTAAGATGATAACATTTTCTTATCTTACTTATGGAGCTGCGCAGTCTCCGTCCCGTGAACCAAGGCCATGGCCAACACCTCAGTCTCTCCGGTCAGCGGGGTTGCTGTGTGTTTCGTCCACACCTCGCAGTTGGGGGCCATTTGATATGGAAATTTGGGTTGGATAAATCTATCCCGTGTGTGCTGCGGCCGTTCCCAATAAGACTGAGTATTTTGAGCCCTCATCAAGAATGAGTCTGTACACGATTGTGACAGGAAAGCATTCCATCAATACTGATCCTTTATTTCCTGATACATAGTTTTATAATTGCATATAGAAAGGAGTGGTTAGGGGTGGTTAGTTAATTAACATATTGTCTAGCTCCTCTGTTATTGGTTATCTGAATATGTATGGAATATTGTGATTAATGCACATATGATTGCTGATTAAGCAACTAAAATGTATCTCTTTATCTAGGACAAAGTTGAGACATCTCATCAGCACTTAAGACATCTGGAGTTCTTCCGCTTTTTTGGGTGGAAATCACCGAACAGTCTGTCTGGCTTATATCAGTTTATGTCAGCCATTTTAAGCAACTGATTATAGTGTATATAGATATATTTGCGTTTATAAGATTATATATGATTATAGAGGAGTATACATGCAAGTGAGATCTACATGATATAAATATTTCTATCACACAGCGATATCTCATTTTTTTTATGTTTTGGCGCTTTTATACAATAAAAACTATTTTATATAAAAAATAATTATTTTGCATCGCTTTATTCTGAGGGCTATAACTTTTTTAATTTTTTTGCTGATGGCGCTGTGTGGTGGCTTGTTTTTTGCAGGACAAAATTACATTTCAGCGGTACCATGTTTATTTATATACATCTTTTTGATTGCATTTAGTGATGAGCGAGTATACTCATTTCTTGGGTTTTCCCGAGCACGCTCGGGTGACCTCCGAGTACTTATGACTGCTCGGGGATTTAGTTTTTATCACAGCAGCTGAATGATTTACAGCTAAAGACACAAAAGAGAATAGTAAAACCAAAAACACTCAGTTTGAAAAAATGTTGCAGTAATCCGCAAGTGCTAGTAAAAGATGTAAAAAACAGGGTATTTGGTTGATACGTTTTTTGCAAAAAATGTATACTAAGCTGCTCTACCAATCTTCACGGTATACCCTTATCAGAGCAGTCCTAACTAATGTATGCAATCCCTATCTGATGTATTTAAAAACCTGATCATCTGTATATAACCTGTGTGAACAGGGTTCAGAGAGGAAAAATCCATGTGTGCATACAGGGTAGAACAGCTTTTGTGCAGATAGCCCAAGAGGAGTGGTGGAACTCCCCAGTCTTGTAGACACAAGAGAACAATTATGGAAACAGGAACACATGGGCTACTTGCACAGTGAACAAGTCTGTATGATCATGTTCACACACCACCAAGAAACCTGAAGACACAAAAGAGAATAGTAAAACCAAAAACACTCAGTTTGAAAAAATGTTGCAGTAATCCGCAAGTGCTAGTAAAAGATGTAAAAAACAGGGTATTTGGTTGATACGTTTTTTGCAAAAAATGTATACTAAGCTGCTCTACCAATCTTCACGGTATACCTTTATCAGAGCAGTCCTAACTAATGTATGCAATCCCTATCTGATGTATTTAAAAACCTGATCATCTGTATATAACCTGTGTGAACAGGGTTCAGAGAGGAAAACTCCATGTGTGCATACAGCTTTTGTGCAGATAGCCCAAGAGGAGTGGTGGAACTCCCCAGTCTTGTAGACACAAGAGAACAATTATGGAAACAGGAACACATGGGCTACTTGCACAGTGAACAACTCTCTGATAATACAGACTTGTTCACTGTGCAAGTAGCCCATGTGTTCCTGTTTCCATGATTTACAGCTAGTAGCCAGGCTGATTACATGTGGGGGTTGCCTGGTTGCTAGGAAATCCTCACATGTAATCAAGCTGTCTAGTAGCTGTAAATCATTCAGCTGCTGCAATGAAAGCTAAATCCCCGAGCAGTCATAAATACTTGGAGGTCACCCGAGCTTGCTTGGGAAAACCCGAGCAAGGAGTACACTCGCTCATCACTAATCGCGTGTTATTCCACTTTTTGTTCGGCAGTATGATGATAAAGCATTGTTTTTTGCCTTGTTTTTTTTATGGTGTTTACTGAAGCGGTTAACTAGTGGGACAGTTTTATAGGTCGGGTCGTTAGGGACGCGGCGATACTAAATATGTGTACATTTATTGTTTTTTTATTTACATAAAGAAATGTATCTATTGGATCATTTTTTTTTCTTTATTAAGGATTTTTTTTATATATATATTTAACAGTGTAATTTTTTTTTTTTTTACTTTGTTACTTTGTCCCAGGGTGGGACATTACAGTATAGTGTCAGATTGCTGATCTGACACTTTGCATAGCACTGTGTCAAATCAGCGATCTGACAGGCAGTGCAGGAGGCTTGCCGGCGCCTGCTCTCAGCAGGAGCTCGCAAGCCACCTCCCTGCAGGACCCGGAAGGACCCCCATGGCTATCTTGGATCCAGAGCCAAGGACGGGAGGGAGGAGGACGGAGGAGACGCTCGGAACAATGCGATCACATCGCATTGTTCCGAGGGTCTCAGGGAAGCATGCAGGGAGCCCCCTCCCCGCGTGATGCTTCCCTATGCCACCGGAACGCTGCGATCATGTTTGATCGCAGTGCCCCGGGGGTTAATGTTCCCGGAGCTGTCCGTGACTGCTCCTGGCACATAGTGCTGGATGTCATCTGTGATAATCAGCTGACACCCGGCCCCAATCGGCCTCGCTCCTCCCGTGAGAGCGGCTGATCGCCTATGATGTACTATCCCTTCCATGGGAATTAAGTCCCAGGTCACATGGACGGGATAGTACGTTCAATGGCAGAATTGGGTTAAAGAACTGAAAATGCTAATTTGTGGAATTTGCAGCATTAGGAGGTCACATTCACAGAACAAAACAAAAAAAACCTATTTAACTCCAAAACATCCTAACAGGCCAAGTTACATGTTAACATAAGAACCTTTCTTTGATATCACCTTCACAATTCTTGAATCCATTGAACTTGTGAGTTTTTGGAGAGTTTCTGCTTGTATTTCTTTGCATGAAGTCAGAATAGCCTCCCAGAGCTGCTGTTTTGATGTGAACTGCCTCCCACCCTCAGAGATCTTTTGCTTGATCATACTCCAAAGGTTCTCTATAGGGTTGAGGTCAGGGGAAGATGGTGGCCACACCATGAGTTTATCTCCTTTTATGCCCATAGCAGCCAATGACTCAGAGGTATTCTTTGCAGCATGAGATGGTGCATTGTCATGCATGAAGATGGTTTTGCTCCTGAAGGCACTATTCTACTTTTTGTACCATAGAAGAAAGTTGTCAGTCAGAAACTCTATATACTTTGCAGAGGTCATTTTCACACCTTCAGGAATCTTAAAGGGCCCTACCAGCTGTTTCCCCATGATTCCAGCCCAAAACATGACTCCTCCACCTCCTTGCTGACGTTGCAGCCTTGTTGGGACATGGTGGCCATCCACCAACCATGCACTGCTCCATCCATCTGGACCATCCAGGGTTGCTCGACACTCATCAGTAAACAAGACTGTTTGAAAATTAGTCTTCATGTATGTCTAGGCCCACTGCAACCGTTTCTGCTTGGGAACACTGTTTAGGGGTGGCCAAATAGTAGGTTTATGAACCAAAGCAAGCTTTTGAAGGGTCCTACACCTTGAGGTTAGAGGGACTTCAGAGGCACCAGCAGCTTCAAATATCTGTTTGCTTAGATAGATAGATATATAGATAGATATATCAGAAATATATATAAGAAAGGAGACAGCCACATATGGATCAGAATCAGCAGCTCCATCCTCACCTGCCAGTCTGATGTCCACCTCTGTGCCACCTATATACCACCGCCAGAGTCCCCCTACTTCAATCCAGACTGCTTCGAGATCTTACAAAGAGAAGCCGCCCATTATCAGGCCCTGGGCAAAGTTCTCATCTTTGGAGACCTCAATGCAAGAACAGGGAGAGAGAGAGACTTCCTGACCACGGATGGAAACATCTACATACTTGGAGCAGAGAATGACGGCCAAGACCCTGTACACACTGAGAGAAACAGCTATGACAGTACAGTCAACAAAAGTGGCAGAAAGCTCCTGAATGTATGTAAAAGTTTAGGACTTCATATCCTTAATGGACGAAGCAAGGGTGACTCCTTAGGAAGGTATACACTAAACTCCCATGTAGGGAGGAGTGTAGTTGATTACGCCATTACAGACCTGAACCTGGCAGATGTCAGCGCCTTCATAGTCACCCCACAAACGCACCTGTCAGACCACAGCCAACTTCTTCTGTACATAAAATCTACAGAGAAACCATCCACTCAGAAGCCACAGCAGAGCGGCCTCTTCACCCGGCCTCCATCCTATAAATGGTCCAAAATGTCGGCACTAAGATATAAAGAAGCTTCCAGCAGACCTGAAATACAGCGGATGCTCCACCACTTCTACAACCTTGAGTACATGCCAAACCCAGAGGGAGTGAACCAAGCAGCAAAGGACCTCAACAATATATTCTACACAATGGCCAGACTGTCTGACCTTAAAAAAGTCGACTACAAGAGACCAAAAGAAACACAGGTCAATGGCTGGTTTGACAGAGAATGTAAAGCTGTACGGAAGACCCTGAGAACAGCCTCCAACAAGAAACACAGAGACCCCAACCACCTGGGTCTGAGGGAAGCCTATGACTCCATACAAAAGCAGTACAAAACCATCCTCAGGAGGAAGAAGCAGAGTTACATCTCTACCAAGCTCAATCAACTCCAAGACGCCCTCCAAGACAACTCCTTCTGGGAACTATGGAACCACATGGGCACCAAAGACAAGAAAAACAACAACCATATCCAAAATGGCAACCTCTGGCTCCAATACTTCAGAGACCTCTATAAAGACATTCCAAAGGAAGGACTAAGCCAAGAACAGGAAAACATAATGGCGAAACTAAAAGCAATGGAGGAAAAAATCAAAAACTTCCAAAACCCGGTGGATACACCTAAAACACTACAGGAAGTAACCGAGAGACTCTCCTCCATAAGATGTAGAAAAGCCGGTGGCCTGGATGGAATCCTACCAGAAATGCTGAAGTACAGCCCACCAGAAATACAGGCTGCAATGGTTAAACTCTTCAATATTGTACTGAGTGCCGGCTACTTCCCTCGTACCTGGAACCAAGGCCTCATCACACCCATCCACAAGAGTGGGGACAGGTATGACCCAGCTAACTACAGAGGCATATGCGTCAGCAGCAACCTGGGAAAACTGTTCAACAGTATCCTGAACAAGAGGATCCTCACCTTCCTCACCGAGCACAACGTCCTCAACAAGAGCCAAGAAGGGTTCATGCCGAACCACCGCACCACTGACCACATCTATACTCTGCACAGCCTCATTCAGAGACACGTCTACAATACAAAGAATGGGAAGATATACACCTGCTTTGTGGACTTTAAAAAGGCCTTTGATTCAGTGTGGCACCCGGGCTTATTCCTGAAACTGCTGGAGAGTGGAATAGGAGGAAAGACCTACGATGTCATCAAAAGCTCCTACACCGAGAACAGCTGCAGCGTGAGTGTGAGCGGCAAAAGAACGGCTTTTTTCCAGCAGAGCCGCGGAGTAAGACAAGGCTGCAGCCTAAGCCCAACGCTCTTCAACATCTACATCAACGAGCTGGCTACCGCCCTGGAATCCTCCTCAGCACCAGGTCTCACCCTCCACGACGCCCAGGTGAAATTCCTGCTGTATGCAGATGACCTGCTGCTGCTGTCACCAACCGAGAAAGGCCTCCAGGACAACCTGAAAATCCTAGAGAAATTCAGCTCCACCTGGGCCCTACCGGTCAACCTAAAGAAAACCAACACCATGGTGTTCCAGAGGAGAAAGAGAAGATCAGACCAACACCCATCATTTATCCTCAACAACTGCGACCTCACAGGAACGGACAAATATACCTACCTGGGCCTAGAGATTCACCGGTCAGGGAACTTCAAACAAGCCATAGAGACCCTGAAAGACAAGGCCTGCAAAACCTTCTATGCCATCCGAAGGACACTCTACCATCTGAAGCCACCAGTGAGGGTCTGGCTAAAAATCTTCGACTCCATCATCGCCCCAATCCTCCTGTATGGCAGCGAAGTCTGGGGTCCTCACACCTACCCAGACTGGTCAAAGTGGGACTCCAATCCAACAGAAATATTCCACCTGGAATTCTGCAAGCACCTTCTCCAGGTCCATCGGAGCACCTCCAACAGTGCTTGTCGGGCCGAGCTGGGCAGATTCCCTCTACACCTAACAGTTCTAAAGAGGGCGCTGTCATTCCGGGCTCACCTGCATAGGAGCAATCCAAGCTCCCACCACCATAAAGCCCTGATACATGAAGGTGAAACAGAAAAACCAGAACCCCCGGAACAGCCCAGCCAAACCCAACCGGAGCAGAACACCAATCACAACAACCTGACAAAAGCCGGAATTAGGAAGATGGCAGATGAAGGCCAGGAGAGGTATGTCAGTGACTGGAAGAATGATATCATCAGCTCACAGAAACTGACCATGTACCGGAGCCTACAGAGAGACTACAGACTGGCCCCATATCTGGAGAAACTCCCGGACCCCAGAGACCGCCAGATCCTGAGCCGATATAGACTCAGTGCCCACAGTCTGGCCATCGAATGTGGCCGACACAGGCAGAGCTACAAGCCCAGGGAGGAAAGACTGTGCAACACTGTGATCAGGAGGCCATAGAGGACGAAACCCACTTCCTGCTACACTGCTCCAAATACTCAGCAGTGAGGGACACTCACTTCAGGAGACTCTCACATCTCTTCCCAGACTTCATCACCATGAAGGAGGAAGAGAAAACCTATATCTTGCTGGGAGAAGAAGAGAGAGCGGTGGAGATAGCAGCGCGGTATGTGAGCGAATGTCATAGACTACGAGAAAGAGAACTATGATGCCATGGACTATAGCCCCCAACCTGGACCTGCCCCATCCACCTCCCCTATGCCATGGACTATAGCCCCCACCCTGGATCTGCCCCATCCACCTCCCCCCACAGCTCCTACCCAACATCCCCTCAGTCCCTATCCCTATTGCCTCTATACACTTGCTTTGGCAAAACTGATGTGTATTTGGTCCTGCCAATAAAGCTTCTTTGAATCTTTGAATCTTTGATATATCTATCTATCTCAATCCTTCTATGTATCCCATATCTATCTATTATCTATCTATCTATCTATCTATCTATCTATCTATCTATCTATCTATCTATCTATCTATCTATCTCATTCCTTCTATGGATAGATAGATAGATAGATAGATAGATAGATAGATAGATAGATAGATAGATAGATAGATAGATAGATAGATAGATAGATAGATAGATAGATAGATAGATAGAAGAAAAAAATGAAGGCAGCACTCCAATTGTTTCAGGTGGAAAAAAGTGAAAAAAACTTTATTCTGCCCCACTCATCCTGGGCAACGTTTCGGCTCCTCCTGAGCCTTTGTCAAGCAGTGGGTATTACAATCAATTGTGCTTTTATAGCCATATTCAACAGTCTCAAGTGCATACAATCAATATAATTATCTTAAAAAGTTATAAAAACAATACATGACCATATAATTTATATAGCTGAGCTTCATACTTGTACTTTCTGTTTACTTGTATACTTTCTGTGTAATAGGATGTGTGAAAGTTGGACCCTTTATGTTTTTTATTGGCTGTTAGTCCTTGTGATGCTAAGGAAACATTGAGACATGCGCAGTTGCTATAGGTGAACGCCGGGATAAGCAGTGATGGCGTCCTCCATGGTGACATGCTTGATCTTCGACAGGTATAATACTTCATTTTAATTATGTACACAGCTGCGATCAGACATTATGCGGATAAGTATTGCAGCAATCACATGGTAACACTAGAATATTTGTCATGGAGTAAAATAATGTTTTGGCACCAAAGCACTTTATTCATGAAGCTCAGCTATATAAATTATTTGGTCATGCATTATTTTTATAACATTTTAAGATAATTATATTGATTGTATACACTTGAGACTGTTGAATATGGCTATAAAAGCACACTTGATTGTAATATCCACAGCCTGACAAAGGCTCAGGAGGAGCCGAAACGTTGCCCAGGATGAGGGGGGCAGAATAAAGATTTTTTACTTTTTTCCACTTGAAACAATTGGAGTGCTGCCTTCATTTTTTTCTTCTGTTTAGTTTGGCAAGTATTAGGGCTCATTTCCACTTGCGAGAAAAACGGACGAGTGCAATCCGATAAAAAATCGGATTGCACTCGGACCAATGTTATTCAATGGGTGACAACTCATCTGTGATTTTTTTCTCAGCTGAAATTGGTCTGAGAAAAAAATCACAGAATGCTGCATATTGCTGTGATTCTCGGACGAGACTCGTCAATGTAAGTCAATGGGTGCGAGAAAAAAAACACAGCACTAGGACCATGCGAGTGCTGTCTGATTTTTACGCACCAGTGTCCTTTGAAAAGCCGGGAATTCAGTGCGGTATACAGTAAAATCACACTGACATGTTAGAATAGAACAGATAAAATAAATGTCTACACATAGTATAGGTATATATATATATATACAGTGGGGCAAAAAAGTATTTAGTCAGTCAGCAATAGTGCAAGTTCCACCACTTAAAAAGATGAGAGGCGTCAGTAATTTACATCATAGGTAGACCTCAACTATGGGAGACAAACTGAGAAAAAAAAATCCAGAAAATCACATTGTCTGTTTTTTTAACATTTTATTTGCATATTATGGTGGAAAATAAGTATTTGGTCAGAAACAAAATTTCATCTCAATACTTTGTAATATATCCTTTGTTGGCAATGACAGAGGTCAAACGTTTTCTGTAAGTCTTCACAAGGTTGCCACACACTGTTGTTGGTATGTTGGCCCATTCCTCCATGCAGATCTCCTCTAGAGCAGTGATGTTTTTGGCTTTTCGCTTGGCAACACGGACTTTCAACTCCCTCCAAAGGTTTTCTATAGGGTTGAGATCTGGAGACTGGCTAGGCCACTCCAGGACCTTGAAATGCTTCTTACGAAGCCACTCCTTCGTTGCCCTGGCGGTGTGCTTTGGATCATTGTCATGTTGAAAGACCCAGCCACGTTTCATCTTCAATGCCCTTGTTGATGGAAGGAGGTTTGCACTCAAAATCTCACGATACATAGCCCCATTCATTCTTTCATGTACCCGGATCAGTCGTCCTGGCCCCTTTGCAGAGAAACAGCCCCAAAGCATGATGTTTCCACCACCATGCTTTACAGTAGGTATGGTGTTTAATGGATGCAACTCAGTATTCTTTTTCCTCCAAACACGACAAGTTGTGTTTCTACCAAACAGTTCCAGTTTGGTTTCATCAGACCATAGGACATTCTCCCAAAACTCCTCTGGATCATCCAAATGCTCTCTAGCAAACTTCAGACGGGCCCGGACATGTACTGGCTTAAGCAGTGGGACACGTCTGGCACTGCAGGATCTGAGTCCATGGTGGCGTAGTGTGTTACTTATGGTAGGCCTTGTTACATTGGTCCCAGCTCTCTGCAGTTCATTCACTAGGTCCCCCCGCGTGTTTCTGGGATTTTTGCTCACCGTTCTTGTGATCATTCTGACCCCACGGGGTGGGATTTTGCGTGGAGCCCCAGATCGAGGGAGATTATCAGTGGTCTTGTATGTCTTCCATTTTCTAATTATTGCTCCCACTGTTGATTTCTTCACTCCAAAATGGTTGGCTATTGCAGATTCAGTCTTCCCAGCCTGGTGCAGGGCTACAATTTTGTTTCTGGTGTCCTTTGACAGCTCTTTGGTCTTCACCATAGTGGAGTTTGGAGTCAGACTGTTTGAGGGTGTGCACAGGTGTCTTTTTATACTGATAACAAGTTTAAACAGGTGCCATTACTACAGGTAATGAGTGGAGGAAAGAGGAGACTCTTAAAGAAGAAGTTACAGGTCTGTGAGAGCCAGAAATCTTGATTGTTTGTTTCTGACCAAATACTTATTTTCCACCATAATATGCAAATAAAATGTTAAAAAAACAGACAATGTGATTTTCTGGATTTTTTTTTCTCAGTTTGTCTCCCATAGTTGAGGTCTACCTATGATGTAAATTACAGACGCCTCTCATCTTTTTAAGTGGTGGAACTTGCACTATTGCTGACTGACTAAATACTTTTTTGCCCCACTGTATATATATATATATATACCAGTGAGACACACATATATATATATATATATATATATATATATAATACAGCGCTAGATAGCAGAGAAGCCGGTAATTCAATTGTCGGCTTTTGCTATCTCCTTATCAAACCCGACAGGATATGAGACATGGTTTACATACAGTAAATCATTTCATATCCCTTCTTTTTGGCATATTCATCACTACTAATGTTAGAAGAGTGTGTGTGCAAAATTTGGGGGCTCTAGCTGTTAAAATAAAGGGTTAAATCGCGGAAAAAACTGGCGTGGGCCCCCGTGCAATTTTCTCCGCATGAGTGGGAAAGCCAGTGACTGAGGGCAAATATTAATAGCCTAGAGAGGGACCATGGTAATTGCCCCTCCCTGGCTAAAAACATCTGCCCCCAGTCACCCCAGAAAAGGTGCATCTGTAAGATGCGCCTATTCTGGCACTTGGCCACTCTCTTCCCACTCCCAAGTAGCAGTGGGATATGGGGTAATAAAGGGTTAATGTCACCTTGCTATTGTAAGGTGACATTAAGCCAGGTTAATAATGGAGAGGTGTCAATAAGACACTTATCTATTATTACACAAGGTGCCTGACGGCAAAAACCTAATGTGTGAAGGTAGCCAGATAGATATATGGATAGATATATCTATGTATCTATAGATATAAATATCTATCTATAAATATATCTATAGATAGATATAGCCATAGTTATATCTATAGATATGTCTATAGATATATCCATAGATATCCATCTATAGATATATATAGATAGATTTATCCATAGATATATCCATAGATATATACTAGCAAGGCCGATGGACAAGTTTAATTTAAAAAAAAAAAAACAGAAAAAAATGGCATGGGCCCCCACGCAATTTTCTGCGCCAGAGGGGTAAAGCTGACGGCCGGGGGCCAATATTTGTAGCCTGGGAAGGGGGGAATACCCATGGCTCCTTCCCAGGCTATGAATTTTAGCCCGCAGCTGTCTGTATAGCCTTTACTGGCTATTTAAATGTTCCTACATACTTGTTCACTGTGCAAGTAGCCCATGTGTTTCTGTAGCTATTAAAATAGGAGCAACCCCCCAAAAAATGACATGGATCCCCCTATATTTTATAGCTAGAAAGGCTACACAGACAGCTGTGGGCTGATATTCATAGCCTAGAGAGGGGCCATGGATATTTGCCCCCTGGCTACAAATACCAGCCCCCAATTCTGGCACTTGGCCCCTCTCTTCCCACTCCTCTGTAGCGGTGGGATACGGGGTAATAATGGGCTAATGTCACCTTGCTAATGTAAGGTGACATTAAGCCCGGTTAATAATGAAGAGGCGTCAATAAGGCACCTGTCCATTATTAATCCTGTAGTAGTGAAAGAGTTAAATAAAAAAAAGACAGCCAGAAAAAAGTATTTTAATATTCTTAATTTCACCATACTTACCTAACTCGATCGCCTGCAAAAAATTTAAAATAATAAACCAACCATATACTCCCTGTCCACCATAATCCAATTAATAACGAGTGTCCCATAACGATCTCCCCTATAGAACAGTGACATTCTGTGATGTCACTGCTCTATAGGCCTCCAGTGACACACTGAGACAATGGCTCCTGCACTGCATAGGTTCCCTGAGTTCAGGGTCTCACTTTATGGCAAAGCTGCATGGGAATTTTCCCACACAGCAGTGCCACAAGTGAGAATAGGGTCTATTTCTCACAGCGGCGGAGGAATACAGTGCGGAAGGATACCTTCGATCATTGTATTGCTGGAGCCCCTGGAGAGCCGTCGCATCAGCTGATGTGGCAGCTCTCCACGGGAGATTGTAGTGGGACAATCCTATTAAATGGATATCTGCGGATCAGGGAGTATATTGTTTGTTTATTATTTATAATATTTTTTTCAGGTGAGCAAGGGCTTTGGGGATCAAGGTGATGGTGAGTATGAACTCTCTGTTGTATGTACTGTATGTCTATATGTATGTACTGTATATCTATATATGCACTGTTGTATGTTGTATGTACTGTATGTCATATGTTGTATATTGTATGTACTGTTGTATGTTGTATGTAATGTATGTCATATGTTGTATGTACTGTTACATGTTATATGTACTGTTGTATGTGCTGTATGTTATATGTTGTATGTTATGCGTGTCATATGTTGTATGTAGTATGATTTGTTGTATTACTGTATGTTGTATGCTGTATGTAATGTTGCATGATGTATGTTGTATGTCCTGTTGTATGTTGTATGTACTGTTGTATGTTGTATGTCATTTGTTGTATGTTGTATGTATGTGTACTGCATGTTGTATGTTCTGTTGTATGTTGTATGTACTGTTGTATGTTGTATGTTGTATGCACTGTTGTGTGTTGTATGTACTGTATGTCATATGTTGTATGTTGTATGTACTGTTGTATGTTGTATGTAATGTATATCATATGTTGTATGTACTGTTACATGTTATATGTACTGTTGTATGTGCTGTATGTTATATGTTGTATGTTCTGCGTGTCATATGTTGTATGTAGTATGATTTGTTGTATTACTGTATGTTGTATGCTGTATGTAATGTTGCATGACGTATGTTGTATGTCCTGTTGTATGTTGTATGTACTGTTGTATGTTGTATGTCATTTATTGTATGTTGTATGTACTGTTGTATGTTGTATGTACTGTATGTTATATGTTGTATGTACTGTTGTATGTTGTATGCACTGTTGTATGTAGAGTTGTATGTTGTATGTACTGTTGTATGTTGTATATACTGTTGTATGTTGTAAAGTACAGACCACACCTTCTCATTTAAAGATTTTTCTGTATCTTCATGAGAAAATTGTAAATTCACACTGAAGGCATCAAAACTATGAATTAACACATGTGGAATTATATACTTAACAAATAAGTGTGAAAATGCTGAAGTTATGTCTTATATTCTAGGTTCTTCAAAGTAGCCACCTTTTGCTTTGATGACTGCATTGCACACTCTTGGCATTCTCTTGATGAGCTTCAAGAGGTAGTCACCGGAAATGGCCTTCCAACAATTTTTAAGGAGTTCCCAGAGATGCTTAGCACTTGCTGGCCCTATTGCCTTAACTCTGCGGTCCAGCTCACCCCAAACCATCTCTATTGGGTTAAGGTCTGGTGACTGTGGAGGCCACGTCATCTGGCGTAGCACCCCATCACTCTCCTCCTTGGTCAAATAGCCCTTACACAGCCTGGAGGTGTGTTTGGGGTCATTATGCTGTCAAAAATAAATGATGGTCCAACTAAACGCAAATCAGATGGAATAGCATGCCGCTACAAGATGCTGTGGTAGCCATGCTGGTTCAGTATGCCTTCAATTTTGAATAAATCCCCAACAGTGTCACCAGCAAAGCTCCCCCACACCATCACACCTCCTCCTCCATGCTTCACGGTAAGAACCAGGCATGAGGAGTCCATCAGTTCACCTTTTCTGTGTCACACAAAGGCAAAGATCTCAAATTTGGACTCATCAGTCCAAAGCACAGATTTCCACTGGTCTAATGTCCATTCCTTGTGTTCTTTAGCCCAAACAAGTCTCTTCTGCTTGTTGCCTGTCCTTAGAAGTGGTTTACTAGCAGCTATTTTACCATGAAAGTGAGCTGCACAAAGTCTCCTCAATTGTTGTAGAGATGTGTCTGCTGCTAGAACTCTGCGTGGCATTGACCTGGTCTCTAATCTGAGCTGCTGTTAACCTACGATTTCTGAGGCTGGTGACTCAGATAAACTTCTCCTCAGAAGCAGAGGTGACTCTTGGTCTTCCTTTCCTGGGGCGGTCCTCATGTGAGCTAGTTTCTTTGTAGCACTTGATGGTTTTTGCCACTGCACTTGGGGACACTTTCAAACTTTTCCCAAGTTTTTGGACTGACTGACCTTCATTTCTTAAAGTAATGATAGCCACTTGTTTTTCTTTACCTAGCTGCTTTTTTCTGGCCATAATACAAATTCTAACAGTCTATTCAGCAGGACTATCAGCTGTGTATCCACCAGACTTCTGCACAACACAACTGATGATCCCAACCCAATTAATCCAATATCCTTCACAGCGCCCATATGTTTTGTATTCTTGTAGAGGGGAGAACACACTTAATAATTTGTGCTGTACATTTCTCTTGGAGCCCAAACTGGGCATCATGACTGGCACACTATAGTGTCATATTTGCAAGTTTCTCTTTGCACAATCCAATGCATGCTTATTTCTAGAAAACCACATGTTGGGCAAAATATTTTCTACAACCATAGATGATTTTCTTGAGAAATAGTGCCGCAAAATATTCTACGAAAATTTGCATTCCAGTAGACAAATACATCTTCTTCCCTTCCAATCACTGCTGTGTGGACAAAAATCAGTTTCCACAATATTATTAAGGTTTTCACTATATTTTTTAGTGAATTATTTGAGAATGAAATCATGCAAGCTACTTGTTTATGAAAAGAATAAATATATGCCAGATTTATTAAGGATGTTCTTGTAAAGAAGCAATAGTCCTTTAAATGACAATATTCTTATTATTTTCCTGAAAACACTATCAACGACAGTTTTCTATTCCAATGTTCAAATGGTATCTGTCGCTCATGGGGTAGATTATAAAGTAAGAATGACAGGTTTCACGTTTCTAATCCTCTGGATGCTATTACCTTGTTTTAACACATAACACTTTTTTCTAAGCTTTCTATCTTGTCACTGCAAACCACTGAATAAAGAAATAATCCCTTACAAGTGGATGTAGCTAATTGCCGCTACATTCTGGCACAAAGCACAGAGACTTAAAACAAGACAACTTTTAATTGTTTTTGTTTTAATATGTGTTTAACTTTTAGTTTTTATTTTATTTTTGTTAAATTCAGGATCACAATTTATACTCTTCATTAAAAATCAATTTAAAACTTAATTTTTATTGAGTAATTTTTTGAGTGTCATATTTTTATTGAGCCTAAAATATTTGAAGCAATAATTACAAATAAACTAACAATTTATTGGCCAGTTTTTATGTTTTTTTTTGCATAATTAAGGTAATAACAGGAAAGTAGAATTAAAAATAAAAATTGATGATCCCTTCTAATAATGAAGAAATAAAAGAGCATTTCAAGTGTAAAATAATCACGAACGAGTGTTGTGAAAAAGTGTCATGACAATCTTTTCGTGTAAACAGGCTGCAGATCACTAAATGAGTGAAAAAAAACTTTGTTCATTGGACTAAATGATCTATTGTTCAGCAAAAAAACATCATCTTTCTCAGCTGTTCATGGCCGTGCATCATTTTTATGCACACGCAACATGTGGCCTTATCATGATGAAAAATAACTCCTGGGACCCTTTAGGTAAATAAAGCTTTTTGTGTATCTGGAGAAAAGACTGGAGGGGTTCTTTTATAATACAGAATGCCTCCTTATTCCATAATCTCGAGAGTAGTACCTGAGTGAAGGCCCGTTTATGGTGTTGTCCACCTAAAAATTGTTACTATTTGCAATTTTTAGTGGGACCTGCTACTTCCCCGTTTTTAAATATTGTGCTAAAGGGAACTGAACTTTTACTTTTACTTGCAACTATGGGAGCTCTCTCTTTTCCTGCAACCTGTGTAACATCTATACCAAACACACATTCACCAGGAGACTCGCTATACTCATCAGGAGGGCGTTAAACTAGAAGAAGAGGGGATGGGAAGAAAAACATTAGACATGAACATGAAGCCAGAAAATATATTGATGAACGATAAGAGGTGCGGCAAAGAAGACCCAAGAGAACATACTCAGAAGGGTGGCCTTCTAGCTCCGACCAACGACATCACAGCAGGATCCTGATCGCTGCTGTGTGTCAAACTGAACGATATCGCTAGCCAGGACGCTGCAACGTCACGGATCGCTAGCGATATCGTTCAGTGTGAAGGTACCTTAAGCTGGTCAAACTTTGCCTTCCTAAAGATCAGTGTTTTTGTGACTCCCTGATAAGCCCCCCTAACGAAAGACAAGTACAATATTGTGGCCGCTATTTCCTAGATGCCCGACGACCTGCAGACTTGTTAACTTGTTATTCTGTCAGGTCTATAATAATATTAGGTCTAAAATCCTCTGGTTGGATTCTGAACCAATTGTGAAAGATAATTTTTCTTGGTTATTAGCAGAAACCTGTTGCCTTTATGGGTTTCGCAGGTCTCTGTTTCCCAGTTAATATCCGGGTAGTTAAAGTCCCCCATAACAAGGACCTCCTTATGGGTTGCAGCTTCATCTATCTGCTTTAGAAGTAGACTTTCCATGGTTTCTGTTATACTTGGGGGTTTGTAACAGACCCCAATGAGAATTTTGTTACCATTTTTCCCTCCATGAATTTCGACCCATATGGACTCGACATCCTCATTTCCTTCGCTAATATCCTCCCTTAAAGTGGACTTTAGACAAGACTTTACATAGAGACAAACCCCTCCTCCTCTCCGATTTTTACGATCCTTTCTAAACAGACTGTAACCCTGTAAGTTAACTGCCCAGTCATAGCTTTCATCTAGCCATGTCTCGGTTATTCCCACTATGTCAAAGTTACCTGTAGATATTTCTGCTTCTAGTTCTTCCATCTTGTTTGTCAGGCTTCTGGCGTTTGCGAGCATGCAGTTTAGAGGATTTTGTTTTGTTCCAATCTCCTCGCTGTGGATTGTTTTAGAAATCTTCTTACCTCCCTTCTGAGTATGTTTCCTGGGTCTTCTTTGTTCGAGTCTAATGTTTTTCCTCCCGTCCCCTCTTCTTCTAGTTTAACGCCCTCCTGATGAGTGTAGCGAGTCTTCTGGCGAATGTGTGTTTCCCAGGTTTGTTGAGGTGTAGTCCATCTCTGGCGAGGAGTCCATCGTACAAGTAATTCACACCGTGGTCCAGGAATCCGAATCCTTGTTGTCTGCACCATTGTCTTAGCCAGTTGTTCGCATCAAGGATCCTGTTCCATCTTCTGGTGCCATGCCCGTCTACTGGAAGGATAGAAGAAAAAACTACCTGTGCATCCAGTTCCTTTACTTTCTTCCCCAAATCTTCAAAGTCCTTGCAGATTGTCGGTAGGTCCTTCCTTGCCGTGTCATTGGTACCAACATGTATCAGAAGAAATGGGTGGACGTCCTTGGAGCTGAAGAGCTTTGGTATCCTATCGGTCACATCCTTGATCATCGCACCTGGAAGGCAGCATACTTCTCTTGCAGTTATGTCCGGTCTGCAAATGGCTGCTTCTGTGCCTCTCAGTAGTGAGTCTCCCACCACCACCACTAGTAAGTCTAACTTCTATTGATTTAGTAATTTTTGCTAATATATTAAAAAAAAAAATCTGAAATATCACATGGTCTTTTGAGCTAGTACAGCCATGAGTCTTCTTGGAGATGATGCAACAAGTTTTTCACACCTGGATTTGGGGATCCTCTGCCATTCTTGCTTGCTGATCCTCTCCAGTTCCGTCAGGTTGGATGGTGAACGTTGGTGGACAGCCATTTTCAGGTCTCTCCAGAGATGATCAATTGGGTTTAGGTCAGGGCACTGGCTAGTCCAATCAAGAATGGTCACAGAGTTGTTCTGAAGCCACATCTTTGTTATTTTAGCTGTATGCTTAGGGCCATTGTCTTGTTGGAATGTGAACCTTGGCCAAGTCTGAGGTCCAGAGCACTCTGGAAGAGGTTTTCATCTAGGATATCTCTGCACTTGGCCGCATTCATGTTTCCTTCAATGACAACCAGTCACCCTGTCTCTGCAGCTGAAAAACACCCCCATAGCATGATGCTGCCACCACCATGCTTCACTGTTGAGCTTGTATTGGGCAGGTGATGAGTAGTGCCTGGTTTTCTCCACACGTACCGCTTTGACTTATCACTAAAAAGGTCTATCTTCATCTCACCAGACCAGACAATCTAATTTCTCATAGTCTGGGAGTCCTTCATGTGTTTTTTAGCAAACTCTATTCGGGCTTTCATATGTCTTGCATTGTGGAGAGACTTCCGTCAGGGCCACTCTGCCATAAAGGCCCAACTGGTGGAGGGCTACAGTGATAGTTGACTTTGTGGAGCTTTCTCCATCTCTCTACTGCATCTGTGGAGCTCAGCCACAGTGATCATGGGGTTCTTCTTTACCTCTCTCACCAAGGATCTTCTCCCACGATTGCTCAGTTTGGCTGGACAGCCAGGTCTAGGAAGACTTTTGGTCATCCCAAACTTCTTCCATTTAAGGATTATGGATGCCACTGTGTTCTTAGGAACCTTGGGTACTGCAGAAATTCTGTTCTTACCTACGCCAGATCTGTGCCTTGCCACAATTCTATCTCTGAGCTCCATTGACCTCATGATTCTCATTTGGTCTGACATGGACTGTGATCAGTGAGATCTTAGATAGACAGGTGTGTGCCTTTCCAAATCAATTCCTATTAGTTTAATTAAACACAGCTGGACTCCAATGAAGGAGTAGAACCATCTTAAGGAGGATCACAAGGAATTAGACAGCAAGTGAATTAAATAGGACTGTCTGAGCAAAGGGTCTGAATACTTATGACCATGTGATATTTGAGTTTTTCGTTTTCATTAAATTTGCAAACATTTCTAGATTTCTGTTTTTTTAGTCAAGATGGGGAGCAGAGTGTACATTAATGTGAAAAAAATGAACTTTTTTGAATTTACCAAATGGTTGCAATGAAACAAAGAGTGAAAAATGTAAAGGAGTCTGAATACTTTCCGTACCCACTGTATGGTGTGGTTCTGAGAAAGATATGCACAGTGGATAAAAGTGCTAAATGTTGAGTTGCGGGAGAGTCCAGCCCCGCACACATGCCTGGTAGTGTGAGTCAGAGGTATGGTATGTTAGTTAGCGCCTAGCCAGGCAAGTCTTTGTTTGTTTGTTTCCTTTACTGTTTGTTACATTTTATCTGAAAATAAAAACCCAACCTTTTCTGTATATGGACTGTGTCGGCCTATGTCACTGCCATTATTCCCTACAACGCCCCTAGCATCTTACACTGACAATACCTGGGCCTTGACCTCACTGAATGGGGCTCAGGTTTTCAACTCTTTAGGAGTTTTTTGTCCACTGGTCTTCAAAAGTTCAAGTTTGGTCCCAGATTCCGTAAGTAGATATACATGTTGTATGTGGTCCCTAATGCCTAAAAAGTAATACATAACATTCCATCTGAGTCCTTCTTCCTAAGGAGAGGAACACGAAAGGAATGTCCATTGCCTATAGCTCTATTTGCTCTTTCTATTGAGGCCATTTCATTAAGGATATTCTCCACACAAATTATTAAAGGTATTACCATTTTGGATCATACGGATAATATTGGTCTACATGAAGATGATATGGTAATATTTATAGATAAAGTGGAAGTAATCTTTCCTAGTGTAAATTTCCACTATAGATATATTTAGTAGATATTCCGGGCTATACATAAAATTGGATATGTTTGCATTCTTGCCCCTTTCTCATGATCCAGTGGGTCATCTAGAACCATTGTCACCCCTGTCTAGTATTTAGTTTTAAATATTTGGAGATAATTAAACTTAAATTTGCTTTATGAAGTAAACTGTCGCTTTCTCTATCAGGACAAAAACATTTAACAAAAATGATTTTACATCCTAAATTTAGCTTAGCATGGTGCAGTACCAGTTCCCAAATCCGTTTTCTCATCTCTTAACTCATTGATTTCCACATTTGTGTGGGGAAATACGATAACCAAACACAAATTGTCTACTTTACACAGATCTTGCCACGATAGGACTGGCGAGTAAACTGGGACCAGGGGCACCTTTCCTGACCCTGGCACTAGGGGGCACTCTTTGCTCGCCCTGGTCCCTGGGATACCTCAGATGGCGAGGATGTTGGGGCCTCCACCCTTGCCCTGTCTCCTAGCTGCAGCCCTGCATCTGTTCCCTTCCCCCACCCGGGGAAGAGAGATGCTACCGTGTACCGCAGTACACCAACCCGACAGACAGGGGAACAAAGACAAAGGTAAAAGAAAATTCCACCCACCCAAAATATACTCTCACAAATAACATATAGAGGTATTCACCAGGGTGTGAAGGACGGGGGAAGAAAATAGGGCAGGTAAGCATGAGGAATTTCCAAGTGTCCAAACCAAGCAACAGTTGCACAATAAACTCCTCCAGCTCTCCAAACACCAGCTCCTCACTCTTCAGATCTATGTACAGTAGCATGTGCTAACTCAGACAAAGACCTGGCCAGAAGGCCAAACTTTTATAGGAGAGAGAAGTGAATAATGGATCACAGCTGAATAAAGGGATTTCCACATATCCGATTAGCCCCTGTCCTGCTGAAAGAAAACACACACATTTAATACACCGGAGAAGTGTTTCTTCTCAGCGGCAAAGCAGAAGCCATCAGACGCTTTGGTCTTCTGGCCCTGCTCTGTCACGGTAACTCCGTGACAGATCAAAGCAAATGGGAGGGGTGATGCTATCTGATTTTTTTCATACTATTTAGCAGGACTGCTTAAGTCAAAAGTGGGTGGATGCCTGGCACTCAATTACCTAATTCAGAAATACATATATGCTAGCCACCTTGGGGAGAGACCCAAGTTGGGCTAAATGTAGCGGGACGAAAGAGACCGAAAAGCCCTCTACTTAAAGGAAATACATAGTGGATGCTTTCCTGAAACAGAAAGTACTTGCAAGCAGCATAATACAAAGAATAGCAGGTGTACCCAGAATCCTTTGCAGTAGGCGGAGCTATGCAAATCATCTCTTTCCACCCCTGTCTAATCCACAGCGCTTGGAACCGCCAAGCGTGCAATGCTGCGGATTAGTTTCTAAATTTACACAGCCAACCAATTCCTACCTGTGGACACGTGTTTCGGGCTTTAGGCCCTCATCAGCACAGGGCTGGAATTGGTTGGCTGTATCGGGTGGGGCTCGGTGAGCAAGCGATACATATATGCTAGCCACCTTGGGGAGAGACCCAAGTTGGGCTAAATGTAGCGGGACGAAAGAGACCGAAAAGCCCTCTACTTAAAGGAAATACATAGTGGATGCTTTCCTGAAACAGAAAGTACTTGCAAGCAGCATAATACAAAGAATAGCAGGTGTACCCAGAATCCTTTGCAGTAGGCGGAGCTATGCAAATCATCTCTTTCCACCCCTGTCTAATCCACAGCGCTTGGAACCGCCAAGCGTGCAATGCTGCGGATTAGTTTCTAAATTTACACAGCCAACCAATTCCTACCTGTGGACACGTGTTTCGGGCTTTAGGCCCTCATCAGCACAGGGCTGGAATTGGTTGGCTGTATCGGGTGGGGCTCGGTGAGCAAGCGATACATATATGCTAGCCACCTTGGGGAGAGACCCAAGTTGGGCTAAATGTAGCGGGACGAAAGAGACCGAAAAGCCCTCTACTTAAAGGAAATACATAGTGGATGCTTTCCTGAAACAGAAAGTACTTGCAAGCAGCATAATACAAAGAATAGCAGGTTTACCCAGAATCCTTTGCAGTAGGCGGAGCTATGCAAATCATCTCTTTCCACCCCTGTCTAATCCACAGCGCTTGGAACCATGCTGCTAAAGTTCATTGTTTGTTGGAGTGTTTGGAGTCAGATAAGCCTAATGTACCTTAACTGTTGCCTCTCCCTAAATTAGCAAGTTTGGTTTGGAAGCAGGTCAAAAGGGTCGTCCGCTTTAGTGATATTACAGCTGAAATGCTATTATGGCAGAATACCTATTTCCCCATATTGTTGAACCACCCCTGCAATCAATTTTGGAGTTGGCAAATGTTTCTTTGCTGGCCTTGCGGTGGATTGGTGGTTCCTGCACAACCCTGCTATCTTAGATTGAACTAGTTAATTCAATAATAACCTATGAGCATACAGTTTTACAAAAATAGAGGTTGTCGTGAGAAATTATCTAAAAGTTTGGATTTATGGAATTCATCTTGCCTAAGCATCCCTGTAAGGCCGTAGCTATCTTGGTTGTGGCATCACTGTGATTGGCTGGGCATGTGAAAGCATCAGGGCTTATAAAAGAGCAGGCGCTGGCCGGCTCAGCACACTGATGTTATTCCACAGCTCTGTAACACTTCATATTATGTGTGCACAGTATAATGAATCAGAGTCCTGTAGTGATGATACTGGTGCTGATCATATACTGTATGATCAAAATGTTTGAATGTCCTTTGAACAGGTGTAAATTAAATACATTAATCCAAAGTCCTATTTCTTTAGATATCTTCAAATCAGGACAGCAATTCAATCTCATCTACAAAAAGAGCGTTTAACTGCGTTAATATCATCTTTCCCTTTATCAGGAATTATTAAATAGTAAGGTCTTCAAGGCTTTATCTGTGCTTTATATAAATATAAATATGTTATCCGCAGATGTTGAATCCATTCGATTAGTGGTGAAAGAGAAATGAAGACATTTGATTCCCACTATTCAAAAGGAAGATTGGGAGGAGATTTTGAAATCCCCATCCAAGGTTTCCCCCTCAGCTAATAATAAAATTATTAAACTCTATATAATACTGTACACCAGACATATCTTACCCCTTTAAAGTTATTTTGGATGGGATGATCTTTGACTTCACAATGTCTAAGATGCCATGCATTGGAAGCAAATTTTGGACACACGATATTGTTTTGACCTTTTGGAAAGAGATAATCTCATTATTGTCCTCTTTGATATCTATTCCTATTTGCTTTGATCCAATAATTTAACTAATTGGTATCTTGGAAGAAGGAATGTGGAAACATTATATTCAAATTTTCTTATAGAAAATTTTATTTTTGCTGAGGAATCTGCTGGCCTTGCGGTGGATTGGTGGTTCCTGCACAACCCTGCAATCTTGGATTGCAGGGTTGTGCAGGATTGGAAAACCCTATAGTAAATAAGTAAATAGCATAGTGCATGAAAATATTATATGTTATTTAGTTAACCTGTTTTTTTATCAAAAAAAATGCAAAAGCCATCTCACCTCGTCAAAGCAACCATAACGGTCCTAACTCTAATATTAAAAACCTTACCGTTTGTCAAGTGACATGCATGTAGATAAGAGCTGAGATGGACTGCGATCAACTAGTTGAGGGAGACCACATGAATAATGCCCAAGTCAAAACAGAGACAGGCCACAACTTTTATATGCACATGATGCAATCAGACACAAAAAACCCCAAAAGGTATGAACTGGGATATAAACTGCTGTCCATGCAGCATGTAAGCACATATTCACACAAGCCACCAAACAGAAAAAACAGAAAGATAGTAACATAATGATAAAATACCCTACAGAAAATAAGTAACTAGCATAGTGCAACCGTAATGCCCAATTACCGTTGCTTTGACAAGGTAGGATGGCTTTTGCATTTTTTGAAAATAAAAAATGTTAACTACCGTGTATACTCGAGTATAAGCCGACCCAAGTATAAGCCTACCCCCCTAATTTTGCCCCAAAAACCTGGGAAAACTTAATGACTCGAGTAAAAGTTTAGGGTGGGAAATGCAGCAGCTACCGGTAAATGTCAAAAGTAAAAATAGATACCAATAAAAGTAAAATTAATTGAGACATCAGTAGGTTAAGTGTTTTTGAATATCCATATTGAATCAGAAGCCCCATATAATGCTCCATAAAGTTTATGATGGCCCCATAAGATGCTCCATATTAAAATATGCCCCATATAATCCTGCATAATGGTTAAGATGCTCCATAGACACATTTGCCAATATAATGCTGCACAAATGTTGGTTATGGCCCCATAACCCCCCGCAATAAGTGACAAAAAGAAAGCATTTAGAGACTTAAAGGAAGTAGGTAGTGAGGAGGCATTAAATAAATACAGAAAATTAAATAAATTCTGTAAAAAGAAAATCAAGGCAGCAAAGATTGAGACAGAGAGACTCATTATCAGAGAGAGTAAAAATAATCCTAAAATATTCTTTAACTACATAAATAGTAAGAAACTAAAAAATGATAGTGTTGGCCCCCTTAAAAATAGTCTGGGTGAGATGGTGGATGAGGATGAGGAAAAAGCCAATATGCTAAATGACTTTTTTTCATCAGTATTTACACAAGAAAATCCCATGGCAGACAAAATGTCTAGTGATAAAAATTCCCAATTAAATGTCACCTGCTTAACCCAGCAGGAAGTGCGGCGGCGTCTAAAAATCACTAAAATTGACAAATCTCCGGGCCCGGATGGGATACACCCTCGAGTACTGCAGGAATTAAGTACAGTCATTGATAGACCATTATTTTTAATCTTTAAAGACTCCATAATAACAGGGTCTGTGCCACAGGACTGGCGTATAGCAAATGTGGTGCCAATATTCAAAAAGGGGACAAAAACTGAACTCGGAAATTATAGGCCAGTAAGCTTAACCCCTACTGTGGGTAAAATCCTGGAGGGCATTCTAAGGGACGCTATACTGGAGTATCTGAAGAGGAATAACCTCATGACCCAGTATCAGCACGGGTTTACTAGGGACCGTTCATGTCAGACTAATTTGATCAGTTTCTATGAAGAGGTAAGTTCCAGATTGGACCAAGGGAACCCAGTGGATGTAGTGTATATGGACTTTTCAAAAGCTTTTGATATGGTGCCACACAAAAGGTTGATACATAAAATGAGAATAATGGGGATAGGGGAAAATATGTGCAAGTGGGTTGAGAGCTGGCTCAGGGATAGGAAACAAAGGGTGGTTATTAATGGAGCACACTCGGACTGGGTAGCGGTTAGCAGTGGGGTACCACAGGGGTCAGTATTGGGCCCTCTTCTTTTTAACATATTTATTAATGACCTTGTAGGGGGCATTCAGAGTAGAATTTCAATATTTGCAGATGACACTAAACTCTGCAGGGTAATCAATACAGAGGAGGACAATTTTATATTACAGGATGATTTATGTAAACTAGAAGCTTGGGCTGATAAATGGCAAATGAGCTTTAATGGGGATAAATGTAAGGTCATGCACTTGGGTAGAAGTAATAAGATGTATAATTATGTGCTTAATTCTAAAACTCTGGGCATAACCGTCAATGAAAAAGACCTGGGTGTATGGGTGGATGACAAACTTAAATTCAGTGGCCAGTGTCAGGCAGCTGCTACAAAGGCAAATAAAATAATGGGATGCATTAAAAGAGGCATAGATGCTCATGAGGAGAATATAATTTTACCTCTATACAAGTCACTAGTTCGACCACACTTAGAATACTGTGCACAGTTCTGGTCTCCGGTGTTTAAGAAAGACATAGCTGAACTGGAGCGGGTGCAGAGAAGAGCGACCAAGGTTATTAGAGGACTGGGGGGTCTGCAATACCAAGATAGGTTATTACACTTGGGGCTATTTAGTTTGGAAAACCGAAGACTAAGGGGTGATCTTATTTTAATGTATAATTATATGAGGGGACAGTACAAAGACCTTTCTGATGATCTTTTTAATCATAGACCTGAAACAGGGACAAGGGGGCATCCTCTGCGTTTGGAGGAAAAAAGGTTTAAGCATAATAACAGACGTGGATTCTTTACTGTAAGAGCAGTGAGACTATGGAACTCTCTGCCGTATGATGTTGTAATGAGTGATTCATTACTTAAATTTAAGAGGGGACTGGATACCTTTCTGGAAAAGTATAATGTTACAGGGTATATACACTAGATTCCTTGATAGGGCGTTGATCCAGGGAACTAGTCTGATTGCCGTATGTGGAGTCGGGAAGGAATTTTTTTCCCCAATGTGGAGCTTACTCTTTGCCACATGGGTTTTTTTTGCCTTCCTCTGGATCAACATGTTAGAGCATGTTAGGTTAGGCTATGGGTTGAACTAGATGGACATATAGTCTTCCTTCAACCTTAATAACTATGTAACTACGTAACTATATAAGATGCTCCATAAAGATATTTGCCCCATATAGTGCTGCACAAACCTTGATTATGGCCCCATAATATGCTCCATACAGACACTTGCCCCATATACCGTAATGCTTCCCAAAACTTAATTATGGCCCCATAAGATGCTCCATAAAGATATTTGCCCCATATAGTGCTACACAAACGTTGATTATGGCCCCATAAGATGCTCCATACAGATACTTGCCCCATATAGTGCTGCACAAACGTTATGGCCCCATAGATGCTCCATACAGACACTTGCCCCATTTGCTGTTGCTGCAATAAAAAAAAAATCACATACTCACTTCTACATCGCTCAGGCTCCCGGCACTTTCAATATTCACCTGACTTCGTTCCGGGGCCGCTCCATCTTCAGCATCTTCTGCACTGACGTTCAGGCAAAGGGCGCGCACTAGCCATGTCATTGCGCCATCTGACCTGAGCATCACTGCAGAAGACGCTGAAGATGGAGCGGCGCCGGAACGGGGAGCAGGTGAATATTGCGCAGCGCAGCGCTCCCCTCCCCATTATATTCACCTGCTCCTGGTGCGGTGCAGTCCCTGCTTCCCGATGCCACAGCTTCTTCCTATATTGAGCGGTCACCGTTACTGCTCATTACAGTAAAGAATATGCAGCTCCACCCCTATGGGAGGTGGAGCCGCATATTCATTACTGTAATGAGCGGTACCATGTGACCGCTCAGTACATCAAGAAGCTGGGGAGCCAGAGACATGCAGGGACCGCACCAGGAGCAGATGAGTATAATTAGACAGCCCCTGCTCCCCCTCCCCTGACCACCCCTGGGTATGACTTGAATATAAGCTGAGATGGGGACTTTCAGCCCGAAAAAATGGGCTGAGAATCTCGGCTTATACTTGAGTATATACGGTAATTACCGTACATATTTTTTTTATTATTGCACAGCTCTGTGACACTTCATATTGTATGTGCACAGTATAATGAATCAGAGTCCTGTAGTGCTGATACTGGTGCTGAAGCTGAACCATCATACTAACAAGCCTTCTAAGAGTTAATCATCTGCTTTGTTGTTTGTATCACATACATTCAACATTTAGTATAGGGAGGAAGAAAGAGTTGCAGGAGCAGGAACAGTGTCAGAATACAGTCTGTAGACAGGGATTAGGGCTGTGCAGTCCATTGCAAAATATATAGCTCCAGCTTTTTTTGTGTGTGAATAAAATGGAATATATTGTGTGATTCATTGAGTATTAAATGCTTTGTGGTACATTTTAGTGATAAATAACACTTTAAAATTACTTACCCATAGAGTATTCCATGGACTGTGCTATGTTTTTGTGATATCTAACACTCAAAAAAAGAGTTAAACAATGTTGCTGGTTTAAATTTCTCCACCATACAGTATTCCGTGGTGTGGGTACATTTATATGGTTTATATTACTACAAAAAAAGCATTTAAAAAAATTCTGGATTCAATTATTCACCCATTCAGTATTCAGTAATCTGGTTGACATTAATATTGTATCTATCATTCAAAAAAAAGCATTCAAAAGTTTTGCTGGGTTTCATCTCTAAATCATACAGTATTCCAAGGTCTGAAGTACATTTCTGTGATATCCATCACTCCAAAAAAGCAATTTAAAATTTTTCAAGATTAAATTTCTCAGCCATATACTGTTCCATGTTGTGGGATACATTTCTGTGGTAAATAACACTCCAAAAATGTGTTCAAATTGTTTGCTGTAGTGCGTGGCCTAGCGTGCTATGTGAGCAGACACATGTGAAATCTCTCTCCCTGTACCGCTCTCAGCTATACCCTTTGGAGGCACCGCCGAATGTTGAAATCGGGCACGGCTGTGTCGGGAGACCCGGTGAGCAGAGGGGACCAACCGGAGTTGTGTGGAGTGAGGATAGGCGATGCCACGCCGAAAACAGTCGGCGCCTACGGAGGGCGTGAAAATCCAGGATGGTGCCATTGCAGAGGAGGAGGCGGCAAGAGCCAGCGCTGCATACCGCAGAAAGCTTGAGGTAATAGCCCAGCTGGAGTGGTTTGCTTGCACAGAAGAGGAGGGTGCCCTACTGATGGAGGCTGATGTCGAGGGGCCAGGAGTAATGGGTGACCCGCAGAGGCAGTGGCGAGGAGGGGACGGAGATCTCAGTGGAGAGGAGGAGCAGAGGTCTACGGTGATGTGGAGAAGGCGCATGGAACTGAGACTCTAACTCCTGCTGTCAGACCAGTGCAGGCTGGCGCCTCTGTGGACGCAGAACCAACAAATTATGAGGAACCAACGCTGCAGAATATCTTTTCTGTTGTGATATACTGCAAATCCACTCTGGCTGCGGGTGGATGATTTAAAAGTTGAAATGATGTCCCTTAACTCTGCCATGCGCAAGGTGGAGAAAAGAGTTGACGTGGTGGAGGAACATGTGGGCAGTGTGGAGGACCAAACAACTGAACTGCTAAAAAGGGAAAAGAAATATATCCAACGCATTGCAGAATTGGAATTTAAAACAGACAACTTGGAATACCGTTCCCGTAGGAATAATTTGAGAATAATTGGGGTGCCAGAAAAAGTGGAAGGGAGTAATCCCACTGAATATATTGAGTCATGGCTTAAAGATTCGGTGGGCGGTGATGGCCTCACTAATCATTTGGAAAGGGCTCATAGAGTCCCCACTAGTCCTCTGCCGCCGGACTCTGCCCCTCGTGCTATTCTGGCAAAAATTATGAACTACCGTGACCGAGAAACCCTACTGAGGAAGGCTAGGATCAGCGATGGCCTAACTATAAATGGAAGCCGGATCTCCATTTACCTGGATTACTCGGCGGCAGTTCAAAAACTCAGAATGAAGTTTGGTGAGGTCAAGCGACAGCTCCGAGAACTTGACTTGAAATACTCGATGCTCTACCCGGCTAAGCTCAGGGTGGTGGCGCTGGACCGTGTGCCCTTTTTTCAAAATCCAGAGGAGGCTATGCAGTGGTTGGACATAAATGCTAAGAATATTGGTGCAGAGCGGACCCGTTGAGAATGATTATGTGGATCCACAATTTTGCTGTTCATTACTTATTGGTCTTTAAATGAGTTCTATGGTTATCAGATGGAATGCATCCAATGGTTAAAGTGTTGTATTCGGCGGCGCAATGAATATTTCATATTGAGTGCGGTGGGGGAGAATTGGAGGGTAAAGGGTATAGTCCTAGGCAGTTAACAAGTGCTCTCAGATCTCATATAGAGAAAGAAAGTTCATGTTATTTGAGTTAATCCATTGAGATTTAATAAGTTTCTTGGGAAGGTGGGGAGGGTATTTAGTGGGTTACTGATGTTGGATTTTCAGATGGGGGGAGTTGGGGTGGCACGGGGGAGGGAGGGGCTTAGGGGGATGTGGGGGGCAACGGGGGAGACCTGGGGGAACCTGTATCCAATTATCGTCTTTGCAGGAGGCAATGGGAGGTGATGTTAATATTTTAAGTTGGAATGTTAGTGGACTCTCGGATACAACTAAGCGGGCAGCTATATTCCAATGCTTATTGAAACAGAGGCCCTCAGTGATATGCTTGCAACAAACCCATTTAGTGGAGGAAAAAGTCGATAGGTTGCAGAAGAGATGGGTGAGAAAGGCGTATCACTCGACGTTCTCTAAATAAGTGAGAGGAGTGTCAATTTTGATTCATATAAATACCCCATTTAAAGAGATTGAGGCCAAAATTGATAAGGAAGGTCAATATATATTTTTAGTGTGTAAAATTTTCAATAGACTAATCTGTATTGCCTCATTATATATACCTCCGCCGTACTCTGGAAAGAAAATCCAGGAGATATTGGAACTTATGAGTGGTTGGGATGGGATTCCCCTCCTTGTGGTTGGAGATGTGAACAATATAATCAACGACCACTGGGCTAAGAGTAATCATGCATTGCTGCGCAGAGATGGCAATGACACTCCTTTTGTAAACTATCTCAGAGAAATAGGGTGGATTGACTTATGGCGGGTACGTAATGTTGACACATATTCCTATTCCTGTTATTCGACTACGTATGGCTCTATGTCCAGAATCGATGTTGCCCTGGGGAATGACAGGATGAATAAACTAATACATGGGGTGGAATACAGACCCAGGATTTTATCAGATCACAGCCCAATACAGGTGTCCCTGAAGTTGGTGGATCAGGCTGAATCGGGGGGTCGGGGTGGAAAATTCACCCCTCCTGGTTACAGCTCTTGGACATGGAAAAGGTGGGGGCAGAGATTGAGGAGTTTTTTATGATTAACAAAGGTATCTCAAGACATAAGACCAAGACTAGATTACAGGATAAGGCCATCTTGGAGGAGTTGAAGGCAGCAGAGGTGGCATTGACTACTCAATGCACAAAGGAGTCTCAAAATCGTATGAGGGCAGCTCAGGTAGAGATCAATCAACTATATATGCGAAATGCAGATAGGATGAGGGCATTTCAAAAAGAAACATTCTATTCAGAAGGGGAAAAGGTGGGGCATTTACTCTCGGTAGTAGCTTCCGCGCAGTGGGAGTCCTCACATGTCTACTCAATAAAAAATGAGGAGGGAACTGTGGTCACCCGGGGGAGTATATATTGGAAGTTTTTATAGTGAACTAGATTGTGGCCCGATTCTAACGCATCGGGTATTCTAGAATATGCATGTCCCCGTAGTATATGGACAATGATGATTCCAGAATTCGCATAGTATATAAAGAAGGGTGCACTCTAGCTGTAAAGAAAATCCGAGGTGTGCAGAGCCAAATCCAATATAATAGATAGCAAACTAGGCAAAAGAAAAGAATGGACTACAAAAAGGCCCGCACAACCAAATATCAAGAAAAATAACACAATAATGTTTATTCAAACACCACGACAACAAACATAATAAAAACATTTAAAATACAGTACCATGTACAAAAACACCCCTATACAGGGGTAACTAATGCATTGGATACCTGTGGCCATAAAGCATATAAGCACAATAGAGTGGGTAAACAATAGGTATAGGATAACAAAACTAGCTCAGCCAAAGAGATAATGCACAATGGCTATGTTGCATAGGATCAGAGTCTCATAATAAAGCCCTAACGGAGAGGTAAGGTGAGATGAAATACCTACTGAGGACTAACGCAGAGACAGCTATATGCGTATCCAGCTGAATCAGCCAAAGGCTGGGCTAGAACCCGCACCCAATCCGGCCATAGGATCTCGACCCAAGTCCTTGCCTAGAAATCCGGCATCGGGACGCAAAATGGGGTGAGCAGAGAAAGCCCCACGCGTATCGTCGCCGCTGCGGCTTCGTCAGGGGAAGTGTGTGTGGTGGTGATAAATCCACATATATATACTAACCATCATCATCAGGTGTGCAGACAGCTGGAGACGCCAGGGCGCAAATGGCGGGAGTGCAAAAAGACGCGCGCCGGCTGTATGGGATAAGAGCTAGACCGGAAGTATAGGCGATCTCCATGGAGATGTGAGGCGGCTGCGCAAAGCCGACTCAAAACTGAGTCGCATTGCGCAAGCGCCAGAAACAGAGCTGCAGCGCGTAAGGAGATGGCCAAGAAGTGAATGCGAAGGGAAAGGGGAGGGGGGCAGAGATGACCATACAGGATGGAATGTACAGCGCAGCTCATGGTTGTGACGAAAGCAGCACCTAAAAGGGATGGGGAAGGGGAATAAATGTATATTAATTAGACACAGGCATATAACAAAGCAAATAGGCAAGGCACTACCAGAAGCCCATGGAAATGTATGGAGCAAACCGGTATGCTGAATATATGCACACCAAAAGCTCATACCTGCAACAACACCCCCAAAACATAAGTAATAACCATCCTCAATGTCCAGATGTCCAGCAGAGATAGCAATAGAAAAACACATATAGTAGGATACAAACACATATGTGAGACGATCCATCTCTGCTGGGCATCTGCCAGGGAAGAGGACATATAAATACACAACCACCAATGCCAGGGTGGTCAAAATATCCTGTCCTGGGAAATATTCCATCCGATGTTCCAGAAAGCTTAAAAGTCCATAAGACATAATAATTGCAACCAGGTCATGTACAAAAAAGGCCGAGAGAGTCCATTATCTGGCCCCGTTTCAGGTAACATAATGTCCCAATAGATAGAGTGGGTCCCCACCATGAAATGGAAAAAGGGAGAATATCCGGTCCTGAGAAGTACTTCGTACGATGTTCCAGAAAGCTTGAATGTCCATAAAGCCTAAGGATTACAACCAAGTCATGTACAGAAGAGGCCGAGAGAGTCCTATATCTGGCCCCACTTTAGGTGCCGTAATGTCCAGATAGAATGTGTCTCCATCATGGAGTGGAAGAGGGAAATATCCGGATGTCACATGGTCCTACTTCCATCACCACAAATTCACGAGTGATGAGAAATCCAATATCCAAAATGCAGCAGGGTTGATGAATTGACCGCATAGGCAGCTCACAAACCTACGGAAACTACAAAGGCAATATAGAAGATGTTAAATCCTAATATTGAAAGTATCGGTAAACATCCCTTAAAGAGAACATATACATGGAAAAATGAATCCAAAACGCTCCCCTAGAATGTCAACCTAAAAACCCCGTGAAGAGAAGCTCCTCATTCAATCCGAGGGGAGCCACTGTTTGCAACTGGAAAATCCACCTGGATTCCACTTGTAACAAGATCCTACGCCTATCCCCTCCTCTTTCATTGTAGACAAGTTTTTGTAGGCCCACCACCCGTAAACCAGTAGAAGTACCACCATGATATTCAATCTTGTCGTAGGTCTATTAAAGTGACTCTTTGTGAGAAGATCTCTTAAATTGGGAGCTCGCCTAGCTACTATAAGCGGTCTCTCACTGATGATATCTGCTGTTTGTAAGTCAACTCGAAGAATCTGCCAATGCTTCGACAGAATATCACTAACCTGTCTCCAACCACTATTAAAGTCCGTGATGAATCGAGTCTGTGTCTCCTGACACTGTCTCCTTGAATACGACAAGATTGAATAGGGGTGTGATTCTCAGGGGTTCTTTTCCATGTGGGGATTGTAACATCTGTCCCCACATGGCTGCAACACGGGATTTCTTTGTTCACCCCATCCGCAACAGCAGACATCGACTTAAGGCTTACATCAATTGTAATTCTAGGGATGTGGTTTATGCCCTTATCTGTCCCTGCAAATTATTATATGTGGGACAGACATCGCAGGAGTTGAGGAAGCGGGTCCAGAAGCATATTTCCACGATACATCTAGTGACTTCGGACTCTAAAAAGGGCAAGGCTCTCACTCCAGTATCGGAGCATTTCTTGGCACATCATGGTGGTACTTCTATTGGTTTACGGGTGGTGGGCCTACAAAAACTTGTCTACAATGAAAGAGGAGGGGATAGGCATAGGATCTTGTTACAAGTGGAATCCAGGTGGATTTTCCAGTTGCAAACAGTGGCTCCCCTCGAATTGAATGAGGAGCTTCTCTTCACGGGCTTTTTAGGTTGACAATCTAGGGGAGCGTTTTGGATTCATTTTTCCATGTATATGTTCTCTTTATGGGATGTTTACCGATACTTTCAATATTAGGATTTAACATCTTCTATATTGCCTTTGTAGTTTCCGTAGGTTTGTGAGCTGCCTATGCGGTCAATTCATCAACCCTACTGCATTTTGGATATTGGATTTCTCATCACTCGTGAATTCGTGGTGATGGAAGTAGGACCATGTGACAGCCGGATATTTCCCTCTTCCACTCCATGATGGGGACACATTCTATCTATCTGGACATTACGGCACCTAAAGCGGGGCCAGATATAGGACTCTCTCGGCCTCTTCTGTACATGACTTGGTTGTAATCCTTAGGTTTTATGGACATTCAAGCTTTCTGGAACATCGTACGAAGTACTTCTCAGGACCGGATATTCTCCCTTTTCCCATTTCATGGTGGGGACCCACTCTATCTATTGGGACATTATGTTGCCTGAAACGGGGCCAGATAATGGACTCTCTCGGCCTTTTTTGTACATGACCTGGTTGCAATTATTATATCTTATGGACTTTTAAGCTTTCTGGAACATCGGATGGAATATTTCCCAGGACAGGATATTTTGACCACCCTGGCATTGGTGGTTGTGTATTTATATGTCCTCTTCCCTGGCAGATGCCCAGCAGAGATGGATCGTCTCACATATGTGTTTGTATCCTACTATATGTGTTTTTCTATTGCTATCTCTGCTGGACATCTGGACATTGAAGATGGTTATTACTTATGTTTTGGGGGTGTTGTTGCAGGTATGAGCTTTTGGTGTGCATATATTCAGCATACCGGTTTGCTCCATACATTTCTATGGGCTTCTGGTAGTGCCTTGCCTATTTGCTTTGTTATATGCCTGTGTCTAATTAATATACATTTATTCCCCTTCCCCATCCCTTTTAGGTGCTGCTTTCGTCACAACCATGAGCTGCGCTGTACATTCCATCCTGTATGGTCATCTCTGCCCCCCTCCCCTTTCCCTTCCCATTCACTTCTTGGCCATCTCCTTACGCGCTGCAGCTCTGTTTCTGGCGCTTGTGCAATGCGACTCAGTTTTGAGTCGGCTTTGCGCAGCCGCCTCACATCTCCATGGAGATCGCCTATACTTCCGGTCTAGCTCTTATCCCATACAGCCGGCGCGCGTCTTTTTGCACTCCCGCCATTTGCGCCCTGGCGTCTCCAGCTGTCTGCACACCTGATGATGATGGTTAGTATATATATGTGGATTCATCACCACCACACACACTTCCCCTGACGAAGCCGCAGCTGCGGCGATACGCGTGGGGCTTTCTCTGCTCACCCCATTTTGCGTCCCGATGCCGGATTTCTAGGCAAGGACTTGGGTCGAGATCCTATGGCCGGATTGGGTGCGGGTTCTAGCCCAGCCTTTGGCTGATTCAGCTGGATATGCATATAGCTGTCTCTGCGTTAGGTCTCAGTAGGTATTTCATCTCACCTTACCTCTCCGTTAGGGCTTTATTATGAGACTCTGGTCCTATGCAACATAGCCATTGTGCATTATCTCTTCGGCTGAGCTAGTTTTGTTATCCTATACCTATTGTTTACCCACTCTATTGTGCTTATATGCTTTATGGCCACAGGTATCCAATGCATTAGTTACCACTGTATAGGGGTGTTTCTGTACATGGTACTGTATTTTAAATGTTTTTATTATGTTTGTTGTCGTGGTGTTTGAATAAACATTATTGTGTTATTTTTCTTGATATTTGGCTGTGCGGGCCTTTTTGTAGTCCATTCTTTTCTTTTGCCTAGTTTGATTGCAGAATTCGCGGCAGACTGTGCCCGTCGCTGATTGGTCGAGGCAACCTTTATGACATCATCGTCGTCATGGCAACCATTATGACATCTACGTTGATACTGTGCCCATCGCTCATTGGTCGAGGCCTGTGGCCCGATTCTAACGCATCGGGCATTCTAGAATATGCATGTCCCCATAGTATATGGACAATGATAATTCCAGAATTCGTGGCAGACTGTGCCCGTCGCTGATTGGTCGACATCATCGTCTCCATGGCAACCATTATGACATCTCCATCGATACTGTGCCCGTCGCTGAATTAGAAACGTGGGATTTCTACATCCTTTATGACATCATCGTCGCTGTGCCCGTTGCTGATTGGTCGAGACGCGGTATGTCTACGTCCTTTATGACATCATCGTCGCTGTGCCGGTCGCTGATTGGTCGAGGCCTTGCAGCCTCGACCAATCAGAGACGCGGGATTTCTATGTCGATACTGTACCCGTCGCTGATTGGTCGAGGCCTGGCGGCCTCGACCAATCAGAGACGCAGTATTTCCAGGACAGACAGACAGACAGACAGACGGAAAAACCCTTATAGATTATATACCTCTAGGGCAGAGAAAGGAAAAGAGGAAACGATTAGGTATTTGGAGGGGATTGATTTGCCTAGGTTGAGCAGAGAGGACTGTGAGTGGTTGGACGAACCGATTGGTGAGGAAGAATTGAAGGTGGCCTTGGCGGGTGTTGCTGGGGGCAGGGCTCAGGGGGTGGATGGTATTCCAGCTGAGGTCTACAGGACCCTATAGGATACTTTGTTGACTAAACTGGAAGGGGTGTATAATAGATCGCTGGAGAGGGGGGAGCTGCCTTTATCAATGAGAGAGGCCATTGTTGTGGTTATCCCTAAAGCCGACAAGGACTTACAGTTGCCAGAGTATTATAGACCAATTTCACTTCTAACAGCAGACATAAAGATTTTGGCAAAGACTTTGGCAAACAGTCTGACCTGGGTGATTGATAAACTAGTTCACCCAGACCAGTCAGGCTTTAAGCCCATTAAATCAACGGCACTCAACCTGAGAAGGCTGTACTTAAATATGCAAATTCCCTCTGATATTGCTGGCAAAAGAGTAGTGGTGTCATTGGATGCCCATAAGGCCTTTGATTGTGTGGAGTGGAACTACTTGTGGTTGGTGCTGGAATGGTTAGGGTTTGGGCCTAAATTTATCTCATGGGTGCGGCTGCTGTACTCCTCTCCAGTGGCAAGAATTAGAGCCAATAATGTCCTCTCGGAGAGTTTTTCTTTGTCCAGGGGCACCGGACAGGGGTGTCCGCTGTCCCCGCTGCTTTTTGCTCTGGCGGTGGAGCCGCTTGCTGCCAAAATAAGAGGCTCTCAGGAGGTGAGGGGTTTTATGTACAGGGAGGTAGAATATAAAGTAGCTCTGTACGCCGATGACATTTTGCTTTTCTTGGAGGATTCGGGGGGACCCTGTGCACGGTGGAAGCTATAATTGAGGAATTTGGGGGGTATTCTGGCCTAAGGATTAATTGGGATAAATCTCATATGTTGATAGATGGGGACAATGGAGGTAGTGTAAGTATGAATACTTCTACGAAGTTGAGTGTAGTGAATACATTTAAATATTTGGGGATTCAGATTGCTCTCCCTTTGACCTGCTTTGAAGAACTGAACTTGGGGCCTCTTTTGCGGAGAATACGTACTAAAATCCAGGCATGGAAAAAATTACATCTGTCGGTAGTTGGCAGGGTGAATCTTATAAAGATGATAGCGATGCCTCAACTTCTTTATGTGTTACATAATTCTCCCATTTGGATACTGCAGAATAGATTTCGGGGGATTAGATCCTTGTTTGGTGAATTGATTTGGGGAGGAAAGAGCCCAAGATTTAAACAAGAAACCCTGCAAAGGCCTAAGACGGAGGGTGGTTTGGCTATATTTCTTAGCTTCACAGTGTCAACATTTTAGGGGATGGGGAGAAGAGTCTGGGAGGGCGTGGATACCCTGCTGTCTGAAGACACTGATTGGGCCGAAGATACTGGGTGAGGGTTTGGAGGGTGGACACTTCCAGGAGAGGGGTACCACATTTTGTACTATTAGACTTATTCATAAGGTTTGGAATAAAGTAAAAGATATTAGGGGTGTGAATGCTCTTACTAGATTTTCACCTATCTGTAATAATAGATATTTACAAAAGTTCAGACAGATGTCGGGATTTCATATTTGGAAAGAGGTAGGTATTTCTCGGATGGGGCAACTTATGAACCAGGGTAAAATCAAGAACTTTGAGGTACTGCAGGAGGAATTCCAATTGCCAAGTTCTGATCTATATCAATATAGCCGTATCTCCCACGCATTTCTGGCACAGTGCAAAAGAGAACCTATAGTGCTGCAAGTAGATCTTCTGTTGAACTTTATTCTTAAGGGTGGTGACACGAAGGGGGCGATTTCGGGTGTATATGAATATCTTCTTTACTCCTTTCTGGAGGGGCACCCTATCAGAGCCAGATTGAAATGGGAATATGGACTGGGGGTGATTGATAATGATCGATGTGACTCAATATTGGAATATGTACCCAAGATCTCTCTGAGTGAGCCTGGGAGGTTGTCACAATTATTTGTTATTCATAGGGCCTATAGAACTCCGGAGATGTTATTCAAAGCTGGTCTGAGACCCAATTCAGAGTGCCCTAGGTGTTCGCAGCCTGAGGCTGGTATTCTCCATATGATGTGGCAATGTCCCAGGCTATCCTCCTTTTGGATTGTGGTGTTAAATAGAGTCGAATTGATATATAACTGTGCTATACCACGAGATCCTTTGGTGTGTATTCTAGGTTATGTAGAAGAGATTGTAACTGATAATATGTACAAAATAGCTATTGCTATACTATTATTTATTGCGCTGAAGATAATTGCAAAGTTCTGGATAAGGGAGGAACGACCAACGAGAAGAAACTTTCTGGTACAAGTGGACCATATTCTTGCCTTTGGGAAAAGCATTTACTTTAAGAGAAATAAGATGGACCTCTACCACAGGTTTTGGAATCAATGGATTGACTCAAATTAAGGGGCTTTATCTGACCGTTTGGGCCTTGGGGTCCCCTGGGAGGGTTATTGGAACGTCATCTTCATTTTTGCACGATGCTATAAATTGTGGCGGCTCACTACAGGTCTCTAAAGTTGGGAAGGGAGGGGGGGTTGGAGTTTGGGTTGGGGTTAAATGTTCTTAAAAATTTATACATGTTTAATAGGAACAGAAATGTAATATACTTGTATTATCCTTGCTGTTTAACAAAAATTATCTGATTAAAAAAATTGTTTGCTGTATTCAATTAATCATCCATACAGTGTAGCATGTTTAATGGGTGACAAACATGGCAGAACCACAAGACTCCCGAGGGAGTAACAAGAGAAATATAAGAAGTGGAAGAACCTGTGGTTCACATCCAACCTATTATCCGGAACCACCATGGCCAAAACCCAGGCAGCATCCTTTACAGTTGGGATGCTTATGGACTGCGGACAGGAGATCCAGGAACTTCTGAGCAGACTGCGGGGCCTAGGCTGGTCAGAAATGACAAGGAAGTGAGACAGGATCAGATCTGGAGAAATGTTATCTGGCCCGCTAGCAGCAAGGTACCGAGATTTGACATCTCTAGGGTGGTTGCTACTTACTACTGTCAGCCGAGAAAGGGGTCCATTGAAGAGTTTGGGACCCATCATCTTAATTAACCATTGGCAGTTGAGATGGAACACTTGCTCAAAGGCTGCAAGAGCTGATGGCTGGAACAAGGGTCATGTTCCACAAAATGGAGGGGTGTGAAGTGGGTATGAAGGTGCTGGTATGAAGTGGGTGTGATCCTAGAAGGAAGGGAGCAGGACGAATGGGCCTGGGAGAGGCTCCTTGAGGCAGTTCGAGACAGGGCTACTGTGATCCCAGAAAGAGTGTCCTGTCTTTGGGATTCCCCAACTCTTATACAGGAGTAGCCAATGGTGCAGGTGAAACAGGGGGCTGTTGCCCATTTCTATATGACGGGGACTCCGGCACTTCCAGAAGCTGGGTCACTTAGAGTCCAGGCACTTGGGAATTAGGCTCCACAAAGCAGATGGAGGCAGTCCCCCTAGGCTCCCAAGGAAGGAGAAGAAGAAGCGGAAACCTGAAGAGGATTACTGTAATACCCTCCTTATAATTTTTTTTACTGGCTTTGCATTTTGTGCAAAGCCTTTATGAGTGTAAGAGTTCAGCTGCTACAGTTTAAAAGTATTTGAATGAGGCCCGCAAGTTGCTGCCTTTCAGGGGTCTATAGATGACCCTCCTTATAATTTTTTCTCAGCTTTGCACTTTATGCAAAGCCTTTATGAGAGTATAAGTACATAAATTACACTTTCAAAATATTTACATTCCAAATGTATTTCTGGATTCAATTAGTCATTCATACAGTTTAACTCGGTTATTGGTACATTACAGTGGTATGTAAAACTCAAAAACAGCATTCAAAAAATTGGCTGGGTTAAATTTCACACCCATACTCTACTACATGGTCTGGGGTAAATTTCTGTGATATCTAACCCCCCCAGAAATGTCCAAAAATGTTTCTGTGCTAAATTTCTCACCCATACACTATCACATGGTCTCGGGTAGATTTATGTTATACGTACATAACACTCTAAAAAAGAGTTAAAAAACTTTGCTGGGTGAAATTTCTCAGTCATACACTATTTCTGTGATATCTAACAGTCAAAAAAATGTTCCAAAATATATCTGGATTCAATTAGTCATCCAAAGTTATAACGTGTTTTGGGGTACATTTTGGTGTTATATAACCCTCTAAAAAATTAATCAAATGTTCGGCATCATATTGCTCATTCACACAGCATTATGTTTTCTTGGACACATTTTGGTGGTCTATAACCTTCAAGAAAATTGTTCAAAAATGTATCGGTATTATATTGCTGATCCATAGAGTTTTACATGTTGTTGGGAACATTTTGGTGGTATCGAACCCTCAAAATAAGTTAATAAACCTACAGAAAGGGCATCGGAGGTAAAAGCTCCGCCACAATATATCAGATAGAAACCCAAAAGAAAAATGGACACTAAGAGCTAAAATATAACAATTTTATTATGACAATTTATTAGAGAACCATATAACTAGAGTACAAAAAATAGATAAAAACCAAGTAATGGGATGCAATGAAACAGGATAAAAAGAGGCGACACTAGTACCACACACGGGACAAATGACACATATATGGAGCAAAAAGATCATCAAAGGAACTATTCCAAAATCATGGACAGTTACACTGATACAAAAAAGTGCACAAAATCATACATAGATCACTAAGATTGATGTGTATTGCGTAATGCACATAATGAGATCATATTAGTGTTTATAAGAGTAAGATATGGAACAAATAATAAGTGCTCACAAATAAAGTGCCAATGCAGGGAGATACCCAATATGCAAGATGATATACAGTAAAGTGCCTAGTGCAAGAGATTGTATGTTTAAATGCTATCCATAAAGTACATAATATGGGCCAAATATATATAATAATGTGGCATACACTATACTAAGGCTGGAGGTAAGAGTCAAGCATAAGGGGAAAAGTCCCATACAATAAGGTAGATAAAGCCTATAGTCTGCCTACATACTACTAATGAAAGGGTACACATACAGAGTACCAACCTGCTGCCGTGTGCGGTAAGGGGAGCCCCGACGTGCGTTTCGCATGTGCTGCTTCCTCCCCCCGAGGAAGCAGCACATGCGAAACGCGCGTCGGGGCTCCCCTTACCGCACACGGCAGCAGGTTGGTACTCTGTATGTGTACCCTTTCATTAGTAGTATGTAGGCAGACTATAGGCTTTATCTACCTTATTGTATGGGACTTTTCCCCTTATGCTTGACTCTTACCTCCAGCCTTAGTATAGTGTATGCCACATTATTATATATATTTGGCCCATATTATGTACTTTATGGATAGCATTTAAACATACAATCTCTTGCACTAGGCACTTTACTGTATATCATCTTGCATATTGGGTATCTCCCTGCATTGGCACTTTATTTGTGAGCACTTATTATTTGTTCCATATCTTACTCTTATAAACACTAATATGATCTCATTATGTGCATTACGCAATACACATCAATCTTAGTGATCTATGTATGATTTTGTGCACTTTTTTGTATCAGTGTAACTGTCCATGATTTTGGAATAGTTCCTTTGATGATCTTTTTGCTCCATATATGTGTCATTTGTCCCGTGTGTGGTACTAGTGTCGCCTCTTTTTATCCTGTTTCATTGCATCCCATTACTTGGTTTTTATCTATTTTTTGTACTCTAGTTATATGGTTCTCTAATAAATTGTCATAATAAAATTGTTATATTTTAGCTCTTAGTGTCCATTTTTCTTTTGGGTTTCTTCCTCAAAATAAGTTGTCAAATTTTTTTTCTGTATTACTTTGCTCATCCATACAGTATTATGTATTCTAAGGTATAGTCCGGTTGTACATATATGAGACTACAAAAAAGCAGTGAGAAATATGTCTGGATTGAAGTATTCATCCATACACTTTTACTTGTCTTGTGAACATTTTGGTGTTATATAACGTTCAAAAGAATTGCCAATTTTTTTATTGATTCAGTTACTGATCCATAGAGTATTACGTGCTTTCTATTACATTTTGGTGTTGTATAAATAAAAATAAGTTTATAGATTCAATGATTCATCCATACACAGTAACACAGTTCTTGTTACATTTTGTTGGTATATTAAACTCTAAAAAAAAAACTACCAACATTTTTTATAGATTAAACTGTATGCATGAATCATTGAATGTGCTTTGTATAAAACTACAGTGAGTTAAAATTTTTAAAAATCACTTGGCCTTGTACAGTTCACAAAAATATTTTTGGTAAAAAACTGGCTATTGTCATATATACCATAGAACTTGCTTTGTGCGAAATTTCATTGGGTTAAAATAAAAAGCAGAAATGGCCTGCTACAGGTGTAAACTTTCTTAATATTTTAATGAGTGTAAGAGTACTACAACTATAGTTTTCTCACAATATTTGAATGAGGTACTGCAGTTGGTGCCTTCAAGGCTGTATTGATGACTCTGCTTGTAATTTTTGGCAGGCTTTACACTGTACAGAACTGTTATGAGTGTAGGAGTACCACAACTATAGTTTGCTCACAATATTTGAATGAGGTACTACAGTTGGTTCCGTCAAGGTTGCATGAGTCTAGGTGTACCACTACATGACAATTAGAACAGAAGATGTATGAGGCCCTCTTTTATGTCTAATACCGGGTTGGCAGTTTTTCTTCCTTCATAAATTACACTGAAATTAAAAAAATTTTACAAAAAATTTTAATTTTGGTTTATTTAAATTATTTAAAAAAAAAAAACCTTTTTACATTTTTCCTTATATAAAAGTCATTATACAGGAAAGAATGTTTCTTAATATTTTTTCCCTGTAAACTCTAATTTCTTGTCGATTTTGAATGCTTTTTTTCTCAGTCCTTTAAAGTGGAGTAAAAGTGTGACACCATTATTCTCAGCGATCTGGGAGTCAGAGATGCTTCCAGGGGTCTTACACATCATGTTCTCCTTGCATTCAGCACTTTTTCCATCCATTTCAACATTTTACTGCCACCCAGACCTCTTTGTAGGGTCTGCTGGAAAAATGCTTGGATTTCTCATTGACTCCCATTGTACTCATTAGTACACAAGCACTCGAGCTTTAGAAATTACTCAGTGCGAGTAACCTGCATCCGAGCATTTTAGTGCCGCTCATTTCTAGTTACATCTCAGCTAACAATCATCAATGGGAAACTAAAGTATTTTGTGTAGACATTGGTCGATATTAAATACTGAATATACTCTTTCTAGGTGTCTTTCCAACTTGCTACTAATGATAACTCAAAGAAACAGAAATCTTAGGGACATTTTGGTAAGAAGCCACTATGTGGCTAAACCCTCTGACTTTTTCAATGCTGGGAGATCAATGTGGAGTTGTTATCCATGTGGGAAGTGCATGACATGCAGAAATCTGACACATGCTACATCATGCAACTCTGCGGAAGGCTCTAGGAAGTTTAAAATGACAGATTACATCTCCTGTAACAAGACTCATGTTATCTACTATGCTACTTTGCTGTTACTATAGTTACTAGTTACCTGCACTAGTGAACATGTGAAAGATATTATGTCGGCCCGTGAGGTGGACAATATGACGTTAAACATGACTCCATGACACTTTAAGGCATGTCATCATTGTAACACCAAAGATTAAAAAATCCGTGGCATTGATAGAGTACTCTGTGGTTCAAGAGTTAGGGATATGAAGCACCTATTAGCAGAATTAGAGTGCCTGCTTCCTAATTATCTACTGTAACTGATTCCTCCACTATTCCTATTGATTGTCTATGAATTTAATATTCATTCAGTATTAAAAACCATTAAACACCAATGTCATGTTGTTTTTGAAGGGTAACCTTGGGCTATTTTCTATGTTTTATGTAACTCTTATTTTCTTATTGTGATATTTTTATATTCACACGTAATATATTTGGGTTGAATGCTCATTTTTTTTCAAATTATTATTTTTATTGTACAGCTTTATATATTTCTTTATTTTTTTATTATTCACTTATTAACTATTTCCTATAGGTGGCTTATATTTCCTTATGTTGCACTTTAACCTATCTTTAATAATTTAGTGAGTAGTCACACCTCTTGACCAATATTATATTCATTGATTTTACATGATATACATCACAGTCATCGCATATTTGCCCTTCATTGTGCCCACTTCTAAGATGCCGCTGGCTTGTACGCATGCCCCTTGCATCTCATGATACAGAGCATTGGCGATGGCGCCCTGTACTTGATGTAAGCAGGTAACTAACCTCACGGGGAATTTCCCCCCTGAACCGCCAAGTCATTTGGAATTCTAGAAGTAATGCTATTCCCGCATGGACAGCAATGCGCATGCACCGATGATTAAGCCAAATAATAACCACCTGTGGAGGTTATTAAAAGAAACCAGCCTACACACAGTATAGTGCAGATCCTGAAAGAAGCCAACATTAAATGCGCGTGGGGGCTGTAGGCAGTAATCCAACATAGGGAGTTATGGGTAAAGTAAGGTGTGATCAATTGCATGGGTATAGTCTACAGTATGTAGTTATTTGTATAGGTGTATATGTGTTATCGTATTACTTTGTGTTGGTTACAATTACAATATGCTTATATACCCTATGCATAAACAATGTGCAATTGACTTAACAATTCTGTTACATGTACATCACATAAATCTACCTTATGCTATCTATACTGATGATGATATTCATTATGATACATGTTCACATTTTATGCATTAATTATATGCAATTTGGGACTATACTGCCCCTTCCTACTGTGGACTATATGACACAATTTTCTGAGTCTTCGCTGTTAAATTTTTACTATAAGAAACTTTAGAGATTTGGAGAATAAATAAGACTAAAAAGTAATAATTTCATGATGATAAGGTTCAATACAGATTTCAAGTTCAATTGTATCATGAGTTACAGATGCAGAAGTTAAACGTAATATATCCACAGTTTCCATATTGATTGACATGGATTTAGTCCTGTTCCCAATGTTATCAAGAATGAATTGTGAGCTCATGAAATTGCCTCCTGCTCCAGTATTTAACATACCCTCTGACGAAGGTGGAAGCCGAAACATGCATCAGGGTGAACGCCACTCGGACGAAGGAGCTACATTGTCATGTAAGTTCATTAATTATTAGACTGTTTTCCATATGATCTACACCATGAGGTGACTTACTATATGGGTCCACGATGATATGAGTACTCTTCCATATATATAGTGTTATAGATTAGGACCTGCTATATAACCGCTCAACACATTGAGGATTGCACTGGCACTTTACCTTTTTCCCATAATGAGACTCATTATTGTGTTGTTTGAGTAAGGATTTTTTGATAAGACTATGAGTATACTGTGTTGATTTTTTGCCCTCCTTCCCACACTGTTACATATCTTGGGTATGCGTCCCTGTTTTTGATTGTGATTTTAGTGTCATTCTTTCATCATTGCGCTGATACCCCTGTTGCTGCTATTCTCAATAAAGTTATTTATGATAATGTATTATTTTATTTTATTTTATAATATATTTTTAATATATTTTTTGGTCAGTTTCTTTCTCCCTCCCTCTCAATTAAGATCTATGTAGGAATGACAAAATTATTATTATTTTTTATTATTATTTATTTATATAGCACCATTAATTCCATGGTGCTGAATATGAGAAAGGGGGTACATACAGAGTTATAGATATTTACAGTAAACAAAATGAGAAGATGGTGAATGTACTTTGGTTTTATCTTGAGTTGCAGATAAAATGGTCTACCAAACCAAATCGGGTTGTTTTCCAATGACTATATTGCTTGCAGTCTTGGCACTTGTAAAGACTATCATTGTATTAGGACAGTTAATGGCATAATGGTCTGAGCCTTCCCAAAAGAGGCAAAGATTTTCTGTACAGCGCTTCTGCTTCTCTACTGCAGAATGAGATTTTCAGATGACATCAATTTGCGTAGGTTCAGGCATAGTTTCTGACTTTTGTTGGGTGTTTATTGCTGATTGACTAAAGTAGAAGGCGGGATTGTTTCCAAATACCTGGAGTCTTTCCTTTTCTGGTTCAGCAAGTCTCTGATCAGTTTGGATATTTAAATAAAGTCCTTTAAAATATCAGAGATCTCAAACCTGGCAAGCTCATCCTTCACTAGCTCTGATAATCCTTGTTGAAATTGACTCCTGGGTAGTTAGATTCCATGTGGTGTCAGCCACCCAGCAATAAAGTTCTGCTGTGTATTCATTCAGCAACAGAGTGACACCTTTAATGCAGATTATTCAATATGGTTTCAGCTGTGGCACAGCAATTTGGTTAATTTAAAACTTGATCCATAGCAGTGATGAAAGTATTCAAGTCACTAAGAAGGTGACAGGTCCATTCCACATAAAGTTAGACCCATGAATGAACCTCCTGAAACAGAAATGTTATGGTAACTAGTAAATTTATCCTGTCATTGGTGAAAGAAACAGATTGCATTTGGAAGCAAATAAGGCATTGGCCTCAGTAATGGTGACGATCCCCACTGTGCTTTGTTTGTAGCAGCATACATGCATTTTGAATCAAAGCTTGACTAGCGCAAATCCAGAAGTTGCCTTTGTGACTCTATCATTTCTTTTTGTTGATGCAGTAATAGTGTTTGCAGCTTAGAAAAGTGTTCTTGGTAGGTGTCACCAAAATCTGGAAGTTCTGGAACTGTTGAATCAATATGGTCACAACGGACTCCATTTTTGTGCAAGATTATCCGGTAATGGCCAGGCATGGATAGGAGTCTTTTATCACAACTGCTATAGTAGCACAGTCAGGTAGCATGCTTGGTGGTAAACTAGAAACTGGTACACAGGAACTGTAATACAATATGTATGAGCAGCAGGTAGCATGGTAAGTTGGATGCCAGAGGTCAGTACACAGGAACAGACACACAATATGGAGTAGCAGAAGGTGAAAACGCTAGATTAAAGGGTGGGAGTACAATAGTTTTGTAAGGAAGTGCAAGGCCAGGCTTATATAGGGTGCCCAATCAGGAAAACACAAGGTGGAGCCAATCAGAAAGTGGGTGCTCGAAATAAAAGAGTAAGGAGCTGTCTAGAGAATAGCTCAAAGAGAAGAACTACTGCCTGGAGCACAGTAATCCCTGGGTTTGAGTTCTTCATATTATTATGTTTTTTTATACAACGTTATCATATTCCTCAACACTTTACATACATCATTATCGCTGTCCCCAATGGGGCATAAAATCTAAATTCCCTATAAGTTTGTCTCTAGAGTGTGGGAGGAAACCGGATTACCTGGAGAAAACCCCAAACATGGGGAGAACATGCAATCTCCTTTCTAATGTTGTTCTTGGTGGGATTTGAACCAAGGACCCCACCAAGGCTGCAAAAAACAATACTAACCCCTGAGCCAATGTGCTTCCAAACCTGACAGTAATCTCCACCTTCCAGTATAGCCTCTGAACATCTCCAGGGTTGGTTTCTCTGGATGCTTCTGATGAAAGACCCTTGTAAATCTAGGGACATGAACATTGCCCTCCTGCTCCCATGAATTCTCTTCTGATCCAAAACTTTTCCATTGTACCAATCTGCAATCTTCCTCTAACACTTCCCATCCAGAATTTTATCAACAATATATTCTTCTTCAGCTTGGACCCTTACCGGTGAATGTGGTGACTAATTTATCCGTGGATAAAGGATCTCATTGAATCATTTGAGCAATGATAAATGGAATGCAAGATGAGTTTTCAGGCTGATAGGGAGTTTTAGCAATTTGTGCAGAAATCTGAAAATGTCCTATGAATTATTGACCCATTATAGAAAATGAACACGTGTTTTTAGATGTTTAGTAGACTGTCAAACCTTATCAACAACCTGAAAGGTAGATGAGACTTTGGGGATGTTTATTTCCTTCTTTTTACAATCTTCCTGAGCCTTTTGTAATATTCATAGTTTTATAGTAAAGAATTGACTTGTGTGATTATAATTAAACTTTCTTTTCTCTAGATGTAGAGGATGGGCTCTTGTCACTGTAACAGACTTTGGTGTAAAAAAATAATTAGAAAGATCTCTGTACTGTCCCCTCATATATTTGTGCATTGCAATAAAATGACTCCTAAGCCATTGTTTTTTCAAATAGAAAAATTTCAAATTTGACATTGTAAAAACTACTTCAGGCTTTCATATGTACAAAAGCGACGCGTGAGCTACCAAATCTGAATGCAACTCACATGAGTGAGAAGAAGACAGGAGTGGTGCTGGAAAAAGTTGAAGATGTTGATTTTTAAGTATACTGCATTTCATACATATTTACACTTGTTTATGTAATAAGAAAAATTATTGTGAGTACATGTGTCAGAGACTGACAGTAGATTTAAGTGGTTAAAAAGCAACTGTCAGAACTAACCTGCCTTGCAGATGTTAGAGGCATGTGCCAGCTGTATAATACAACCTCCACCTGTGCTGTATAGACCCACAACCTATATGTGACATACATGTACATCATATATCTAGAAGAGGCTAAACAAGCACAATACCTACAGTATATTTCAAATTAACCACTTCACTCTGAAGCCTGTTTTCACCTTCCTGACCAGGCCAATTTTTACAATTCTGAACCGGTCAATTTATGAAGTCATAATTCTGGAACGCTTCAACAGATCCCAGTGAGTCTGAGAATGTTTTCTCGTGACATATTGTACTTTATGATAGTGGTAAAATTTCTTTGATATGACTTGCGTTTATTTGTAAAAAAAAAATGGAAATTTGGCAAAAATTTTGCAATTTTCAAACTTTTTATTTTTATGCCCTTAATTCAGAGAGTCATATCGCACAAAATAGCTAATAAGTAACATTTCCCACATGTCTACTTTACATCAGCATAATTTTGGAAACATATTTTTTTTTGTTAGGAATTTATAAGGGTTAAAAGTTGACCAACGATTTCTCATTTCTACAACAAAATTTGCAAAACCATTTTTTTTGAGGGACCACATCACATTTGAAGTAATATTGAGGGGCCTATATGACAGAAAATACTCCAAAATGACACCATTCTAAAAACTTCACCCCTATATGTATTCAAAACCACATTCAAGAAGTTTATTTATCCTTCAGGTGCTTCACAGGAATTTTTGGAATGTGGAAGAAAAAAATAAACATTTACTTTTCTTTCACTAAAATTTTCTTTTTTTTTACTTTCGCAAGGGTAACAGGAGAAAATGGACCATACATTTTGTTGTGCAATTACTCCTGAGCATTCCGATACCCCATATGTGGGGGAAATCTACTGTTTGCGCACAGCAGGGCTTGAAAGTAAGGAGCAAAATTTCACTTTTTGAATGTAAAATTTGCTGGAATAATTAGCGGTTGCCATGTCGCGTTTGGAGAGCCCCTGATGTGGCTAAACAGTGGAAACCCCCAATAAGTGACACCATTTTGGAAACTAGACCTCTTAGGGAACTTATCTAGATGTGTATTAAGCACCTTGAGCCCCGAGGTGCTTCACAGAAGTTTCTAACATTAAACCGTAAAAATAAAAAAAAATCTAATATTTCCCAAATACATATATTTTAGCTCCATATTTTACATTTTTATAAGGGCAAAAAGAGAAATTGCTCCATAATCTTTGTTGAGCAATTTCTCCTGAGTGCGCAGATACCCAATATGTGGAGGAAAACAACAGTTTGGGTGCAAGGCAAGGCTTGGAAGGGAAGGAGCGCCATTTGAATTTTTGAGTGTAAAATATGCTGAAATTATTAGCGGATGCCATGTCTCATTTGAAGAGACCCTGGTGTGCCTAAACAGTGAAAACCCCCCACAAGTGATACCATTTTGGAAATTAGACCCTTATGGAACTTATCTAGATCTGTATTGAGCACCTTGAACCCACAGGTGCTTCACAGAAGTTTATAATGTAGAACCATGGATATAAAAAAAATCACATTTTTCCAAAATAAATCTTTTTGAACTCCATATTTTCCATTTTCATAAGGCTAACAGGTGAAATTGCTCCATACAATTTGTTGTTCAATTTCTCCTGCGTATGTCGATACCCCATATGTGGGAGAATACCACTGATGGGCCTAAACAGTGGAATCCCCTCTCAAGTGACCCCTTTTTGGAAATTATAACCCTTTGGGAATGTATTTACAGATGTAGTGATGATTTTGACTTGTGTGTTTTCCAGAAACAGGCAGCAGTGGAGGTTGCTGAGTGAAAATTGCAAACTTCTGTTAAAGTGACCAGTACATTATGCCCAGCTCATGCTTCTGCAGACACACACCTGTAAATAGGCAGGCTCTCATCGCTACAGAAATGCGAAACATTAGGGTGATAAATGTGGTTTAGCCTCACTGGGGCTCAGAAGTGAGGGAACATTTGAATTTTGAAGTGTGAAATTTGCTGAATTTCTTTTGGGGAGCGTGAAGCCATTTAATTTTTACAGAGCCTTTGTGCTACCAGTAATGTGGAAGCCCCATATATTTCTGTTTACAGATGACAGACCTGAGTGAGGACTTCCTTTTTTTGTGGATTGAGTTGAAGCTTTTATTGGGAACATTTATTATCACATTTATCCTGCACTGTACGCTGAGCATTAACATCGGGGTTTCCATCTACATCTCCGAGTAACGTCACAGATGAAACCCCTGAGGGATCCATTCACTATAATGAGGCAGCAGATTTACTCTGGACTCCATCTAGCCTCCGTTCAGGGGTGTCCTTTTCAGAAGTACACAAAACTGTGGCCGATGACACTTTTATGCAAAACTAAAAAGACGGATACCGCCGGATCACAGGACAGACGACATCTACAGTGCCTCCATCTGCCTCATTTTAGGGAATCTTCTGCTGGGAGTTCTGTCTGAATCACATATTTCAGAGATTTGAAATTACAAAAAAGCACAGTAAAACCAAAAACACTCTGTTGCAAAAAAACACAGTGGACAGCAAGTGCTAGTAAAAAGATGGAAAAAAACGGGTATTTGGTTGATACGTTTTTTGCAAAAAATGTATATTAAGCCACTCTACCAAACGTCAAGGTATACCCATATCAGAGCAGTCCTAACTAATGTATGTAATCCTTATCTGATTTATTTAAAACCTGGTCATATGTACAATACCTGTATGAGCAGGATTCAGAAAAGGAATATCCATGTGGACACGCTGGACAGAACGGCACCTGTGCGCACAGCTCAAAAAAAGAGGGGTGGAGGCCTCCCAGTCGTGTGGACACAAGAAAACAATTATGTAAAACCAGAGCACATGAGCTGCGCGCACAGTGAACAATCCCGTAGAGGCATGTTCACACCACCAAGACACTTGAAAACACAAAAAAGCACAGTAAAACCAAAAACACTCTGTTGCAAAAAAATTATTTATTTCAGAGATTTACTCAGAAACCCCGGTGTAAGCTCTCAGCACAAAGCGCAGGATAAATGTGTGCCGAGGCTTACTGCGCTCTTTCTTTATTTTTTACGCCGCTCCTCATGCGGTATAAGTGTTTAGCCAACTTTATTCTTCTGGCAATTAAGATTACAGCGATACCAGATTTATATCTGGTTTTTATGTTTGGCTGCTGTCACACACTAAAATACGCTTTTTATTGCGAAAACTAGTTTTTGCATCACCATATTTTGAGAGCTATATTTTTTTCAAATTTTGGCTGACAGAGTCATGTTATGGCTTGTTTTTTGCGTGACGAGCTGACCGTTTTATTTGTATTATTTTCAGGAACATGACATTTTTTGATCGCTTTCTATTCCGATTTTAGGGAGAAAGAATGAACAAAATACAGCAATTCAGGAATTGCTTCTTTTATATATATATATATATATACTGTTCCGCGTGTGGTAAAATTGATATGGCAGCTTTATTCTTTGGGTCAGTACGATTACAGCGATACCACAGTTATATTTTTTTATGTTTTGGCGCTTTTACACAATAAAAACTATTTTACAGAAAAAATAATTATTTTTGCATCGCTTTATTCTGAAAGCTATAACTTTTCTATTTTTCTGCTGATGGAGCTTTATGGCAGCTTGTTTTTTGAGTGACAAGATGATATTTTCGGAGGTACCATTGATCGCGTTTTATTGAACTTTTTGTTTGGCGGTATGATGATAAAGCATTGTTCTTTGCCTCTTTTTTATGGTGTTCACTCGAGAGGTTAACTAGTGGGATAGTTTTAGAGATCGGGTCGTTATGGATGCGGCAATACCAAATATGTGTACTTTTATTGTTTTTTTTATTTACATAAATAAATGTATTTATTGGAAAAATATTTGCTTTTTTTCTATATTTAAGATTTTTATTAAAAATATTGTTACACATTCTAATATTTTTTCAAAAACTTTTTTACCTTGTCGCAGGATGGGATATCACTATATAATGTCAGATCACTGATCTGACACTCTGCACTGCAGAATGTCAGATCAGGATCTGACAGGCAGGAAAGGAGGCATGCCAGTGCCTGATCTTAGCAGGCATACACAAGGACCTCGCAGCCATCTTGGTGCCAGGGGTCTCCATGGAGATTATCAGGACATCACAATCGCATTGCGATTTTCAGATGGAAGCGCGCAGGGAACCTTCCCTGCGTGATGGTTCCCTATGCCGCTGTCACTGCTGACAGCAGCATCAGAAGGGTTAAATGCCCACGATCGGTGCTAGCACATACAGCTGACATCCACGCTCGACCACTGCAGCATTCAGCCTGAGGCCGCGCAATTGGTGCGCCGTATTAGTACTGTGGTTTGCGGGAATGCACCTCCCGCAGAGCAGTATTAGTACAGCGCCTGTCGGGAAGGGGTTAAAGATCTTGATATTATCCATGTACAGCTCTGGCAAAAATTAAGAGACCACCACATCAAAACCCTGTCATGGGCAGCCCAATCTCCAGACCTGAACCCCATTAAAATCTCTGGAATGTAATCAAGAGGATGATGGATAGTCACAAGCCATCAAACAAAAAACTGCTTACATTTTTGCCCCAGAAGCAGCGTAAAAGACTGGTGGAAAGCATGCCAAGACGCATGAAAGCTGTGATTAAAAATCATGGTTATTCCACAAAATATTGATTCCTGAACTCTTCCTGAGTTAAAGCATTAGTATTGTTGTTTCTAAATGATTATGAACTTGTTTTTTTGCATTATTTGAAGTCTGAAAGCACTGTTTTTTTTGTTGTTTTTTTTGACCATTCTTCTTTTTCAGAAAAAAAATTAAAAATTATATTGCTTGGAAATTCGAAGACATGTTGTCAGAAGTTTATAAAATAAATGAACAATTTACATTTTACTCAAAAATATACCTATAAAGAGAAAAATCAGACAAACTAAACATTTTGCAGTGGTCTCTTAATTTTTGCCAGAGCTAAATATACATACAAATATTCCTGGAGGCTCTGAAAAGTTAAGAAAGGCTATTAGTAACATAGTAACATAGTAACATAGTAACATAGTTAGTAAGGCCGAAAAAAGACATTTGTCCATCCAGTTCAGCCTATATTCCATCATAATAAATCCCCAGATCTACGTCCTTCTACAGAACCTAATTGTATGATACAATATTGTTCTGCTCCAGGAAGACATCCAGGCCTCTCTTGAACCCCTCGACTGAGTTCGCCATCACCACCTCCTCAGGCAAGCAATTCCAGATTCTCACTGCCCTAACAGTAAAAAATCCTCTTCTATGTTGGTGGAAAAACCTTCTCTCCTCCAGACGCAAAGAATGCCCCCTTGTGCCCGTCACCTTCCTTGGTATAAACAGATCCTCAGCGAGATATTTGTATTGTCCCCTTATATACTTATACATGGTTATTAGATCGCCCCTCAGTCGTCTTTTTTCTAGAGTAAATAATCCTAATTTCACTAATCTATCTGGGTATTGTAGTTCTCCCATCTCCTTTATTAATTTTGTTGCCCTCCTTTGTACTCTCTCTAGTTCCATTATATCCTTCCTGAGCACCGGTGCCCAAAACTGGACACAGTACTCCATGTGCGGTCCAACTAGGGATTTGTACAGAGGCAGTATAATGCTCTCATCATGTGTTTCCAGACCTCTTTTAATGCACCCCATGATCCTGTTTGCCTTGGCAGCTGCTGCCTGGCACTGGCTGCTCCAGGTAAGTTTATCATTAACTAGGATCCCCAAGTCCTTCTCCCTGTCAGATTTACCCAGTGGTTTCCCATTCAGTGTGTAATGGTGACATTGATTCCTTCTTTGCATGTGTATAACCTTACATTTATCATTGTTAAACCTCATCTGCCACCTTTCAGCCCAAGTTTCCAACTTATCCAGATCCATCTGTAGCAGAATACTATCTTCTCTTGTATTAACTGCTTTACATAGTTTTGTATCATCTGCAAATATCGATATTTTACTGTGTAAACCTTCTACCAGATCATTAATGAATATGTTGAAGAGAACAGGTCCCAATACTGACCCCTGCCGTACCCCACTGGTCACAGCGACCCAGTTAGAGACTATACCATTTATAACCACCCTCTGCTTTCTATCACTAAGCCAGTTACTAACCCATTTACACACAATTTCCCTCAGACCAAGCATTCTCATTTTGTGTACCAACCTCTTGTGCGGCACGGTATCAAACGCTTTGGAAAAATCGAGATATACCACGTCCAATGACTCACCGTGGTCCAGCCTATAGCTTACCTCTTCATAAAAACTGATTAGATTGGTTTGACAGGAGCGATTTCTCATAAACCCATGCTGATATGGAGTTAAACAGTTATTCTCATTGAGATAATCCAGAATAACATCCCTCAGAAACCCTTCAAATATTTTACCAACAATAGAGGTTAGACTTACTGGCCTATAATTTCCAGGTTCACTTTTAGAGCCCTTTTTGAATATTGGCACCACATTTGCTATGCGCCAATCCTGCGGAACAGACCCTGTCGCTATAGAGTCCCTAAAAATAAGAAATAATGGTTTATCTATTACATTACTTAGTTCTCTTAGTACTCGTGGGTGTATGCCATCCAGACCCGGAGATTTATCTATTTTAATCTTATTTAGCCGGTTTCGCACCTCTTCTTGGGTTAGATTGGTGACCCTTAATATAGGGTTTTCATTGTTTCTTGGGATTTCACCTAGCATTTCATTTTCCATCGTGAATACCGTGGAGAAGAAGGTGTTTAATATGTTAGCTTTTTCCTCGTCATCTACAACCATTCTTTCCTCACTATTTTTTAAGGGGCCTACATTTTCAGTTTTTATTCTTTTACTATTGATATAGTTGAAGAACAGTTTGGGATTAGTTTTACTCTCCTTAGCAATGTTCTTCTCTGTTTCCTTTTTGGCAGCTTTAATTAGTTTTTTAGATAAAGTATTTTTCTCCCTATAGTTTTTTAGAGCTTCAATGGTGCCATCCTGCTTTAGTAGTGCAAATGCTTTCTTTTTACTGTTAATTGCCTGTCTTACTTCTTTGTTTAGCCACATTGGGTTTTTCCTATTTCTAGTCCTTTTATTCCCACAAGGTATAAACCGCTTACACTGCCTATTTAGGACGTTCTTAAACATTTCCCATTTATTATCTGTATTCTTATTTCTGAGGATATTGTCCCAGTCTACCAGATTAAGGGCATCTCTAAGCTGGTCAAACTTTGCCTTCCTAAAGTTCAGTGTTTTTGTGACTCCCTGACAAGTCCCCCTAGTGAAAGACAGGTGAAACTGCACAATATTGTGGTCGCTATTTCCTAGATGCCCGACCACCTGCAGATTTGTTATTCTGTCAGGTCTATTAGATAGTATTAGGTCTAAAAGTGCTGCTCCTCTGGTTGGATTCTGCACCAATTGTGAAAGATAATTTTTCTTGGTTATTAGCAGAAACCTGTTGCCTTTATGGGTTTCACAGGTTTCTGTTTCCCAGTTAATATCCGGGTAGTTAAAGTCCCCCATAACCAGGACCTCATTATGGGTTGCAGCTTCATCTATCTGCTTTAGAAGTAGACTTTCCATGGTTTCTGTTATATTTGGGGGTTTGTAACAGACCCCAATGAGAATTTTGTTACCATTTTTCCCTCCATGAATTTCGACCCATATGGACTCGACATCCTCATTTCCTTCGCTAATATCCTCCCTTAAAGTGGACTTTAGACAAGACTTTACATAGAGACAAACCCCTCCTCCTCTCCGATTTTTACGATCCTTTCTAAACAGACTGTAACCCTGTAAGTTAACTGCCCAGTCATAGCTTTCATCTAACCATGTCTCGGTTATTCCCACTATGTCAAAGTTACCTGTAGATATTTCTGCTTCTAGTTCTTCCATCTTGTTTGTCAGGCTTCTGGCGTTTGCGAGCATGCAGTTTAGAGGATTTTGTTTTGTTCCCATCTCCTCGCTGTGGATTGTTTTAGAAATGTTCTTACCTCCCTTCTGAGTATGTTTTCCTGGATCTTCTTTGTTCAAGTCTAATGTTTTTCTTCCCGTCCCCTCTTCTTCTAGTTTAACGCCCTCCTGATGAGTGTAGCGAGTCTTCTGGCGAATGTTGTTTCCCAGGTTTGTTGAGGTGTAGTCCGTCTCTGGCGAGGAGTCCATCGTACAAGTAATTCACACCGTGGTCCAGGAATCCGAATCCTTGTTGTCTGCACCATCGTCTTAGCCAGTTGTTTGCATCAAGGATCCTGTTCCATCTCCTAGTGCCATGCCCGTCCACTGGAAGGATAGAAGAAAAAACTACCTGTGCATCCAGTTCCTTTACTTTCTTCCCCAACTCTTCAAAGTCTTTGCAGATTGTCGGTAGGTCCTTCCTTGCCGTGTCATTGGTGCCAACATGTATCAGAAGAAATGGGTGGACGTCCTTGGAGTTGAAGAGCTTTGGTATCCTATCGGTCACATCCTTGATCATCGCACCTGGAAGGCAGCATACTTCTCTTGCAGTTATGTCCGGTCTGCAGATGGCTGCTTCTGTGCCTCTCAGTAGTGAGTCTCCCACCACCACCACTCTTCGTTGCTTCTTGGCTGTACTTTTTGCTGTCACTTGTTGCTGTGTGCCCTTTTCTTTTTTGCTTGCTGGTATTGCTTCATCCTTAGGTGTGCCATCTTCATCCTCTACAAAGATTTGATATCGGTTCTTCAGTTGTGTGGTTGGTGATTTCTCCATGGTCTTCTTGCTTCTTTTGGTCACATGCTTCCACTCATCTGCTTTTGGAGGTTCTCTGACACTTTTTCCACCTTCTGTGACCAGTAGAGATGCTTCTGTTCTGTCTAGAAAGTCTTCATTCTCTTTGATGAGTTTCAAAGTTGCTATTCTTTCTTCCAGACCCCGCACCTTTTCTTCTAAAAGGGCCACTAGTCTACACTTCTGACAGGTGAAATTTAATTCTTCTTCTGGTCGATCTGTGAACATGTAGCACATGCTGCAGCTCACCATGTAGGTTGTCACATCTGCCATGTTGCTCCTAGATCCTGCTGACTTGCTGTGTGTTTTCCTTCGTGTGTAATCTACTCAGCCAAGCTCTCTTGCATTAATGTCCTACAGGCAAAAAAAGGTTTGGTGATTCTTTCCAAGCAGCTGGTCCCGGCTGTACCCAACGATCTTCTAGCTTAGGGAGACTCTTTGCTTTTCCCAGAAGGCACCTGGAATATGCAAATTAGCCTCCTCAAGCTTGAATCCCTGGTTTTCATGTATTAATGTGTCATCTGCTACAGTTCGACTGCCAGAGGACCTCTTCTTGTGGATGTAACCAAATGCGGAGAGTCTGAAGAACGGTTACGTCACTCAGTATGGGACTGGAACAGTGCTGAATAAGAGAGTAGGTGAATATATTAACACAATGATATTATATAATCATATATATATATATATATATATATATATATATATACACACACACACACAGGTGTGGGAGAAAAAGAAGGGCCTCTTTAAGTAGCCAATTTCTAACAGAATAGGATTTCTAATTGCATTAAAGATAATGTACATTTGATGCTTCATATTTATTATATATGTTTGCGCTTTTCTATGGCAATATTGACAGTTTTTAAAAATGTCAAAAGAAAAGGACATTAGCATTAGAGGAGTCTTAAAACTTAAATTTGCATGAACACAATATACCATTTGACAATATGATGTATTGTCATTTTTTAACATATTTGTGAAAAAATGTCAATAAATAATATTCTACAAATATAAACCTTTAATTTCTAAAAGGAACCTATTTTGTTCCCAAATGCTATTGACCTGTAGATGTGGGATCAATCTGCAGACTAATAGTGGTCCAACACTCGGTAACGGCCGTCATGAAAGTGTGACTACTAGGAGGAAATTAGCTTTATTCCCTGAAACACAGTGTCTGCAAATTGAGGTTGCTGGTTTGGCTATTATCCTAAGTCACGTGACAAGGCTCGTTAAAGGGTCGGCATTGACTTGTAGGATTGCTATCTTCCAATAGGTGGCACTAGAGTTCTAGTTCTCTTCCTCTCTGATGAGACAATTTGCATAATTAGCATATTTTCTCACAGTTACCTGATCAGCTGATTGTGAGAATGTAGTGCAGGTGACTGCTGGAGAGTTATCTCCGGCGGTCATCTACACGCTCTGCTACATCTGGATGTCAGGCATCCAGATGCAGCAGAGCAGGGCTCGTTGTGGGACACTCGTTATTAAGGACTACGTTGGACAGGAAGTATTTGTGCTGGTTTATTATTTTTTTTTTTTTTTGCAAGAGATCATGGGATTCGGAGAATTAGCAGAACAATAAAGATGGAAAAACTGTGTAGTGTTTTATTTTAACTATAGGATTAGTAATGGATGTGTCTTATTGACGGATTGCTGTTTGTCCGCCATTTACTAGCCAGACCCTGACGCTAGTATTATGTTAGGGTTGGCGAAACGCACCGAGTATATATATGTATAAATAGGTGCGTTCACAACCTGGGGTCCACCGTGCAGGAGAGGAACCTGCTGCTGGCAAATGGTGGGGCTATATGGTGGAATAAGCGAACTCTGTTAACTCCACAAAGTCGCTAGAAATAAGATGCTGTGCCTTGTTAGCATCACAGGGAAACACAGCTAACTGCTGAGCTGGAGGCAGTCAGTGGTCACACACCCAGAAAAGCATACAAACAGTCCTCACCGGAGGAGCTGGTATTCTAGGGGCTTATTTCAGCCGGGTCCCTGAATACATTCATGCAATACTCCTCACCGGAGTTGCCGGTATTCTAGGGGCTTATTTCAGCTGGGTCCCTGAACACAAACATACAGGCGCAACCACAATTAACAAGCTCATGACATGAGGTGATACTAGCGCATGGTCGTGCGGCCATGCAAACCTTTTATAGCTGCAGCATGTATAGGACCTTCCAAGAAGGACCAATGGAAGGCTGCCACAGAACTTGATCAGGTACAGGGCCTTCCTGGAGGACCAATGGAAGTCGCTGCAGTATCTGAGCATGTGACCCTAGACCTCCACTGAGAGATCTTACCCTGGGCATGCTCAGTATGTGCAAAGCAGGTCTTAGTCCCAGAAAAGCCTGCTCGCCGCAGACCAGTGCAGGGAACAATAGCAGAGCCTGAAAAGGCAGCAGTAACTCTTTGCCCCGCGCCCATTAACTAGTTAAATGCCACCATCAAGCGCTGACAGCGGCATTTAACTAGCGCTCCTAGCCGCGCGGCCGGAGGTGCTCGCACCGCTGACCCCCATGACATGATCGGGGGTCAGCGGTGCATTGCCATAACAACCTCATGGTTGTTGATGGCCGATTGCTTTGAGCGCCACCCTGCGGTCGGCGTTCAAAAAACACCTGCATTTCTGCTACATAGAGGTGATCTGTACTTCACATCTATGTAGCAGAGGCGATCGTGTAGTGCATGCTTCTAGCCTCCTATGGAGGCTATTGAAGCATGCCAAAATTAAAAAAAAGTGATTAAAAATATAAAAAAAATAAAAAATATATAAAAGTTCAAATCACCCCCCTTTCGCCCCAATCAAAATAAAACAACTAAAAAAAATGAAACATACACATATTTGGTATCGCTGCGTTCAGAATCGCCCGATCTATCAAAGAAAACAAAGGATTAACCTGACTGCTAAATGGCGTAGCGAGAAAAAAAATCAAAACGCCTAAATTACGTTTTTTTGGTCGCCGCGACATTGCATTAAAGGGCGATCAAAAGAACGTATCTACATCAAAATGGTATCATTAAATATGCCAGCTCGGCATGCAAAAAATAAGCCCTCACCTGACCCCAGATCATGAAAATTGGAAACGCTACAGGTATCGGAAAATCGGGCAATTTTTTTTTTTTTAGCAAACTTTGGAATTTTTTTTCACCACTTAGATAAAAAATAACCTAGACATTTTAGTGTCTATGAACTCGTAATGACCTGGAGAATCATAATAGCAGGTTAGTTTTAGCATTTGGTGAACCTAGCAAAAAAGCCAAACAAAATACAAGTGTGAGATTGCACTTTTTTTTTGCAATTTCATCACACTTGGAATTTTTTTCCCGTTTTCTGTTACATGTCATAGTAAAACCAATGGTAACGTTCAAAAGTACAGCTCGTCCAGCAAAAAATAAGCAGTCACATGGCCATATTGACGGAAAAATAAAAAAGTTATGGCTCTGGGAAGGAGGGGAGCGAAAAACGAAAATGAAAAAACGGAGAAAGCTCCGAGGGTGAAGGGATTAAGAGAGAAACGTGAAAGGTGTCGGTGATACCAAGGTGTGGAGGAATAGCCAAACGGTAGACCACAGGGTTGACCTGTTCCAGAACCTTGAAAGGGCCTATGTAGCGAGGCGCAAATTAAGTGGACTCAACTCGCAGCCTAATGTTACAGGCGGAGAGCCACACTCTACCAACCCATTCGTCTCGGGATGATAAGCAGAAGAGAGATTCAGCTCAATGCTGAATAAACGACAGAGTTCTCTCCAGAACCGAGATGCAAACTGAAGACCTCGGTCACTGACAATTTTGTCAGGCATGCCATGTAGACGGAAAACATGTTTGACGAACAACGCCGCTAAAGCCCGTGAAGAAGGTAACCGTGGAAGCGGAACCAAGTGCACCATCTTAGAAAAATGGTCGGTGACTACCCAGATAAGTGTACAGCTACGCGAGTTGGGTAAGCCTACCACGAAGTCGATCCCGACCATCTCCAAGGGCCTGTCTGCCACCAGCAGGGGGTAAAGTTGCCCAGCAGGCCATTGCCGAGGAGACCGATTCTTGGCGCAGGAGACACACGCCCGAATATAGTCCCCAACATCACGGGCCATATGCGGCCACCAGTACGTCCTCGTCAAGAGCTCAGATGTCCTCTTGGTCCCAAAATGTCCACCCACCCTGGACGAGTGAGCCCAAGAGAGAACCTCCGATCGCAAATTAGATGGAACGAAAGTCTTGCCTGGGGGCACAGACTCTAGTGAATCCGGAGCCACAGTTCTCAGGCTCTCTGGAGGGACAATAAGCCGAGGCTCCTCTTCCTCCTCCTCTGATGACACTACAGAGCGAGAGAGAGCGTCGGCACGAACGTTCTTCTCCCCAGAAAGAAAATGGAGGGTGAAATGGAACCGGGAGAAGAACAGGGACCATCTAGCCTGATGAGAATTTAGCCGCTGGGCTGTCTGTAAATATACCAAGTTCTTGTGGTCTGTGAACACCTGGAAGGGAAAGAGAGCTCCCTCCAGAAGATGTCTCCACTCTGAGAAAGCAAACTTCACAGCTAGCAACTCCCTGTCCCCGATGGAATAATTCCTCTCCGCTGGTGAAAAGGTCTTAGAGAAGAAGAAACAAGGATGCTTCTGACCTTGAGCATCCTTTTGGAAGAGGACTGCTCCAGCACCAACGGATGAGGCATCCACCTCCATATTAAATGGCCTATCTACATTGGGGCGATGTAGGATGGGATCGCTAGCGAAGTGTGACTTAATCGAGAGAAAGGCCTTGGAGACCTCCTCGGACCACAACTTGGGATTTGCCCCTTTCTTAGTGAGGGCAACCAAAAGAGCCACCAAAGTTGAGAAGTGGGGAATGAACTGGCGATAGTAATTGATGAACCCCATAAAGCGCCGCACCGCTTTGAGAGAATGGGGTTCCTGCCAGTCCATCACAGACTGTAGCTTGGCAGGATCCATAGCCAATCCCTGGGCAGAGATGATATAACCAAGGAAAGGCAAGGACTCCTGCTCAAACACACACTTCTCCAACTTGGCATAGAGGGAGTTAGCCCGTAAGAGGTCAAAGACCTTGCAAACATCTCTCCGGTGGAAGTCTATATCTGGAGAGTACATGAGAATATTATCCAGATAAACTACGACTGAGGTGGTAAGCATATCCCGGAAGATGTCATTTACAAAGTCTTGAAAAACGTCTGGGGCATTACAGAGCCCGAAGGGCATCACCAGATATTCATAGTGCCCATCCCTGGTGTTAAAAGCAGTCTTCCATTCATCCCCCTCACGGATGAGAATCAGGTTGTAAGCACCCCGCAGATCTAATTTAGTAAAAACCCTTGCTCCCCGTAGCCTATCAAAAAGCTCAGATATCAGGGGTAGTGGGTACTTATTCTTAACGGTGATGGCATTAAGACCCCTGTAGTCTATGCATGGACGCAGTTCTCCACTCTTCTTCTCTACGAAGAAGAACCCAGCCCCTGCAGGTGACACTGACTTCCTAATGAATTCTCTTGCCAGATTCTCTCGGATATACTGTGACATTGCCTCCATCTCCGGGAGAGACAATGGATAGACTCGACCCCGGGGAGGCTCAGCACTAGGCAAGAGATCAATAGGACAGTCATAGGGGCGGTGAGGCGGAAGGGTCTCCGCAGCCCTTTTGGAGAACGCGTCCACATAGGGCCAATATTGCTTGGGGAGAGAGGATAAATCTGCGGGTACCTCAGTTGTAACAACCTGAACGCTTTCCCTCTGACATCTACCCCCACAATATTCACCCCATCCTAAAATTCTGCCTGCGGACCACTCGATATGAGGAGAGTGATACCGTAGCCAAGGCATCCCTAACAGGATCTCATCAATTCCCTCAGGAATGACAAGCAGAGATATTATCTCCTGATGAGATGGCGACATAGACAGTGTAAAAGGGATGGTCTGGTGTGTTATCTGTGAGGGCAGTGTCGACCCATTCACCACTCGTACAGTTACTGGTTGAGCTAGCATTACCAGAGGAATTGCGTGACGTTGGGTGAAGGCAGAAGACATAAAATTGCCCTCCACCCCAGAATCCACGCAGAGCTCTACCAAGTGAGTGAATTAACCTATTGTAATTGTCCCCTTAAAGGACAATTTGGAGGCAAATGTCGCTGTGTCTAGTGTACCTCCACCTACTACCACTAGACGCTGACGCTTCCTCGACCGCTGTGAACATTTGGTGGCAAGATGTCCAGACTGCTGGCAAACATGGCAGACCTTGTGTGCAGGAGCGGTCTGGGACTTAGATCCCGCTCGTGACACTTTCATGGCCTCATGTGACTCAGGGACCTCGACTGGAGATTCCAAAGGTTTGGCGAAGGTGGGAGCCAGCCGAAACCTCTGCCTACACTGGGCCCGCTCTAACCTCCACTCATTAAAACGGAGGTCAATACGGGTAGACACAGCTATTAACTCCTCCAGTGTGGCAGGAGTTTGGCGCCCCCCCCCCCATCCCCCCCCCATCCCCCCCCATCCTCCCCCCCAGCTCAATACACACAAAGGTTACCAAAAATGGTTTTCCTGTTTTGTAGAACTTAAACTGGGCCTAATGGTGTCACCCCCACATGCCACACCTGTGACTTAATACCACCACACCATGACCAGGCCACATAGTGACCAAATAATACTACATACAAGGGACAAATACCACCGCACCATTTCCAGACCACATATTATCACCACATAGTGACTGAATACTACAATACTGATCAGTAATAAAAAAAAACCACAATACTATCACCATAAGTGCCAGTATTCACAGGAGATCTGTACTTAGTATGCAGTGTCTGTGTAGAGGTAATACAGAGATCACTGGTGACATTATACACAGGACCTCTATATAGTATACAGTGTATAGTGTCAGTGTATAGGTAACACTGACTCACCAGTGACGTCTCTAGGTGAAGTCCTTCATCTTTCAGCCAGCACAGACCGCCATCATTCCTTCCAGCCAGGACTCGTTTCTGCAGGAAATAACACAGTTATCTCGAGCTCCGCTTGCAGAACACATTACTTAATTTTTCACAACTTCTACATTACACCACATGAAGAAAAAAAGGTGATATAGTGTCACTCTGCACAGTAACAGGACCGCCCCCCCATTTAAAACAGTATACTCAAAAAATAAAATAAATACATCACTGCAGTAATAATATCCCTTAATTATCCCCTATGGTAATAATATTCCCCACCCTGGCCCCGTTTATCTCATTCCTGGCTCCAGCCATATGTTGTCGTATCCTGCCCTCATGAGTATCCATTCTACCCCATATGATCTCCCCATCCTGCCCCACCAGCCTCCATCGTATCCGTCCTGCCCCATGATCCAATCCTGCCCCGTGTCTCCAATCATGCCCCGTATCTACATTCTGCCCATGCCTCAAGTCCTGCCCCCAGTGTGTCCAGCATATTACCCCCATGTTGTCCAGCAATCTGCCCCAGTGTGTCCAGCATATTACCCCCATGTTGTCCAGCAATCTGCCCCAGTGTGTCCAGCATATTACCCCCAGTGTGTCCAGCAATCTGCCCCAGTATGTCCAGCATATTACCCCCAGTGTGTCCAGCAATCTGCCCTCAGTGTGTCCAGCAATCTGCCCCAGTGTCCAGCCTTTCCCCAGTGTGTCCAGCAGTCTGCCCCAGTGTGTCCAGCATATTACCCCCAGTGTCCAGCATTGCCCCAGTGTGTCCAGTATATTACCCCCAGTGTGTCCAGCAATCTGCCCCAGTGTCCAGCATTGCCCCAGTGTGTCCAGAAGTCTGCCCCAGGGTCTCCAGCATTGCCTCAATGTGTCCAGAAATCTGCCCCAGGGTCTCCAGTATTGCCCCAGTGTGTCCAGCAATCTGCCCCAGGGTCTCCAGTATTGCCCCAGTGTGTCCAGCAATCTGCCCCATGGTCTCCTGTATTGCCCCAGTGTGTCCAGCATTCTGCCCCATGGTCTCCAGTATTGCCCCGGTGTGTCCAGCAATCTGCCCCATGGTCTCCAGTATTGCCCCAGTATGTCCAGCATTCTGCCCCATGGTCTCCAGTATTGCCCCAGTGTGTCCAGCATTCTGCCCCATGGTCTCCAGTATTGCCCCAGTGTGTCCAGCATTCTGCCCCATGGTCTCCAGTATTGCCCCAGTGTGACCAGCAATCTGCCCCATAGTCTCCTGTATTGCCCCAGTGTGTCCAGCAATCTGCCCCATGGTCTCCTGTATTGCCCCAGTGTGTCCAGCAATCTGCCCCATGGTCTCCTGTATTGCCCCAGTGTGTCCAGCAATCTGCCCCATAGTCTCCTGTATTGCCCCAGTGTGTCCAGCAATCTGCCCCATGGTCTCCTGTATTGCCCCAGTGTGTCCAGCATTCTGCCCCATGGTCTCCAGTACTGCCCCAGTGTGTCCAGCAATCTGCCCCATGGTCTCCAGTATTGCCCCAGTGTGTCCAGCATTGCCCCAGCCCCAGACAGTCAGACATAAAGAAAAAAAAAAAAAAGTAAAATCCTCACCTCTCCCGTTCCCAGCGCAGGTCCGGTGCAGTCAGCGTCTCTCCGGCTCTGCGACGCTCAGGACAGAGAGGCAGAGCGGCGCGCACAGTAGTGACGTCATCGCGCCCTCTGCTCTGAGACGTCGCAGAGTCAGAGGACGCTGCAGCTGCCGGCGCCGCAGGAACCAGGAGAGGTGAGTATAGAGCGGGGGGCGGGGGCGGGGGCGGGACCCGGGGGTGGGGGGAGCTGGCCCTGGTCGTGGCGGCGGACAGCGCCGCCCGAAGATTTAAAGGGGCGTCTTTTTTTTATTTTTTTTTTTTATCTTCTTCTCCTGCAGCGCCGGCCGCCCCCAGCATTGTGCCGCCCGGGGCGGACCGCCCCCCCCCGCACCCCCCTTCCTACGCCACTGCATACATATAGACATACAGTACATATAACAAAGAGTACATACTCACCATCACTTGTCACTTTGATCCCCGAAGCCAGGGTCATCTGTAAAAAATATTAAAATAACAAACAATCGATATACTCCCTGATCTGCAGAAATCCACGAGTGTCCCACAACGATCTCCCGTGGAGAACAGCAGCATCAGCTGATGCAACCGCTCTCTAGGGGCTCCAGGAATACAATGACGGGAGGAAGGTATCCTTCCACACTGTAGTCCTCCGCCACTGTAAAAAAATAGTCCCTAGTCTCACTTTTGGCATTGCTGTGTGAGAAAGTTCCCATGCAGCTTTTGCCATAAAGTGAGACCAGTGAACTATAGTAACCTCTCAGTGATGCACTGCAGGAGTCATTGTCTCCTGTCAGTGTGTCACTGGAGGTCCTATAGAGCAGTCACATCACCCGATGTCACTGTTCTATAGGGGAGATCGTCATGGGACACTCCTTATTAATTGGACTGCATCGGACAGGGAGTATACGGTTTATTATTTTAAGTTTTTTGCAGGCGCTGAAGTATGGTAAGTATGGTTAAATTAAGAATATTAAAACATTTTCTCTGGCTGTGTCTTTATTTTTTTTAACTCTTCCACTACTGTAGGATTAATAATGGATAGGCGTCTCTCCATTATTGACCCGGCTTAATGTCAACTTACAATAGCAAGGTGACATTAACACCTTATTACCCCATATCCCACCGCTACACGGGAGTGGGAAGAGAGGGGCTAAGTGCCGGAATTGACGCATCTTACAGATGCGCTATTTCTGGGGCAGCTGCGGACTGGTATTTGTAGCCGGGGGGGGCAATATCCATGGCCCCTCTCTAGGCTATGAATATCAGCCCGCAGCTGTCTGCGTAGCCTTTCTGGCTATAAAATATTTTTTGGGGGGTCCCCCTATTTTAATAGCCAGTAAAGGCTACGTAGACAGCTGTGGGCTGATATTCATAGCCTAGAGAGGGGCCTTGGGTATTACCCCCTTCCCAGGCTACAAATATTCGCCCCTGGCCATCAGCTTTCCCCCTCTGGTGCAGAAAATTGTGCCGGAGCCCACGCCGTTTTTTTTCCTGTTTTTTCTTTATGTTCATTTATCAACATCGGCCTATCTATGGATATATCTATCTATAGATATATCTATAGATACATAGATGTTTTTATCCATATATCTATCTAGCTAATTTCACACATCAGGTTTTTGCCGTCAGGCACAATCTGGCGAGTTTTGAAAAAAACAATCTGTTTTTTTCTGCTGGATCCGTTTTTTCTCATAGAGTTGTATTTGCGCCTGATGGCCACACGTTTCATCTGTTTTTTGCTGGATCCGTTAAAAAAGCTGTTTTCGCTGGACGGAAAACACATGCAGAGGAACGGTTTTTCTGTCTGGTGGAAAAACAGTGACGGATCCGGCAAAAAACGGATGAAACGTGTGGCCATCAAGCGCAATATAGCACCTTCAGTGACACACTGACAGGAGACAATGGCTCCTGCAGTGCATCACTGAGAGGTTACTATAGTTCACTGGTCTCACTTTATGGCAAAAGCTGCGTGGGAACTTTATCACACAGCAGTGCCAAAAGTGAGACTAGGGACTATTTTTTTACAGTGGCGGAGGAATACAGTGCGGAAGGATACCTTCCTCTGGTCATTGTATTCCTGGAGCCCCTAGAGAGCAGTCGCATCAGCTGATGCTGCTGTTCTCCATGGGAGATCATCGTGGGACACTCATGGATTTCTGCAGATCAGGGAGTATATTGGTTGTTTGTTATTTTAATATTTTTTACAGATGACACTGGCTTCGCGGATCAAAGTGACAAGTGATGGTGAGCATGTACTCTATGTTATATGTACTGTATGTCTATATGTATGTATTGTATGTAATGTATGAATGTATTGTATGTAGTATGTATGTATGTATGTCTGTAGTATGTATGTATGTAATATGTATATAGTATGTATGTATGTTGTATGTATGTTCTATGTATGTAGTATGTATGTAGTATGTTGTATGTATGTTGTATGTATGTAGTATGTATGCAGTATGTTGTATGTATGTTGTATGTATGTATGTTGTATGCATGTACTATGTATGTAGTATGTTGTATGTATGTTGTATGTATGTTGTATGTATGTTGTATGTATGTTGTATGTATGCAGTATGTTGTATGTATGTATGTTGTATGTATGTAGTATGTATGTAGTATGTTGTATGTATGTTGAATGTATGTATGTTGTATGTTGTATGCATGTATGTTGTATGTATGTAGTATGTATGTATGTTGTATGTATGTAGTATGTATGTATGTATGTTGTATGTATTTATGTTGTATGTAAGCAGTATGGATTCGAGGATTCAAGGATTCAAAGAAGCTTTATTGGCAGGACCAAATACACATCAGTTTTGCCAAAGCAAGTGTATAGAGGCAATAGGGATAGGGACTGTGGGGATGTTGGGTAGGGGAGGTGGATGGGGCAGATCTAGGGTGGGGGCTATAATCCATGGCATAGGGGAGGTGGATGGGGCAGGTCCATTGTGGGGGCTGTAGTCCATGGCATAGGGGAGGTGGATGGGGCAGGTCCAGGTTGGGGGCTATAGTCCATGGCATCATAGTTCTCTTTCTCGCAGTCTATGACATTCGCTCACATACCGCGCTGCTATCTCCACCGCTCTCTCTTCTTCTCCCAGCAGGATATATGTTTTCTCTTCCTCCTTCATGGTGATGAAGTCTGGGAAGAGATGTGAGAGTCTCCTGAAGTGAGTGTCCCTCACTGCTGAGTATTTGGAGCAGTGTAGCAGGAAGTGGGTTTCGTCCTCTATGGCCTCCTGATCACAGTGTTGGCACAGTCTTTCCTCCCTGGGCATGTAGCTCTGCCTGTGTCGGCCACATTCGATGGCCAGACTGTGGGCACTGAGTCTATATCGGCTCAGGATCTGGCGGTCTCTGGGGTCCGGGAGTTTCTCCAGATATGGCGCCAGTCTGTAGTCTCTCTGTAGGCTCTGGTACATGGTCAGTTTCTGTGAGCTGATGATATCATTCTTCCAGTCACTGACATACCTCTCCTGGCCTTCATCTGCCATCTTCCTAATTCCGGCTTTTGTCAGGTTGTTGTGATTGGTGTTCTGCTCCGGTTGGGTTTGGCTGGGCTGTTCCGGGGGTTCTGGTTTTTCTGTTTCACCTTCATGTATCAGGGCTTTATGGTGATGGGAGCTTGGATTGCTCCTATGCAGGTGAGCCCGGAATGACAGCGCCCTCTTTAGAACTGTTAGGTGTAGAGGGAATCTGCCCAGCTCGGCCCGACAAGCACTGTTGGAGGTGCTCCGATGGACCTGGAGAAGGTGCTTGCAGAATTCCAGGTGGAATATTTCTGTTGGACTGGAATCCCACTTTGACCAGTCTGGGTAGGTGTGAGGACCCCAGACTTCGCTGCCATACAGGAGGATTGGGGCGATGATGGAGTCGAAGATTTTTAGCCAGACCCTCACTGGTGGCTTCAGATGGTAGAGTTTCCTTCGGATGGCATAGAAGGTTTTGCAGGCCTTGTCTTTCAGGGTCTCTATGGCTTGTTTGAAGTTCCCTGACCGGTGAATCTCTAGGCCCAGGTAGGTATATTTGTCCGTTCCTGTGAGGTCGCAGTTGTTGAGGATAAATGATGGGTGTTGGTCTGATCTTCTCTTTCTCCTCTGGAACACCATGGTGTTGGTTTTCTTTAGGTTGACCGGTAGGGCCCAGGTGGAGCTGAATTTCTCTAGGATTTTCAGGTTGTCCTGGAGGCCTTTCTCGGTTGGTGACAGCAGCAGCAGGTCATCTGCATACAGCAGGAATTTCACCTGGGCGTCGTGGAGGGTGAGACCTGGTGCTGAGGAGGATTCCAGGGCGGTAGCCAGCTCGTTGATGTAGATGTTGAAGAGCGTTGGGCTTAGGCTGCAGCCTTGTCTTACTCCGCAGCTCTGCTGGAAAAAAGCCGTTCTTTTGCCGCTCACACTCACGCTGCAGCTGTTCTCGGTGTAGGAGCTTTTGATGACATCGTAGGTCTTTCCTCCTATTCCACTCTCCAGCAGTTTCAGGAATAAGCCCGGGTGCCACACTGAATCAAAGGCCTTTTTAAAGTCCACAAAGCAGGCGTATATCTTCCCATTCTTTGTATTGTAGACGTGTCTCTGAATGAGGCTGTGCAGAGTATAGATGTGGTCAGTGGTGCGGTGGTTCGGCATGAACCCTGCTTGGCTCTTGCTGAGGACGTTGTGCTCGGTGAGGAAGGTGAGGATCCTCTTGTTCAGGATACTGTTGAACAGTTTTCCCAGGTTGCTGCTGACGCATATGCCTCTGTAGTTGGCTGGGTCATACCTGTCCCCACTCTTGTGGATGGGTGTGATGAGGCCTTGGTTCCAGGTACGAGGGAAGTAGCCGGCACTCAGTACAATATTGAAGAGTTTAACCATTGCAGCCTGTATTTCTGGTGGGCTGTACTTCAGCATTTCTGGTAGGATTCCATCCAGGCCACCGGCTTTTCTACATCTTATGGAGGAGAGTCTCTCGGTTACTTCCTGTAGTGTTATAGGTGTATCCACCGGGTTTTGGAAGTTTTTGATTTTTTCCTCCATTACTTTTAGTTTCGCCATTATGTTTTCCTGTTCTTGGCTTAGTCCTTCCTTTGGAATGTCTTTATAGAGGTCTCTGAAGTATTGGAGCCAGAGGTTGCCATTTTGGATATGGTTGTTGTTTTTCTTGTCTTTGGTGCCCATGTGGTTCCATAGATCCCAGAAGGAGTTGTCTTGGAGGGCATCTTGGAGTTCATTGAGCTTGGTAGAGATGTAACTCTGCTTCTTCCTCCTGAGGATGGTTTTGTACTGCTTTTGTATGGAGTCATATAGGCTTCCCTCAGACCCAGGTGGTTGGGGTCTCTGTGTTTCTTGTTGGAGGCTGTTCTCAGGGTCTTCCGTACAGCTTTACATTCTCTGTCAAACCAGCCATTGACCTGTGTTTCTTTTGGTCTCTTGTAGTCGACTTTTTTAAGGTCGGACTGTCTGGCCATTGCGTAGAATATATTGTTGAGGTCCTTTGCTGCTTGGCTCACTCCCTCTGGGTTTGGCATGTACTCAAGGTTGTAGAAGTGGTGGAGCATCCGCTGTATTTCAGGTCTGCTGGAAGCTTCTTTATATCTTAGTGCCGACATTTTGGACCATTTATAGGATGGAGGCCGGGTGAAGAGCCCGCTCTGCTGTGGCTTCTGAGTGGATGGTTTCTCTGTAGATTTCATGTACAGAAGAAGTTGGCTGTGGTCTGACAGGTGCGTTTGTGGGGTGACTATGAAGGCGCTGACATCTGCCAGGTTCAGGTCTGTAATGGCGTAATCAACTACACTCCTCCCTACATGGGAGTTTAGTGTATACCTTCCTAAGGAGTCACCCTTGCTTCGTCCATTAAGGATATGAAGTCCTAAACTTTTACATACGTTCAGGAGCTTTCTGCCACTTTTGTTGACTGTACTGTCATAGCTGTTTCTCTCAGTGTGTACAGGGTCTTGGCCGTCATTCTCTGCTCCAAGTATGTAGATGTTTCCATCCGTGGTCAGGAAGTCTCTCTCTCTCCCTGTTCTTGCATTGAGGTCTCCAAAGATGAGAACTTTGCCCAGGGCCTGATAATGGGCGGCTTCTCTTTGTAAGATCTCGAAGCAGTCTGGATTGAAGTAGGGGGACTCTGGCGGTGGTATATAGGTGGCACAGAGGTGGACATCAGACTGACAGGTGAGGATGGAGCTGCTGATTCTGATCCATATGTGGCTGTCTCCTTTCTTCACCGGTTCGATGTACTGATGGAGCTCCTCTTTATACCAGATCGCTACTCCTCCTGAGCCCCGGCCCTGTTTGATGTTTTTATTTTTCTGGGCATGGACCAAGAATTCCTTGTATCCAATAGGCACCAGGGATTCGTTTTCGGCTCTGGTCCATGTTTCCAGGAGGATCTGAATGTCTATATTTTTCATACTTTGTATAAAATCAGGGTCCTTTGTTTTAGATCCAAAGGTTGAGGTGTTGAGACCCTGGATATTCCAGCTGCTGATTGTAAGTGAAGACATTCTTCTGTGTAGTTTGTGTGTATATACCTTGTAATGAGTATGGCTGTGTGGGACAAACTGGATTTCTGACCGTTTTATAGCGGTGCTTGGTTCCATCCAGTCACATTATTATTCTGCGCAGTTCATTGAGCAGGTTTATTATCTCATCCCTATCTCTGCTCTGCATGTATCTGTGTGGGCTTGGTGGTCTCCTCGGTGGAGGTCTCCACCTCCGATGGTCTGACACTGGGTGAAGAGCTTTGTTTCCAGCTTCAGGAGGTAGCCTTGGGGTTTTCTGCTTTATCGTTCTCGGGGGTCTTTCAGTGTGATTATGGCCACTGTTAAATCCAGGCCCGGGGTCTCTGTTTAGCACGATGTCCTTCAGCTCTTTGGCCAGGAGGCTGACCCCTTGTTTGTTGAGGTGTTTATCATCGTGCAGGTGACTGTTGTTTATGGAGAGGTGTTGTGCCAGGGTCACGTTTGGCACAGTCTTGATCTTTTCAGCCAGTTCTGCATTGATGGCTTGGGTGGTTTGCCTGGGTATGTCCTTTCTTGGAAGCAGCGATGACAGAATGATTTTACTGTCCGGGAATTTTAGGTTTGCCATCTTTGCCAGGTTGATCAGTTGTTCTGCGATCTGCTGGTCTGGCCGATTGTTTGTACCCGTGTGTATAATAATGTGCTTTGGGTTGGTAAACCGTGGTCTACTGATGACCTCTGTCACCTGTTCAATACTTGCACAGCGGATTGTACGGACCTGTTTTCCTGGGAATAGCCGCTGTGTATTTAGGTACTTCCCATTTGAGTCCATTATTAGGACAATATCGGGACTTTGCGATGTCTTGGGTGGGCTACGGTGCTGCTGATGGGGGTCTGTGATGCTGGCTTTGCTGGTGGCTGGTTCTCTTCTCTCATCCATCTCTGTGGTTTCAGGATTTGAGTCCATTATTAGGACAGTATCAGGACTTTGCGATGTCTTGGGTGGGCTAAGGTGCTGCTGATGGGGGTCTGTGGTGCTGGCTTTGCTGGTGGCTGGTTCTGTTCTCTCTTCCATCTCTCTGGTTTCAGGATTTGAGTCCATTATTAGGACAGTATCAGGACTTTGTGATGTCTTGGGTGGGCTACGGTGCTGCTGATGGGGTTCAGTGCTGGCCATATTGTCTGCTCTCTGGCTTGTTTTCGTTGCCCCCTGCTGGTTCAGATGACCAGGGCTATGGGCTTTTAATTCTCTAATCTCCTTTCGGAGTTGATCATTGTCCTTTTTCAGCTCCCCCATTTCCTGTAGTGCTGCCTTGTATTTACATTTCATTTCACATATTTCCTCCCTTATTTTCTGTGTGGCTGTGTCATTTGCTGCTTGGTAATTTGCGTTGCTTTGTGAGTTTGTTTCACATTCAAATTTCAGTTGGGCCAAGTCTATTTCTAGTTGAGATAAGAAGTCTCTGATGTTATCAGGCGAGAGGTGTGAAGTGTCGGGGGTTAGGCAGCTCTGTCTGGGAATCCCTATGTGAGCATTAGAGGTAGCTGCTGGGGCTTGTAGTCCTTTATAGGTTTGTGCCTGCTCTTTGATATCAGAGAAACAATTTTCAAATTGCTGCAGAATCTCCTCCGTCCCCTGCGCCATGACTGTGCCATTTTTGTATAGGAGTATGGTGAGCGCATTGGTGTCCTCATCTGCTTGGCTGGTAATTTTAATCTGCTGGACACCTTTATTGTTGGATTTAGTTACATGTTTGTATCGTTTGCACAGCGCAGTGTGCCAGGCTGAGGGTTGTTCTGTATAGAATAATACATTGGTTTTTCTTCTTTTTTTTGTGAAATCTGCATAAAGAGTCTCTGGATTCTTTCTAACGTAGTCCATCTTGGATTTATTGCCCCCCTGTGTTATCTCCAGATCTGGCCCCCAGCATTCCTGTGTCTCTGGCTCTGGGCTTTGTTCATTTACTTGTACTAAATTTGTGTTTTCCATTTTGTAGTTATATGTTAATTATAATCCTTGTTTCTAAGAAGATTAATTTGTAGCAAGTCTATAGGTTGTGTTGTAGTTAAAGAATTCTCCTACCTTCTATAGGTCCAGGTATCAGGATGTCAGATGTATGATGTCGGCTGCTTCCAGTCTGTGTCCTCCAGGAGATTCTTGTTTGGTCCTTTAAATCCTCCAATTCTTCCTTTTTTCATAAAATGTAAAGTCCAGTTCAGTCCAGATCACTTTTATGTTCCACGGAGTTGAGTTTTTCCAGGTTTTGTCTTACAGTTGACTCATTACAAGGTATAAAGTGATGGAAATTCAGGAGCTCATGTTCATTGCTTCTTACTCCTAGGAATGGTGGGCGTGTATGTATGTAGTATGTATTTTGTATGTATGTAGTAAGTATGTAGTATGTATGTTGTATGTATGTAGTATGTTGTATGTATGTAGTATGTATGTTGTATGTATTTAGTATCTTGTATGTATGTATGTAGTATGTATGTTGTATGCATGTAGTATGTATGTAGTATGTTGTATGTATGTTGAATGTATGTATGTTGTATGTATGTATGTTGTATGTATGTAGTATGTATGTATGTTTTATGTATGTAGTATGTATGTATGTTGTATGTATGTATGTTGTATGTAAGCAGTATGTATGTAGTATGTATTTTGTATGTATGTAGTATGTAGTATGTTGTATGTATTATATATGTATGTAGTATGTTGTATGTATTTAGTATGTATGCAGTATGTAGTATGTTGTATGTAGTATGTATTAGCTGGACGATGGGACTACTACTGTCCCATCATTGGCTAATGTGTCAATCACTGTCATTGTAGCAGGCTTAGCCTGATGGGACTTGTAGTCCCCATCGGACGATGCCTGCACACACACACAACCCCCAAGAGGCCCGCAGAGATCCCAGGCAGGCCCGCACAGACCCCCGGCAGGCCCGCACAGACCCCCAGCAGGCACACACAGACTCCCGACAGCCCGCACAGACCCACGGCAGGCCTGTACAGACCCCCGGCAGGCCTGCACAGTCCCCCCACGGTCACGCACAGACCCCGACCGCACACACAGACACGCAGTCTCCGCCCATGCACCGCCCACACTCCCTTATAGCGCATCATCATGACATCACTTCGGCAGCCAATCACAGCCATGCCATTAGTTAACATGGCTAACATGCCTAACAGGATGTGCCAACACTTCTTAGGATCCTCAACTGGCTCATTGCATTATGTGAACTTCCGATTCTGGTATCCGATATTGTAAAAGTATCGGAACTCAGTATGGGAACTCCGATACAGTGAATATCGGCCGATACCTGATATTTGCAGTATCGGAATGCTCAACACTAGTTGTCATTTTTCTGAGAAATATAACCTTTTTATTTTCCTATGGATGGAGCTTTGTGTGGACTCATTTTTGCATAGTGATATTACAGTTTTATTGATGTTAAGTAAGGATAAATTTGATATTTAGATTTTTTTATTGTATTTTGTAGGAAGGTCAAATGACCCAAAATGACAATTTTGGCAATTTGATTTTTGTTTCTTTCATTGCTGGTACCATATGAGTTAATTAATTTTATATATTTATAGACTGAACTTTTATATTCGCAGCAATACTAAATATAACATTTTTAAAATGTCTTTACTTTTTAAAGGGAATCTATCAGCAGGTTTTTGCTACGTAATCTGAAAACAGAATGCTGTAGGGGTTAAAACACAGATTTCAGTGATGCCTGTCTTATCAAGCCCTATGGTTTTGTTTACCTGTAATGATTGTTTTAGCACCAGCAGCTCATCATTGCTGGGACACAGCTGTATATGCATGCTAGTTTCCCACTCCTATGAAAGGCACCTCACTGTCTATGGACATTTTACAGGTCCTTCTCAAAAAATTAGCATATAGTGTTAAATTTCATTATTTATCATAATGTAATGATTACAATTAAACTTTCATATATTATAGATTCATTATCCACCAACTGAAATTTGTCAGGTCTTTTATTGTTTTAATACTGATGATTTTGGCATACAACTCCTAATAACCCAAAAAACCTGTCTCAATAAATTAGCATATCAAGAAAAGGTTCTCTAAACGACCTATTACCCTAATCTTCTGAATCAACTAATTAACTCTAAACACATGCAAAAGATACCTGAGGCTTTTATAAACTCCCTGCCTGGTTCATTACTCAAAACCCCCATCATGGGTAAGACTAGCGACCTGACAAATGTCAAGAAGGCCATCATTGACACCCTCAAGCAAGAGGGTAAGACCCAGAAAGAAATTTCTCAACAAATAGGCTGTTCCCAGAGTGCTGTATCAAGGCACCTCAATGGTAAGTCTGTTGGAAGGAAACAATGTGGCAGAAAACGCTGTACAACGAGAAGAGGAGACCGGACCCTAAGGAAGATTGTGGAGAAGGACCGATTCCAGACCTTGGGGAACCTGAGGAAGCAGTGGACTGAGTCTGGTGTGGAAACATCCAGAGCCACCGTGCACAGGCGTGTGCAGGAAATGGGCTACAGGTGCCGCATTCCCCAGGTAAAGCCACTTTTGAACCATAAACAGCGGCAGAGGCGCCTGACCTGGGCTACAGAGAAGCAGCACTGGACTGTTGCTAAGTGGTCCCAAGTACTTTTTTCTGATGAAAGCAAATTTTGCATGTCAATCGGAAATCAAGGTGCCAGAGTCTGGAGGAAGACTCGGGAGAAGGAAATGCCAAAATGCCTGAAATCCAGTGTCAAGTACCCACAGTCAGTGATGGTGTGGGGTGCCATGTCAGCTGCTGGTGTTGGTCCACTGTGTTTCATCAAGGGCAGGGTCAATGCAGCTAGCTATCAGGAGATTTTGGAGCACTTCATGCTTCCATCGGCTGAAATGCTTTATGGAGATGAAGATTTCATTTTTCAGCACGACCTGGCACCTGCTCACAGTGCCAAAACCACTGGTAAATGGTTTACTGACCATGGTATTACTGTGCTCAATTGGCCTGCCAACTCTCCTGACCTGAACCCCATAGAGAATCTGTGGGATATTGTGAAGAGAAAGTTGAGAGACGCAAGACCCAACACTCTGGATGAGCTTAAGGCCGCTATTGAAGCATCCTGGGCCTCCATAACATCTCAGCAGTGTCACAGGCTGATTGCCTCCATGCCACGCCGCATTGAAGCAGTCATTTCTGCCAAAGGATTCCCGACCAAGTATTGAGTGCATAACTGAACATTATTATTTGTTGGTTTTTTTGTTTGTTATTAAAAAACACTTTTATTTGATTGGATGGGTGAAATATGCTAATTTATTGAGACAGGTTTTTTGGGTTATCAGGAGTTGTATGCCAAAATCATCAGTATTAAAAGAATAAAAGACCTGACAAATTTCAGTTGGTGGATAATGAATCTATAATATATGAAAGTTTAATTGTAATCATTACATTATGGTAAATAATGAAATTTAACACTATATGCTAATTTTTTGAGAAGGACCTGTATATACAGAGCCAGGCGTGGCCGGGGTTGGGTTCCTCAGTTCTGCTGCAACGCTAAAACTAAAAGCTCTGATTGAGTAAAAAATCACTGAACCCAGTTAAATAAGTGATCCATTGTTGCATTCAGGGTCTCTCTGCCTACAACAGGCTTCTCTCAGGTGAGGTAGCAAAAACCTGCTCACAGATTCCCTTTAAAGAGGAAAAGTGTGGTGGCTTAAATTTTTATATAGAGCACTGTGCAAAAGTTATAGTCAGGTGCTGAAAAAATGCTGCAAAGTAAAATTGTTCTAGAAATAGAAGTATTACTCGTTTATATTTATCAATTAACAAAATTCAAAGCAACTGACCAAAAGGGAAATATAACGTTTCTGAAGGAATTCGGCAAGGAGGTTGTTCCAAACATCATTTATAACTAAGCAAAGAGCTCTTGAATATACATCTTCTGTGGATGTAGACTGGCAGCAATACTTCAGTCTCTTCAATTAATCCCACACAGACTCGATGATCTTGAAATCAGCACTCTGTGGGGGCCATATCATCACTTCTATGAATCCTTGTTCTTAACGCTGCAGGTAGTTCTTAATGACTTGGCTGTATGTTTGGGGTCATTTTCCTGCTGTAGAATAAATTTGGAGCCAATCAAATGACTCTCTTAGGTTTTGCATGATGGATAAATATGGATATGATGCTTACAACAACCTCCCTGCTAAGTGACTCCAAAAACTGTTTGCAAGTGCACCTAGAAGAATTGATGCTTTGATGTTTTGATTTCTAAGGATGGTCATGGTCACACCAAAAAGACCTTAGCGCAAACAAATGTACTAGCATGTCTGCTCTAAGGTCCACATATGTGGAGGGGGTTCAGGAGCTAGGACTCCTCCACATGCAGCACATACCAGCTGTGTTTAGATACCACTGTCAATCGCTAAGGGGTAATGTTTCTCCTTGTGGAGAGTGGCATGCCTGACATGCCAGCATACGGAGAATTATCGTCCAGGCAATAGTCCTCTGGGAAATTAAATATTCTTATTGCCTCTTTAGAGAGAAAATCTAAACACTTGAACTCTAGTGCCACCCATTGGATGTAGCACTCAGCCACATTGTCATTTAAATGGAGCAGTTGCACCTCATGGGGTGCCGATGGGTTATCCAAGGCAGCTGGGGGCCTGTTGGAAGCCCTTATGGTCACTATTTGGTACTACTATGAAGGCCAACCAAAACCTAGGCTTCAGAGGAGACCATGATTTCTCCTTTAAGCTTTATTCTGCAATACTGCATTTTTGCAGTATGTAGAACAAGCAGTCAATGGATCCTTAGTTCAATATATATATATGAGCAGTAGAGAAGAAAAAGAAAATATGCGGCACTCACCCCAGAATAACTGTGGAGATTGTGGTCTTTATTGGAGAAAAAATGAAGATTACATCCGTCAGGACATCAGGTATCTACGAGGGTGCGGTATAGGAGCTCGGACGACGGCCGTTTCGCACACGCAGGTGCTTCGACGGGTCCGGACCCGTCGAAGCACCTGCGTGTGCGAAACGGCCGTCGTCCGAGCTCCTATACCGCACCCTCGTAGATACCTGATGTCCTGACGGATGTAATCTTCATTTTTTCTCCAATAAAGACCACAATCTCCACAGTTATTCTGGGGTGAGTGCCGCATATTTTCTTTTTCTTCTCTACTGCTCATGGATCTCTTGTTGGACATTTATGCAGAGCACTGGTTCCCTCAGTGATTGTGGCGCCTGAATACACAGCTGTCCGCTAATAGTCCTAACTGTTTGGATACGCTCGACTCTAGTGCCGTTCTACTTTCTATATTTCTTCAATATATATATATATATATATATATATATATATATATATATAAGTACCACCTCTGGCCCTACTCCTATCTCCAGAATGGGAGTTCCCCCAATCTCCTTTTTCTAATTGGTATGCAATTGCAATGACATGCGAGGTGGTCAGGTCACGCATGTGCAGGCTCTCTCCCTTGACTGCTATGGGAGTTTGAAACGTAGCGTGAATGACCATTGTTGGAACCAAGAGACCCTAGGTCCCAGAGGTGGGACCAACATACAGTTATATGAAAAATTTGGGCACCCCTATTAATCTTAAGCTTAATGTTTTATAAAAATTGTTTTTTTTGCGACAGCTATTTCAGTTTCATATATCTAATAACTGTTGGACACAGTAATGTTTCTGCCTTGAAATGAGGTTTATTGTACTAACAGAAAATGTGCAATCTGCATTCAAACAAATTTTGATTAATAGGGGTGCCCAAACTTTTTCATATAACTGTATACATGAGGCTAAGTGGTGGCTCACACTGCATATAGCAGTCTATGTGTGGCCTCATGCTGTATATATGAGTCTATGTAGGGCTCATACTGTATATGAGGCTATGTGGGGGCTCATTCTGTATATAGCTATGTGGGGGCTCATACTATATATAGGAGAATATGTGGTGAGACACACTCTATAGGACTTCGTGTGGGGCTCATACTGAATGTAGGAGGCTGTATGGGGGCTCATATTGTATATCAGAGGCTATGCATAGGCTCCTACTGTATATAGGAGGCTATCTGGGGGCTCATACTTAATGTATAAGGCTATGTGGGAGCTCACACTGCATATATGAGTCTATGTGGGGCCTCATGCTATATATAGGAGTCTATGTGGGGCTCATACTGTATATGAGGCTATGCAGAGACTCATACTGAATGTAGTGGGCTATGTGGGGGCTCATACTGTATATAGAAGGCTATGTGGGGGTTCATACTGTATAGGAGGCTATATGTCAGCTCATTCTGCATATGGGAGGCTATGTGTTGGATCATACTGAATGTAGGAGTCTCTGGGGGCTCATACTATATATGGGAGGCTATGTGGGGGCTCATACTGTATATAGGAAACTATGTGAGGGCTCCTATTGTATATAGAGGCTATGTGGGGGCTGATATTGCATATAGGAGGCTGTGAGGGGGCTCATACTGTACATAGAGGATGGTGTGTGGGCCCTTGCAGTATATAGGGGGGCTGTGTGTGAGCTCATACATTATATAGGGGGATGGCAGCATACTTAATTCTGCTCAATACCGCTTTGTCTTATTTTTCTCTTTATAGGTATATTTTTTGAGTAAAATGTAAATTGTTATTTTATTCTATAAACTACTGACTCCATGTCTCCGAAGTTCCAAGCAAACAATTTTGCATTTATTTTCTCAAAATAACAAAACAATGCATTGTTTGCAGACCTCAAATAATAAAAAAAAAACCCAGGTGAATAATCATTGAGAAACAACAATACTAATATTTTAACTCAGGAAAAGTTCAGAAATCAGTATCAGTATTTTGTGGAATAACCATGATTTTTAATCACAGTTTTCATGTGTCTTGGTATGCTTTCCACCAGTCTTTCACACTGCTTCTGGGTGACCTTATGCCACTCCTGGTACAAAAATGTAAGCAGTTTTTCTTTGTTTGATGGCTTGTGACTATCCATCTTCCTCTTGATTGCATTCCAGAGGTTTTCAATGGGGTTCAGGTCTGGAGATTGGACTGGCCATGACAGAGATTTGATGTTGTCATTCTTCATCCACACCTTGACCTAGCTATGTGGCATGGTGCATTGTCCTGCTGGAAAAAACAGTTCTCAGAGTTGGGGAACATTGCCTGAGCAGAAGTAATCAACAGTTTTTCCAGTATAACCTTATATGCGGCTTGATTCACACATCCTTCGCAAATATTAACCCGCCCAATTCCAGCCTTGCTGAAGCATCCCTAGATCATCACCGATCCTCCACCATATTTCACAGTGGGTGCAAGACACTGTGGCTTGTACACCTCTCCAGGTCTCCGTCTAACCATTAGACGACCAGGTATTGGGCAAAGCTGAAAATTAGTCTCATCAGAGAAGATTACCTTACTCCAGTCATCTATGGTCTAATCCTTATGGTCTTTGGCAAACTTCAGCCTGGCTCTCCTTTGCTTCTCACTGATGAAAGGCTTTTTTCTAGCTTTACATGACTTGAGTCCTGCCTCTAGGATTCTGTTGTGAACTGTTCCTGCCATGCACTTCATCATTTGCCATTCCTTTTGTAGTTCACTTGATGTCATCCTGTGGTTGCTGAGAGACATTTGAATAAGATCACGGTCATCCCGGTCAGTGGAGAGTCGTTTTTGCCCTCTGGCAGTCTGTAGCTTTGCTGTCTGCTGCTTGACTTTGCTGTAATGGACTACCGTCTTAGAAATTTTAAGGATGGAAGCAACATGACGCTCACTATGTCCCTCTGCTAGTAAAGCCAAAATTGAGCCCTTCTTTTCCTCACTCAAGACTTTTCTTTTCAACTTCATTGGCTTGGTTAAAAGTTATTTTTTCATTCCTACTACTTTTGGGATATTACTAGCATTTTGCCATCCAGCTTGACCTTTTGCAAGAGGATTGTGAACACCACAGCAGTGTTTTTTTATACTTTCCTTCGTTAAATAAGATTTGGTCCAGGTAATCACCTAATTATAATATTATGCTAATCTTAATATTGAGGAGAATTAATTTCGGCCTATTGGGTCAGCTGTTGTGAATTCTGTTGTCGGGCTCCCTCCTGTGGTCATGAATGGTACTTCGGCTGGTTCTGTCCATGGACTTCCTCTGGTGGGTGTTTCTGAGTTTCCTTCCACAGGTGACGAGGTTAATTCGTTAGCTGGCTGCTCTATTTAACTCCACTTAGATCTTTGCTTCATGCCACCTGTCAATGTTCCAGTATTGGTCTAGTTCACTCCTGGATCGTTCTTGTGACCTGTCTTCTCAGCAGAAGCTAAGTTCCTGCTTGTATTTTCTTTGGTTTGCTGTTTTTCTGTCCAGCTTGCTATTTTTATTGTTGTCTTGCTTGCTGGAAGCTCTGGGACGCAGAGGGAGCGCCTCCGCAAAAATTGGTCTTTTTGTAGGTTTTTGTGCTGACCGCAAAGTAACCTTTCCTATCCTCGGTCTGTTCAGTAAGTCAGGCCTCACTTTGCTAAATCTATTTCATCTCTGTGTTTGTATTTTCATCTTTACTCACTGTCATTATATGTGGGGGGCTGCCTTTTCCTTTGGGGAATTTCTCTGAGGCAAGGTAGGCTTTATTTTTCCTTCTTTAGGGCTAGCTAGTTTCTTAGGCTGTGCCGAGTTGCATAGGGAGCGTTAGGCGCAATCCACGGCTATTTCTAGTGTGTTTGATAGGATTAGGGATTGCGGTCAGCAGAGTTCCCACGTCCCAGAGCTCGTCCTTTATTATCAGTAACTATCAGGTCATTCCGTGTGCTCTTAACCACCAGGTCCATTATTGTCCTGACCACCAGGTCATAACAGTACAGGTGGCCAAAAGTACTAATGCATCTCAATAGAGGGATAAGAGAAGTTCTGAGACCATTTTTTTTTTTTTACAGTGTGTTTTGTCTCTCTTTTCCCCTTTACCTCTGGGTGGTTCAGGATACAGGTGTAAACATGGACATTCAAGGTCTGTCCTCTTGGATGGATAATCTCACTGCAAGGGTACAAAACATTCAAGATTTTGTGGTTCAGAATCCGATGTCAGAGCCTAGGATTCCAATTCCTGATTTGTTTTTTGGTGATAGATCTAAGTTCTTGAATTTCAGAAATAATTGTAAATTGTTTCTTGCCTTGAAACCTCACTCCTCAGGTGACCCTGTTCAACAAGTAAAGATCATTATTTCTTTGTTACGTGGTGACCCTCAAGACTGGGCATTTTCCCTTGCGCCAGGAGATCCGGCATTGCGTAATGTTGATGCGTTTTTCCTGGCGCTTGGATTGCTTTATGACGAACCTAATTCAGTGGATCAGGCAGAGAAAATCTTGCTGGTTCTGTGTCAGGGTCAGGATGAAGCGGAGATATATTGTCAGAAGTTTAGAAAGTGGTCTGTGCTCACTCAGTGGAATGAATTTGCCCTGGCAGCAATCTTCAGAAAGGGTCTCTCTGAAGCCCTTAAGGATGTCATGGTGGGATTTCCCATGCCTGCTGGTCTGAATGAGTCTATGTCCTTGGCCATTCAGATCGATCGACGCTTGCGTGAGCGTAAAGCTGTGCACTATTTGGCGGTACTATCTGAGCATGGGCCTGAGCCTATGCAATGTGATAGGACTTTGACCAGAGCTGAACGGCAAGAACACAGACATCGGAATGGGCTATGTTTTTACTGTGGTGATTCCACTCATGCTATCTCCGATTGTCCTAAGCGCACTAAGCGGATCGCTAGGTCTGCCACCATTGGTACGGTACAGTCTAAATTTCTATTGTCCGTTACTCTGATTTGCTCTTTGTCATCCTATTCTGTTATGGCATTTGTGGATTCATGCGCTGCCCTGAATTTGATGGACTTGGAGTATGCTAGGCGCTGTGGTTTTTTCTTGGAGCCCTTGCAGTATCCTATTCCATTGAGAGGAATTGATGCTACGCCTTTGGCCAAGAATAAGCCTCAGTACTGGACCCAATTGACCATGTGCATGGCTCCTGCACATCAGGAGGATATCCACTTTCTGGTGTTGCATAATCTGCATGATGTGGTCGTTTTGGGGTTGCCATGGCTACAGGTTCATAATCCAGTATTGGACTGGAAATCTATGTCTGTGTCCAGCTGGGGTTGCCAGGGGGTACATGGTGATGTTCCATTTTTGTCTATTTCGTCTTCCACTCCTTCTGAAGTTCCAGAGTTTTTGTTGGATTATCGGGATGTATTTGATGAGCCCAAAGCCAGTGCCCTACCTCCTCATAGGGATTGCGATTGTGCAATTAATTTGATTCCTGGTAGTAAGTTTCCTAAGGGCCGATTGTTCAATTTATCTGTGCCAGAACACGCCACTATGCGGAGTTATATAAAAGAATCCTTGGAGAAAGGCCATATTCGCCCGTCGTCATCACCGTTAGGAGCAGGGTTCTTTTTTGTGGCCAAGAAGGATGGTTCTTTGAGACCTTGTATTGCCGCCTTCTTAATAAAATTACAGTCAAATTTCAGTATCCTTTGCCGTTGCTGTCTGATTTGTTTGCTCATATTAAAGGGGCTAGTTGGTTCACCAAGATAGATCTTCGAGGGGCGTATAATCTTGTGCGTATTAAACAAGGCGATGAATGGAAAACAGCATTTAATACGCCCGAGGGCCATTTGAGTACCTGGTTATGCCATTCGGGCTTTCCAATGCTCCATCAGTATTTCAGTCCTTTATGCATGACATCTTCCGAGAGTACCTGCATAAATTCCTGATTGTGTATTTGGATGATATTTTGGTCTTTTCGGATGATTGGGAGTCTCATGTGAAGCAGGTCAGAATGGTGTTCCAGGTCCTTCGTGCGAATTCCTTGTTTGTGAAGGGGTCAAAGTGTCTCTTTGGAGTTCAGAAGGTTTCATTTTTGGGGTTCATTTTTTCCCCTTCTACTATCGAGATGGACCCTGTTAAAGTCCAGGCCATTTACAATTGGACTCAGCCGACATCTGTGAAGAGCCTGCAAAAGTTACTGGGCTTTGCTAATTTTTATCGGCGCTTCATCGCTAATTTTTCTACTGTTGCTAAACCGTTGACTGATTTGACCAAGAAGGGTGCTGATGTGGTCAATTGGTCTTCTGCAGCTGTAGAGGCTTTTCAGGAGTTGAAGCGTCGTTTTTCTTCTGCCCCTGTGTTGTGCCAGCCAGATGTTTCGCTCCCGTTTCAGGTTGAGGTTGATGCTTCTGAGATTGGAGCAGGGGCTGTTTTGTCGCAAAGAAGTTCTGATGGCTCGGTGATGAAGCCATGTGCTTTCTTTTCTAGAAAGTTTTCGCCTGCTGAGCGTAATTATGATGTTGGTAATCGTGAGTTGTTGGCCATGAAGTGGGCATTCGAGGAGTGGCGTCATTGGCTTGAAGGAGCCAAGCATCGCGTGGTGGTCTTGACAGATCACAAGAATTTGACTTATCTTGAGTCTGCCAAACGGTTGAATCCGAGACAGGCTCGATGGTCGTTATTTTTCTCCCGTTTTGATTTTGTGGTTTCGTACCTTCCGGGCTCTAAGAATGTGAAGGCTGATGCCCTGTCAAGGAGTTTTGTGCCTGACTCTCCGGGTGTTCCTGAGCCGGCGGGTATTCTCAAAGAGGGGGTAATGTTGTCTGCCATTGGCGGCGGGTGCTGCAAAAATTTCAGGCTGATAGACCTGACCGTTGCCCAGCGGAGAAACTGTTTGTCACTGATAGATGGACTAGTAGAGTTATCTCTGAGATTCATTGTTCAGTGTTGGCTGGGCATCCTGGAATCTTTGGTACCAGAGATTTGGTGGCTAGATCCTTTTGGTGGCCGCCTTTGTCACGGGATGTGCGTTCTTTTGTGCAGTCCTGTGGGACTTGTGCTCGGGCTAAGCCCTGCTGTTCTCGTGCTAGTGGGTTGCTTTTGCCCTTGCCGGTCCCGAAGAGGCCCTGGATGCATATTTCTATGGATTTTATTTCAGATCTCCCCGTCTCTCAAAAGACGTCGGTCATTTGGGTGGTTTGTGATCGCTTTTCTAAGATGGTCCATTTGGTACCTTTGTCTAAATTGCCTTCCTCCTCTGATTTGGTGCCATTATTTTTCCAGCATGTGGTTCGTTTACATGGTATCCCGGAGAACATCGTTTCTGACAGAGGTTCCCAGTTTGTTTCGAGGTTTTGGCGATCCTTTTGTGCTAGGATGGGCATTGATTTGTCTTTTTCCTCGGCTTTCCATCCTCAGACAAATGGCCAAACCGAACGAACTAATCAAACTTTGGAAACATATCTGAGATGCTTTGTTTCTGCTGATCAGGATGATTGGGTGTCCTTTTTGCCGTTGGCTGAGTTCACCCTTAATAATCGGGCCAGCTCGGCTACTTTGGTTTTGCCATTTTTCTGCAATTCTGGTTTCCATCCTCGTTTCTCTTCAGGGCAGGTTGAGTCTTCGGACTGTCCTGGTGTAGATACTGTGGTGGATAGGTTGCAGCAGATTTGGACTCATGTGGTGGACAATTTGACATTGTTCCAGGAGAAGGCTCAACGTTTCGCTAACCGCCGGCGCTGTGTGGGTCCCCAACTTCGTGTTGGGGATTTGGTTTGGTTGTCGTCTCGTTATGTTCCTATGAAGGTTTCCTCTCCTAAGTTTAAGCCTCGTTTCATTGGTCCGTAAAAGATTTCTGAGGTGATCAATCCTGTGTCATTTCGTTTGGCCCTTCCTGCTTCTTTTGCCATCCATAATGTGTTCCATAGGTCATTATTGCGGAGATACGTGGCGCCTGTGGTTCCATCCTTTGATCCTCCTGCCCCGGTGTTGGTTGAGGGGGAGTTGGAGTATGTGGTGGAGAAGATTTTGGATTCTCGTGTTTCGAGACGGAAACTCTAGTACCTGGTCAAGTGGAAGGGTTATGGTCAGGAAGATAATTCCTGGGTTTTTGCCTCTGATGTTCATGCTGCCGATCTGGTTCGTGCCTTTCATTTGGCTCATCCTGGTTGGCCTGGGGGCTCTGGTGAGGGTTCGGTGACCCCTCCTCAAGGGGGGGTACTGTTGTGAATTCTGTTGTCGGGCTCCCTCCTGTGGTCATGAATGGTACTTCGGCTGGTTCTGTCCATGGACTTCCTCTGGTGGGTGTTTCTAAGTTTCCTTCCACAGGTGACGAGGTTAATTCGTTAGCTGGCTGCTCTATTTAACTCCACTTAGATCTTTGCTCCATGTCACCTGTCAATGTTCCAGTGTTGGTCTAGTTCACTCCTGGATCGTTCTTGTGACCTGTCTTCTCAGCAGAAGCTAAGTTCCTGCTTGTATTTTCTTTGGTTTGCTATTTTTCTGTCCAGCTTGCTATTTTTATTGTTGTCTTGCTTTCTGGAAGCTCTGGGACGCAGAGGGAGCGCCTCCGCACCGTGAGTCGGTGCGGGGGTCTTTTTTGCACCCTCTGCGTGGTCTTTTTGTAGGTTTTTGTGCTGACCGCAAAGTAACCTTTCCTATCCTCGGTCTGTTCAGTAAGTCGGGCCTCACTTTGCTAAATCTATTTCATCTCTGTGTTTGTATTTTCATCTTCACTCACAGTCATTATATGTGGGGTGCTGCCTTTTCCTTTGGGGAATTTCTCTGAGGCAAGGTAGGCTTTATTTTTCCTTCTTTAGGGCTAGCTAGTTTCTTAGGCTGTGCCGAGTTGCATAGGGAGCGTTAGGCGCAATCCACGGCTATTTCTAGTGTGTTTGATAGGATTAGGGATTGCGGTCAGCAGAGTTCCCACGTCCCAGAGCTCGTCCTTTATTATCAGTAACTATCAGGTCATTCCGTGTGCTCTTAACCACCAGGTCCATTATTGTCCTGACCACCAGGTCATAACAGTCAGCCCTCCATAACAGTCACAATCTCTCATGTGGCCCCTTGGGAATACTAAATGCCCACCCCTGCTATAGATGATCATATCTACATGGTCTTGCAGGGCCTAGAATATGGTTCCTTAGTTTGGAGCAGAACGAGCTTCATGTGATGCCATGCAGCCTATTTTTGTTGTTCCACATACAATATGGAAGTATTCTTCCCTAGCAGCAATGCTGGAATATGTCCCAGTTTGAAGTCAGAAGCATATAAAGGTTCAGTAGAGGAGTCATATTCAGATCCATCGTAGATCTGTGCAAACCGTGATTGCTAAAATTACTTAAACCCATTTGCTAATACATTTCAACGTATTTCTAATCTTACCAAAGGATAATAAATATAAATTTAATAAATCAATATGTAATGCATGACTTACTGTTTGACAATAGGATTTCAATGCCTTTAAATAAAACTGCATGTTAATTAAAAAAAAAATAAACAAACTAAAAAAAAAAGCCAAGAAGTTTGAACTTAGCACTTTTGCTGCTCTTCCAAAATGTGATGAGTGGGACAAGACTGCCAGCAGGTTAATTAAAATGTGATAAACCAATTTTTTTTTTTAACTGAGAGGCAGACATTTCCAAATGACACTCGGAAATATATCACTTTTATCACACACCGAAAATGCGAATTCATTCAAATCCAAATTAGTCTGTAAACGCTTTATGAAAAATAGTAAGAGGCACGTCTCAGCTCTTGACTTTAACTGACAGCGCAGCTGTACAAATGTTACACCGAGTGAAGACGAGGTAAAGGAATTATTGTTTAGTGTATGCTGAACGAACCATTTACAGATCATTTTTTACCAGAGAGAAAAAAAAAAAATACAACCAACAATTGAACTGGAAGTCAGAATACTGTGTGTCAGCCGCTGATCATCCTCCCTTTCCACATCCAGATCGAAACGTACACGTATAATGCCCCTCACTAATTGTTAAGGCAGCACTAATTCTCCCTGTGTCCTTTTTGAAACTATTGTGACTTGTTTGTAACATGCTAATGGAAATAGCCTGAATGAAATGTGTCAGGATACAGATACTGAATAGAAGATTTTGAATAGAATTATCTTGGTTGATTGCATAAGCAATACCTCTTATTGCCGGAATAACACCTTAACGGCACAATAATGACGACATGACAATGAATGTAAATCAAGAACTGCATGTGGGTTTATTTCACACTTGAGAAAACAGTGGATTTAATTGTGTGAACCGAAATGTACTGTACAATATTAATGATAGAACATCAAAATGTATAATTCATAGTGCATTGCTTTATTTTGTATTTATTTCCTTTTTTTTTTTTTTTTTGTCAGTTTCTTTTGTACGTGCATCTTGAAAAGATGCAGGCGCCAGTAAAATTTCTCTGCTTAAGTCAGTCTGCAGGAACTTAATTTTATTCAAAAATGTGATTTTTTTTTTTCTTTACATTTTATATACATAGGAATTGAATATAAAATGACAATATAAAAAGTTCAAAGTGAAAGCATACAGCCGTAAGGTACAAAGGAAGCAGAACTGTTCCAAATGGTAAGATATGTAACATGTACTCTTAAATTGTTATCTTTTATTTACATGGAACATAATCCGATATTTGCCCCAGACTGTCCTCTTCTTTTTTTTTTCTCAGCCAGAGAAGGACTGCATTGAAGTACGAATGTAACCCCTTGGATGCCTGACCACTCGAATGGATGGTAAATCTTCTGATGCCCAAAGGTTTAACAAGTCGGTAGCAAAAAAAGGATGAAATGCAGCACAATTGTAGGAAGATAAGCTTGTATCGGAGCTTGTATTTGCAAATAATTAGAAAACATATAATTCATGTCGCAAAAAGAAATTATTTCTACATGTTTGAATAAAATATTGGCATACAACAACTTGCTCTAGTAAAACATTATTTTCCATTGTGATACGGAATCTTTTCTGTATATTCTATTTTTTTCAGTTTTGCATTATTATGATTTATTTTTCTACACGTGTGGCAGAGTAACCCTAGGAGTACTATATAGCCTTCCTCCCTTACCCTAGGGCTGCATACATACTTTTTTTTTTTCAATCTAAGATCTGTACTCAGTATTTATTACTATAATATATTTTAATTTAATTTTAATTTTTTTGGAATCATATAAAGACTTTAATTAAATATGTTTTATCTATCAAAAGGCACAGAAATGCTATGGCAGTGCTCAAAGGGTTAACTTGATGCCACAAGATTTTCCAACCTTTTATTGTCATGGCAACGTGTTAATTTTAGGATGTTTGTTTTTATGTCATTGTTCTTTGTGTTTCTTTGTGGTTAAATTAATGTCTCTCAATAGTGTCTCCCACTACATTCTACAAAAGATAGCTTAACATCAAGAACAGATGTTGAAAATTAAAGGTCAGACATTGACTCACAAAAAAAAACATGCACAAATCAAAGACAAAGAGAATATAAATATAAATATAAAATATGTGTAAGAAAAAAAAAAATCCAGATAGGCAGTTCAGCAACAAAAATAAGACTGATTTCATAGGCTCAGCTCAGGCCTAGTGCAGTATTATGAATATGTTTAGTGCAATGTTCTTGTGGTCACTTGCATACCTGGCTGCATAACTGGATGTTACTGTTTTTCCAATTCAGTTACATATATCACATGATCCTCTGGGGACTTTCCATGTGTTTTGCTGAGGTGCAGTTTAACTGCGTGTTTGCTTGCAAAAGTCCGGTTGCAGAGCTTACACTGGAATGTGGAGCCTGAGTCCTCCTCAATAAGTCCAATTGAGCTTAGAGCCTTGTTGTTGATAACTTTTGAAACATTCTGCTGCTCTTGAATTTGATTTAGAGAAAGCTTTGAAAGATCCTTTAGACTAAATCCTAGATGTGTCTCTAAATGACTTATGTATGTTGAAGCAGTCCGGAACTGAGAGGCACAATCATTACAAAAGAAAACAGGATGTCCCGTGTCCAGATTCTTTAAAAATTTTGTTCCCCCTGTCCTCCTTAGTTGATATTTGACATTGGCCAACCAATGGCTAATTGTTGTCATTGAAAGACCAGTAAACTTAGAGATGTGTACCCGTTCTTGAGGACCTAAGTCTGACATGATATATTTGCCTTCAGCTGTCTCCCGTAAACTAGAAGCAAACTGGGCCTGAAGTATAAGGAGATGCTGTGGGTTCCAGTTGGACTGTCTGCCCTTTCTTTTATGTACAGGAGATAACTCATCCAATGCTTCTTCGAAACTGCTGCCATCGGCATCTGACTTTTCGGAAACAGTTGACGGTGTCGAAGACTTGGGTGTTAAACGTCCAGTGAGATTCTTCACCATATCAGAAATATCCATTAGTGCACTTTCTCTAAGCGGTGAGGATACTGGGTCAGTCATACTTGCAACAAGAGGTTTATTTTTGGATTTTGTCAAGTCTATCGGCTGGTCGCTATTGTCATAGTAGTACCGATCAATAGACTCTACTTGTTTGACTGGAGTGGTTGGATAGATAGGTTTGTCTAACATACTATTGCTAATTTTGTATAACATTGCTAATGGATCCAAAGATGGACTAACTGGTTTTGACACTTTGCCTAAATGTGTGTTCATAATCGACTGTAATGCACTCAGTGGATTAATGAATGATGGCTCAGTTGAATGATCTGTTATAATTCCTAAGGTGTTGCACCCATTAGTAATTTTTGTTTTATGAGATTCTGTACCATTAGGTGTGTGGGGTTCCAAAGGAGCTTCCTTTTTTATCTTCTGAAGGTCAGCATCTGGGGATTTCTTTATAGTCTTTGCGTTGGTTTCCTCTGTTTTAAGAATGTCTTTGTTTTCTTTTGCTACTGGAGATAAGGGTTTAACTGGAGTCACTTTTTCCTTCTCTGTGGGCTTTTCTTCTTTCTTTACATTTATTTTTCCAGTCACCTTCTCCACTAATTCTTCCATCGCAGATACATTGCTTTTGTGAGGTGGGGGTGATAGGCTACCAGGAGAATGGACCAAAGCATTATGTTCAGATGCCATGGATTTGACACTACTGGCATATGATGGTTGCATTTGCACACTCTGTACAGTTGGCTGCAATGTTTTTACAGATCCTGGCAACTGATAAGCAGCATGTATACTAGGATATCCGCCCCACGATGGTGCTCCATTTTGAGCCTTACTAATTGCAGAGGACACTGTATTTTCCAGTGACTTTAAAATATCCAGTCCACCTTTAGGACTATCATCTAAATCTTCCTCTCTGAGGTATTGATATGAAGTAGCAGGCTCAATTTTTTCAGGTTCTTCATTTTCTTCCTTTATTTTCTTTTCTGGCTCAGGATTGACCACTTTTTCCTGTTCGACTTCTTTTCTGTCCTCGGAGTGTGGAGATGCAGCTGGCGATTCTGGCTGCTTTTTTATATAAGATGCTGGTAATCTGGCATGGGTAGTTGGGGGTAAAGGAATTGACTGAATTTTTTCTTCTACAACTGCATCTAAAACTAGTTGCTTTCCTTTTTTAGAGGCCGAATTGGTCACTTTTAGGAAATGTCCAGTGACCATCATGTGAGCAGTAAGTTGTTGTAAAGTATCATGAGAGCTGCCACACTCCATGCACTTCAAAATTTGAGCCTTGCGTGCCTCAAACTGCCATGTATAACTAGCACCATTTTGATAGCCATATCTATTATTAGGGGTCACATAAGGATTGGCAGCTTTAGGGTCCTTTGCATTATCAGTTCCTGAGGCCCCTGGAGAGATTCCTGCTTGATCAGGTGACTCAGGTGATGATATATCCTGAAGAGCACGTTTTTTTGTTGTAGGGACCAGCTTTGTAATGGCTGGTACTGGCTCTTTCAGAGGCACTTTTTGGTAATGCTTCGTTTTAATCATGTGAACACTGAGATCTTGCAGAGACTCAAAGGAATGTCCACAATACATACACTTCAGAACTTTCTGTGCATCTTCCTTTCCTTCCATTTCCATAAGTGATCTTTTTCTAGGTTTAGACCAACGTCTGGTTCTTTCAGCTTCTCTGTCTCGATTATCATCACGATAATGTCCTGTTTCATTCATGTGAACAGTTAGCTGTACCAGTGTGTCATAAGCTGCACTGCAGTCTTTGCATCGGAACTTACTGGCACCAGTAAAAACAGACCCATATAGTTTATTGTTTTGCCGGTAGAGCTGCACTGTGCTAAACAGGCTAGGTTCTGGCAGAAGTCCATATGATGTTTGTTGCAATGTTTTAGCCAGTGCAGCTTGGTGCCAGTCATATCCAGAAGCACTGTTATTATTTATATTGTTGCTTGTACTAACACTAATACTAGTACTTGTATTAGTACTACTACTGCTACTTATAATGGGTGTAGGTGTAACAGAATTAGGATTTGCATCTGCATTCTCACTTTGCTTGCTTGTATCTACACTTGTGGTTGGACTTGACTTCTTCAGATCTAATGCCAGAGTGGACCAACTGCATTCTGAAAGCAAATTAGTATACACTGCTTTAATTTGTGCCAAACTGTCCTGAGGGTAAGATGAATTGTCTGCATTCTGGCTGTCTTCTCTGTCTTGTCCATCCTTGGAGGAAGTACTTTTGAAATCTGCTAGATGATCGCTCGTTTCACTAAATGGAGACCCATAGCCAGCATCATGATTAGTTTCACTACTAACAGGGGAATTTTGGTAGCTCTGAGTCTCTTTGTTTTCTGGTTCTTCACTAAACAAATATTCACTGTCTTGGACATCTAAGGAAAGTCCATCATCTTCTACATTGTCCTCATCGATTTCAGCTGCCTTTAATTCTTCTGCAGGAACATATGCTGAAAAACAAAACAATAAAAACTGTTAGAAATTTGCTAAAGAAATATATGTATGCATGGTTAGATCAATTTGCTATATGATAATAAAAGTATTTGTGAGAATACATACACTTCTAGCTATAATGCTATGATATATCTTGTATACATACTCACAAAAAAGAAGCATCTACTAAACCAAAATCACATTAATGACTCCACATTTTTAAGTAGCTTTTATGCAAGTTAGCAAACTAAGCCCTGGGCTGAGATAGGAGGAATCATCTTCTATGAAAGTAAGAAAAGACCTCTTGAACTAAATTTCAAGATAGACTATATTAAGTACCATATATGACATGTATACATAAACGTCAAGCTTGTGCCAAACTATCTTTATGATTTACGGAATTGCAGGTAGTGGGAAGGTATCAAGAAATATCACTTATAAATTCATGCTAGACTAGTAAGCCTCAGTTAAAAGGAAATAGGCAAAGAGAAGATACATAGACAAACTAAAGGACATTTAGGCAGTGAGAAGACATATCGGCAGAGGTACGGCAGATAGGCAAGGTATAGGCATTTACGTTGAGAGAAAGGAACATAGGCAGAGAGAAAGGCACATACACAGACAGATGGGACATAGATAGATGGAAAGTACTTAGACACAGGGAAGACAAGTAAACTGAAGATGATTAGACACAGGAAAGTTGATTAGGCAGAGGGAAGGAGCATAGGCAGAGGGAAGGCACAAAGGCAGAATGAAGGCACATAGGAAAAGGGAAGGCACAAAGGCAGAAAAAAGGCACATAGGGAGAGGGAAGGCACATAGGAAGAGGGAAGGCACATAGGCAGAAAAAAGGCACATAGGCAGAGGGAAGGATCTTAGGCAGAAGGAAAGGCACATAGAAAGAGAGATGACACATAGAAGGAAAGGCACAAGGGAAGAGAAAAGGCACAGGAGGCACACGTAAGCAGAGGGAAGATCCTTAGAGAGAAAATGCATAAGCATACATTTCTCAAATACTAAATTGCCTAAGTACATTGTTAGTTTCAGCATTCATATTGAAGTCCTTGCTAATCATAGGTATATATGAACTGTGGCCTATACTGTTTGGATAGTCTTGTCCAGGATGCTGACAACCAAGTTATAATAGAAGAAAATTGTTCTCCCCAAAAAATACAAGTGTGACCTCAGCTTCTTGAAATCTGAAGAGAAGTGATATCCATGAACAGATGGTCATGGTATCAAAATACTCGGAAGCCTGCTGGCAAGGCTCCCAACATTGTGCATGTGCATAGATGAAAGATTGATGCAAATAATCATAAAGCTGAATCGCTAAAAATATTCAAGATAGCTGGGATAAAAGAATATGTGGGTAAATTAGATAAGAGAGTTAAAACACTGAGAATGAAATGGGAATTTCAAAAAACACACCATCTTTGCAAGCTCATAGATTTTTTTAAAGTTATAAACTGCTTATTTTTATGTATGGAAAGTATTTTTTAGCATAATTTATTTAGTTTGCATGTTATTTTTCACATTTTTATTAGAGATGCCAATGTGAACATGCTTTAGCTTGTGTAAACAAAAGTGAAGATGTACAAGAGGTTGCAACTACCCAGCCTAGTATAAGGATCTGAAAGGTTCACAATTGTAAATTCTCCCATACACAATAGATAGTTGTGGAACGATTGGCCGACAACTAAAGGTACCGTTACACTAAACGATTTACCAACGATCACGACCAGCGATACGACCTGGCCATGATGGTTGGTAAGTCATTGTGTGGTCGCTGGAGAGCTGTCAAACAGACAGCTCTCCAGCGACCAACGATGCCGAAGTCCCCGGGTAACCAGGGTAAACATTGGGTTACTAAGCGCAGGGCCGCGCTTAGTAACCCAATGTTTACCCTGGTTACCATTGTAAATGTAAAAAAAAAAAACACTACATACTTACATTCCGGTGTCTGTCACGTCCCCCGCCGTCACCTTCCCGCACTGACTGTCAGCGCCGGCCGGCCGTAAAGCAGACGTCACCGCTGTGCTCTGCTTTACGGCCGGCCGGCGCTGACACAGTCAGTGCGGGAAGCTGACGGCGGAGGACGTGACAGACACCGGAATGTAAGTATGTACTGTTTGGTTTTTTTACATTTACAATGGTAACCAGGATAAACATCGGGTTACTAAGCGCGGCCCTGCGCTTAGTAACCCGATGTTTACCCTGGTTACAAGTGAACACATCGCTAGATCGGCGTCACACACGCCGATCCAGCGATGACAGTGGGTGATCCAGCAACAAAATAAAGTTCTGGCCTTCTAGCTCCGACCAGCGATGTCACAGCAGGATCCTGATTGCTGCTGCGTGTCAAACACAATGAGATCGCTATCCAGGACGCTGCAACGTCACGGATCGCTATCATTATCGTTCAAAAGTTGCTCAGTGTGAAGGTACCTTTACTCTCCTGACATGTCCGGTGTTCTTTAAGACTGAGTGACTGCCAGAGGAATCTCTCTGAGATCAAAAAGATTGTCAGTCTGAAATTGGATTTGCTAGATCTTCCAGGAGAACCCTATACACATTAGACTGTTGGCTGGGCCTGCTAATATCAGTCAGTTCGGCTTATGTTAATGTGAATGGGAGCCCTTGGATTCAATTACGGTAGTTAAATAATCATAGGTAGAGAATTGCTGTACATATAGTATATCTATTAAAACAAAACATTCAAATTAATACATTTTTGGTACATGAAATGAAATCACAATAAATCCTTCATCTTTATAAAAAAATGTTCAGTCTCATCTGTATAATATATAGCTAACAGAAGCATTTTTTACTGTTATCTCAAAAATGAGTTAACATAGTGGATGTGAGAAAATATATGACCATTTTCCATTTGCTCTCTGCAAGTACAGTACAGACCAAAAGTTTGGACACACCTTCTCATTTAAAGATTTTTCTGTAATTACATGACTATGAAAATTGTACATTCACACTGAAGGCATTAAAACTATGAATTAACACATGTGGAATTATATACTTAACAAAAAAGTGTGAAACAACTGAAATTATGTCCTATATTCTAGGTTCTTCAAAGTAGCCACCTTTTGCTTTGATGACTGCTTTGCACACTCTTGGCATTCTCTTGATGAACATCAAGAGGTAGTCACCGGGAATGGTTTTCATTTCACAGGTGTGCCCTGTCAGTTTAATAAGTGAGATTTCTTGCCTTATAAATGGTGTTGGGACCATCAGTTGTGTTGTGCAGAAGTCTGGTGGATACACAGCTGATACTCCTACTGAATACACTGTTAGAATTTGTATTATGGCAAGAAAAAAGCAGCTAAGTAAAGAAAAACGAGTGGCCATCATTACTTTAAGAAATGAAGGTCAGTCAGTCCGAAAAATTGGGAAAACTTTGAAAGTGTCCCCAAAAGCAGTGGCAAAAACCATTAAGCGCTACAAAGAAACTGGCTCACATGAGGAACGCCCCAGGAAAGGAAGACCAAGAGTCACCTCTGCTTCTAAGGATAAGTTTATCCAAGTCACCAGCCTCAGAAATCGCAGGTTAACGGCAGCTCAGATTAGAGACCAGGTCAATGCCACACAGAGTTCTAGCAGCAGACACATCTCTACAACACCTGTTAAGAGGAGACTTTGTGCAGCAGGCCTTCATGGTAAAACAGCTGCTAGGAAACCACTGCTAAGGACAGGCAACAAGCAGAAGAGACTTGCTTGGGCTAATGAACACAAGGAATGGAAATTAGACCAGTGTAAACATGTGCGACACAGAAAAGGTGAACGGATGGACTCTACATGCCTGGTTCCCTCCATGAAGCATGGAGGAGGAGGTGTGATGGTGTGGGGGTGCTTTGCTGGTGACACTGTTGGGGATTTATTCAAAATTGAAGGCATACTGAACCAGCATGGCTACCACAGCATCTTGCAGCGGCATGTTATTCCATCCGTTTGCATTTAGTTGGACCAACATTTATTTTTCAACAGGACAATGACCTTAAGCACACCTCCAGGCTGTGTAAGGGCTATTTGACCAAGAAGGAAAGTGATGCGGTGCTACGCCAAATGACCTGGCCCCCACAGTCACCAGACCTGAACCCAATCGAGATTGTTTGGGGTGAGCTGGACCGCAGAGTGAAGGCAAAAGGGCCAACAAGTGCTAAGAATCTTTGGGACCTCCTTCATGATTTTTGGAAGACCATTCCCGGTGACTACCTCTTGAAGCTCATCAAGAGAATGCCAAGAGTGTGCAAAGCAGTCATCAAAGCAAAAGGTGGCTACTTTGAAGAACCTAGAATACAAGACATAATTTCAGTTGTTTCACACTTTTTTGTTAAGTATATATTTCCACATGTGTTAATTCATAGTTTTGATGCCTTCAGTGTGAATGAACAATTTTCATAGTCATGAAAATACAGAAAAATCTTTAAATGAGAAGGTGTGTCCAAACTTTTGGTCTGTACTGTACATTTTTCATAGACTATTCACACAGGTATCAGTCCTGCTTGAAACCTATAATTCTATAGAAAATAGAATCATAGAATCGTAGAACGTTAGAGTTGGAACAGATGTCTGTCCAGCCTCTGTTTGAAGACTTCCATTGAAGGAGAACTCACCACCACTCGTGGCAGCCTGTTCCCCTCACTGATCGCCCTCCCCAACACAAGCTGAAGTGAATTCCCAGTTTTTCTTTTTCTTTTAACTTTTTCTGTGTTATAGCAATGCCAATGTGTTAAACAGTATATTATCCAAAGCTGAATTTACATGCTTTATCTAAAAGTGACAGTTTGCTTCACCTTCTTAGCTGATGTACTTTTTTTTTTCTAAATACTTATTCATGGTTTTTCAAGCAGAAAATCTGCACTCATCAGGTTTGATCAGTGTTGTGCAAAAAAAAAAAAGCATGGAAATTGCCTTGTTTTGTCCAAAATTAAATGTTGTATTTGGGATTTCATGTGACGGTCGACATGAATCTCTCTGCTGGTGTTGTCGGTAACACCTGTATGCACCATCCTATGTCTTAGGAAGCATGTGTGACATGTCTGCCATGTTAGCTGTTGTCTCCAACATAATGAAATCAGCCAGAAACCTAAGAATTCAAGTTAAACTTTCAAACAAGGCTCATTCAGTTCATACACAACCCAGGCATATGGAGGAAAAACAAGAATGAAGAGATAGTGGGACCGGAAGCTAAATCCAGCATCTCCCCATGTTTTACAGAATAAGTATGTGTGCGGTGTGGGTTTTTTTTTTTTTTTGTAAGTACTGCCGTGAGTTGCCAACATGGAATGCCTTCTGGATGGCAGTGTCTATTCATTCTGATGAAACAGATGTGCTGTCTTCTCTGGATAACATTAAATGCTGTGCAAAATAATTTAAGCAGACACAATGCGAAATATGAATATTTGCGGTGCACGGAGACAGCTTTCAAATGTGTTTCTTGTTCTACATTGTGCTGATGAAAGACAACCATCAAAGCCCCACACGCAAATAAATTGTTAAAAAATGATACCTCAACTAAAGACATTTCAATCTTTTGGTTGTAAGAATCTACATTTCATTTAATTATCTGCGTTAATGAATTTCATTCTGAAATTATACTTTTAGCCAGGACATGTTTAAACGAGCGCGCCTGTAATTGTTTTTATGCATCTCATAGGGTTAACGATTCCCTTTAACTGTAGCAAGCAATTGTGAATTAAAAGTGCTTTACACGCTTAGAAAAATCTGGCTGCTTTTTTTTTTTTGCCGTAAACGGCACCCCACCTATCGCCAGGTCGTGTCCGGTACTGCAGGAAAGCCATGTTACATTGATAAATGTAATCAATAATGGAGCTTTTTTTTTCAAAATCCAAAAAGTTCAAAAAAGGACAGACGAAATATAATCCGATGCTAAGGCCAATGGTTCCACTGTAAAAGTATAAATGTTGCCCTATATTTAAAAACAGTACAGTCATGTTAGTATCTGACACCGCAGAGATTCATTTTTAATAATGTATCTGGAAATATTGTGATCCAATGCAAATTTTACACATTGTGAAAAATGGTAAAATTGAGACATTTTGGAAACCGACAGTTTTTCGTAAAAACATTCAAGATAACGTCTTTAAGTATGAGCGTTGTAATGCTAAATTGTACAGATATTTATATGCATAAAATATATAAGGATGTTCTTTTTACAGCAGATTACACCATAAAGGTACACATCATTATAAAAAAAAATATTAGGAGAAAAACGTAAGAAAAAAGAAGGGACGGAGGAGGAAATATCATCTTGTCGAGAATGCTATTTCTCCAAGATGTCTGATGAAATACAAGTCATTTAAAAAGCTGGTATTCAAAGATGGTTGTCACTTTAGATAGGGGCTGGCACGGCTCACCTAGACATGTGACACTTTGGTGGAAGTTAGGTCTGCTGCAATATTGAGAGCAGGAGAGATCAGGCTGACAAAGACTGCAAGGCCGGGTTGCCTCAGGCTGTTAGAGAATGAATTCATCATGCAAGTGAATTTTCTTCTCCATTTTTACTACTTGCTGAAAATGAGATTCTATTTCTGTTTTATATAAAATGTTATAAAAATTAAATATGAACCAGAGCCTTTTATACTATGCTCCGTTATGTTTTTACATATAGTTTACACCTTTTATTTAGCAGGCGGTTCTTTCTTGAGAAATTATAGGCGATATGTCGCTATATACAGATAGATGTTAGATTTTTGTATACCATATAATATGAAAATAGATCGATAATAATAATGATTTTTATTTTTATAGCGCCAATATATTCTGCAGCACTTTACAGTTTTAGAAATAGATAGATACATACATAGAAAAAAGCAGATTTCATCCTATGCGGCTTTTAGGCTCAAAATGAGAGTGCCTTTCTCATGATTCATTCAAATCCATTCTTTCATCATCTGCCCCAATATTTTAGAGTTTTTGTATGCAAGGCTATTTTTTGGCTGATAACCTTGGGGTCTTTTCACCCATTTTCACATGGAAACACTTGCTTTTTTATAAATAGATCGATAGATAGATAGATATGGGATAGATAGATAGATAGATAGATAGATAGATAGATAGATAGATATGAGATAGATAGATAGATAGATATGGGGATGATGGATAGATAGATAGATAGATAGATAGATAGATAGATAGATAGATAGATAGATAGATAGATAGATAGATAGATATGGGAAAGATAGATGATAGATAGGTAAATAGATAGATAGATATGGGATAGATAGATAGATAGATAGATAGATAGATAGATAGATAGATAGATATGGGCTAGATAGATAGATAGATAGATAGATATGAGATAGATAGATAGATAGATAGATAGATAGATAGATAGATAGATAGATAGATAGATAGATATGGGGATGATGGATAGATAGATAGATAGATAGATAGATAGATAGATAGATAGATAGATATGGGAAAGATAGATGATAGATAGGTAAATAGATAGATAGATATGGGATAGATAGATAGATAGATAGATAGATAGATAGATATGGGCTAGATAGATAGGTAGATAGATAGATAGATAGATATGAGATAGATAGATAGATATGGGGATGATGGATAGATAGATAGATAGATAGATACTAGATAGATAGATAGTTAGTTAGATAGATAGATAGATAGATAGATAGATAGATAGATAGATAGATAGATAGATAGATATGGGAAAGATAGATGATAGATAGGTAAATAGATAGATAGATATGGGATAGATAGATAGATAGATAGATAGATAGATAGATAGATAGATAGATAGATAGATAGATAGATAGATAGATATGGGCTAGATAGATAGATAGATAGATAGATAGATAGATAGATAGATAGATAGATAGATATGAGATAGATAGATAGATATGGGGATGATGGATAGATAGATAGATAGATAGATAGATAGATAAATAGATAGATACTAGATAGATAGATAGTTAGATAGATAGATAGATAGATAGATATGGGAAAGATAGATGATAGATAGGTAAATAGATAGATAGATATGGGATAGATAGATAGATAGATAGATAGATAGATAGATAGATAGATATGGGCTAGATAGATAGATTGATAGATAGATAGATATGGAAAATATAGATAGATAGATATGGGGATGATAGATAGGTAAATAGATAGATATGGGATAGATAGATAGATAGATAGATAGATAGATAGATAGATAGATAGATAGATAGATAGATAGATATGGAAAATATAGATAGATAGATAGATAGATAGATAGATGAAAGATAGATGATAGATAGGTAGATAGATAGATATGGGATAGATAGATAGATAGATAGATAGATAGATAGATAGATAGATAGATAGATATGGAAAATATAGATAGATAGATAGATGAAAGATAGATGATAGATAGGTAGATAGATAGATATGGGATAGATAGATAGATAGATAGATAGATAGATAGATAGATAGATAGATAGATAGATAGATAGATATGGGGATGATAGATAGATAGATAAATAGATAGATATGGAATAGATAGATAGATACTAGATAGATAGATAGATATGGGATGGATAGATAGATAGATAGATAGATAGATAGATAGATAGATAGATAGATAGATAGATATGGGATAGATAGATAGATAGATAGATAGATATGGGATGGATAGATAGATAGATAGATAGATAGATAGATAGATAGATAGATAGATAGATAGAGAGAAGCAGGCTCCCCCTGGGGGGAGCAGACTCCATGAGTTAATGGCCAGAGGCTCTGGGGGGAGCAGGCTCCCTCTGGGGGGAGCAGGCTCCTTGGTTTGGCAGATAGAGCCTCTGGGGGGAGCAGGCTCCCTCTGGGGGTGAGCAGGCTTTTTGGGTTTAGGTCCAGAGCCTTTTTGGAGTTTGTTAAAAATCGTTATCGCGCAAAAATATCTAATCAAGACTTAACCAGGTGCGTTATTCTTAAAAGAAAAATGTCATGATATCCTGAAGAAAGAATAGTGGTTTATTGAGTTATCCACCATCGCAGAAAGAACATAAAAGGTAGATGAAATAGTTACAAACAGAGTGTCCACCACCATAAAGCCCTGATACATGAAGGTGAAACAGAAAAACCAGAACCCCCGGAACAGCCCAGCCAAACCCAACCGGAGCAGAACACCAATCACAACAACCTGACAAAAGCCGGAATTAGGAAGATGGCAGATGAAGGCCAGGAGAGGTATGTCAGTGACTGGAAGAATGATATCATCAGCTCACAGAAACTGACCATGTACCGGAGCCTACAGAGAGACTACAGACTGGCCCCATATCTGGAGAAACTCCCGGACCCCAGAGACCGCCAGATCCTGAGCCGATATAGACTCAGTGCCCACAGTCTGGCCATCGAATGTGGCCGACACAGGCAGAGCTACAAGCCCAGGGAGGAAAGACTGTGCCAACACTGTGATCAGGAGGCCATAGAGGACGAAACCCACTTCCTGCTACACTGCTCCAAATACTCAGCAGTGAGGGACACTCACTTCAGGAGACTCTCACATCTCTTCCCAGACTTCATCACCATGAAGGAGGAAGAGAAAACCTATATCTTGCTGGGAGAAGAAGAGAGAGCGGTGGAGATAGCAGCGCGGTATGTGAGCGAATGTCATAGACTACGAGAAAGAGAACTATGATGCCATGGACTATAGCCCCCAACCTGGACCTGCCCCATCCACCTCCCCTATGCCATGGACTATAGCCCCCACCCTGGATCTGCCCCATCCATCTCCCCTATGCCATGGACTATAGCCCCCACCCTGGATCTGCCCCATCCACCTCCCCCCACAGCTCCTACCCAACATCCCCTCAGTCCCTATCCCTATTGCCTCTATACACTTGCTTTGGCAAAACTGATGTGTATTTGGTCGTGCCAATAAAGCTTCTTTGAATCTTGAATCTTGAATCTTGATAGATAGATATGGGATAGATAGATACTAGATAGATAGATAGATAGATATGGGATGGATAGATAGATAGATAGATAGATAGATAGATAGATATGGCATAGATAGATAGATAGATAGATAGATAGATATGGGATAGATAGATAGATACTAGATAGATAGATAGATAGATATGGGATAGTTAGATAGATAGATAGATAGATAGATAGATAGATAGATAGATAGATAGATAGATAGATAGATAGATACTAGATTGCAGGCAATACATTGAGATATTGCCCATACATACAAACTGGATCACTACATATATTCCATTTATTAAACTTCACTGGAAAAAAATCACAGATAAAACCTGATTACCGTAGTTATTATATGCTGTTATGTAAGTTGTATGACATCTGCTAAAAAAAGGAATAGGACACTTTCCAACAGAGTATTATATAAAATTACGACCAATCTACTACTTACATATTGACTGTTTTTAGTTTTGGTCATCTAAACAGAATTGTTTTTTATTTTCTGGAATATTTGTCACAGTTACCGTAAACATTAGTTACAATATCTTGATTTCAAGGCCCAGTCTAGAATCCTATACCATCGATATAAAAAGTCTGCATTGCACTTACGTTATGGGATCACAATAAACAAAGGATTGCTGAAAATATACACTTAATAATGTGGAAAGAGTGGACCGAGGAGGCTACACCGGAGCCCCGAAATAAGCTAAATTGCATATCTAATGCTTAATAGATCATTGCACATTCCAATCCTCTTTGTGTCTTTCACAGTTGAATAAGAACATTAGCCCGAATGAAGTGCGTCTCTTAAGCCACACGGCAAGTAACTAAAGCACAAAAAAGTCTTATTTTCCAACCAGTGATGATAACAGGACGAAAACATGCCGGATTGCATAAAAATATGCATGCCGTGCTCAATGCAGAATGGCTAGGGTATATCTCAAGTGCTTCTCAAGTGCAAATATATCAAATCAATTCCAAAAAGGAACAGAATTAAAAAAAAAAAATTGTAGACCTGCTTGGCTTGTGGCAGATCTGTCTTTTCATGAGGCCTGTAACTTGTTAAATCAGTAAGAATACCTGTCACAGATATCCCGCTACACCATTTGGCTGATGTCAAACCTAAATAAACCAGATCAGAAAACCAGCAAGTGGCAGGAACGTAAATGAAATAGGAGAGGATCTGTCTAACTGTACCTCGCATGGCTTGCTCGCTGATTTTTTTTTTTTTTTTTATTTTGGAGGAGGGAAATAGTGGCAATCACCGCAGTCATTTGTAGTACTAATGTCCAATTCAGCCTCCTTTCATTCTCCTTATTTAGTTGGTCAGAATGGTTTCATAGCCGACACGGGGAAGCTGTGCTGTTTAGCAGGCTGTTTAATGGGAAAGTGGCAGTCTTATTTCTTTTCGAGATTTGGTTTGTCACTAGGTCTCCATTACATGCCACTCAGCTTTGATGCCTTTGGACAGGACTGATCAAAAGATGTCATTTGACCTACACAGCATGGCAGAAACTTGGAGAAGTCTCATAAAGGGACACTTTGGCTGTAAATAAAATGACATTATTATTTCCTCTGTCCTATCATGTAGAAAAGCCAATTATGGTAATGCGCTGCATGTCAATGGGAATATAGCAATCTTTTTTGGAGCAGGCAATGCACGCATCAGTGTTGCAACTCTCCTTCCTGTGAAAATATGCCCACTGGAAACAAGGTGATAGATGTCTTCAAGTCTCCTAATAAATTCTAAGGCAGCCATAAAAAGTGCGGAGTCAGCAAAACAATTGAAAGTATAAAATGCAAACTGTTAAGTTTTCAAATTATCTTGTAATTTCATCTTGAATGATTTATATACCGTCACTGAGCGCTTGCATCACTCTCCATTGTTTTGACTGGCAAGGAAGGCAATTTATGGCACTACTAAACCTTTAGTACCCACTAATACGTCGAAAAAAAAAATCCTGACTCTAAAACAGAGCAAGATCTCGACCTTGTTGCTGTGCAGCAGCTTCTTTTAAAGTTGCAGAAGAGGCTTTTGCGATTGTTGTGCCTTACAGTAGGTTGGTATTATATTTGTTTAGATTGGATACTTCAACAGTAGGGTTAGGAACAATTAAATTGTTTTGAAACTTTTGGGTAAAATTTAACCTATGCTGGTCATAGACAGCCCCCTGTTATTTTTTCTAATCCATCAATCAGAGAGGTCAGGTGGGGTATTGTGACATTGCCACTAATGAAAATTCGAAAATTCCAATTTTCAATGGCAGTGCAGGATAAGCGTGTTCCGATCCTGCCCAGCACGAAGCTCATCTATTTAAATATCTAGATTTAAGTCAACCTTTTCTTCTCCTGATTATCGGAGCAATGCATTTATAGCTGTGCCAAATAAATATAGAATAATACTTTTCAATTTTATTATTTTGTATCTGACTAATTGAATGTGAAGTGTATTTGTATAGCAGAATTAAACATGAAGTATGCAGTAAGGAAAGTAAAAAAAACCCATAAAATCAGGGGACCGTCACCAAACTCGCTATACTAATATATGTGGCTATTAGCAATTTTTTATCAATTACAGGCAATTATCCTTTTACCACTTTAGCACTACCCACCAGTAGGTCCTGGGTTAAGAAATAAGGTAGCAAAATGTCCTTAGGAGAGAAGGCAGACGCATCATCAGCACAGTGCTCAATTAGCGCATTGTGTGGAATACACTGCAGGTGCCGCTATTCATCCCTGCAGTCATGTGACTAATCCCATGAAAATCCAATTATATTTGGGATATTTAACTTTACAAACTTCAGAGCTAACCTTAAATACTCTGAATCTTTTACGCTACCTGGAAAATCCTTACCGTGGAGAATAATGACCTAGGATATTGAGAACCAGTAATCAGTAATACCAAAACAAGGTGTCCATGATGGCTGTCATAAATGTACTAAATCCTGGAATATAAGAATATACTTATATACCTTTCATTTGTATTGTGTGGTCTTGCTCTACTTGTGTTTGAATGAAAATGTACTTTATTACAGCTCATAGGTCTTATGGCAATATTTAGAGTAATCATCTTAGACATATATGCTAAAGCCCAGCGTATATGGCCTGGAGTACAATTCTGCTGTTCTGGCTTCCAGTTTAGTTTGAGGGGTTCAACTTAACTAGATTAACTTAGACTATGTCTATTTATTTCATGCCATCCCTGTGGGTAAATAGCTATATATGTGGACCTCAAAAATTCAAGGCTTTTCACATACTGTTCATTTGATACTATTGTATTGTCTTTTAGATTTAATGACTAACATATAAGCCTAATGTAGCATAGCGGGCTACCGTGATTCTTGGAAAGTTTCACGTTTACAGAAGGTAGCACACAGCTCTGGATGTAATATCTTCTTTGATACTACATTAGTATTGAACGAGTTAATACAGCATAGAACGTGTTATTGTCAAAAGATTTGGAATTGTTGTGCAAACTAGGAGTAATACGACTCAGAGGGATTTCCAAGCTCAACCAAGGATCAGTCGCAACATCAATTATTAAGCCAATGGCACTTAACACCAAAAGGAACTATGATAGTACAAACTGAATTTTAATAAATCCCTTGGGTGGTCTTCAATTAAACTTACTGACAATATCCCTGAAAATAAGAATATAGTTTAATCAAAATACAGGCCAAAAAACAAATACACAATAAAAAACTTCTTTTATCACAGCTATTGATGCAATTTTCCTTAATTTTGAACAATAACTTTATATTTATCCATGACGGTCTGTCCCTTTGTTCACCATAACCTAATGTGTAGCGTTCCAATGAAATGAGTATATACCTAATAGGAATATACTCACCCTCGGACGCGCCCTGCTTCTTTCCGGCAGCCTTCCTTCCTAAGAATCAGCGCTTGAAGGACCTTCGGTGACGTCGCGGCTTGTGATTGGTCGCGTGAGCGGTCACATGGGCGGTTGCGCGACCAATCACAAGCCGCGACGTCATCTAAGGTCCTTCACATGCTGATTCTAAGGAAGGAAGGCTGCCGGTTAGTACCAGGGCGCGTCAGAGGGTAAGTATAGCAATATTTTTTATTTTAATTCTTTATTTTACACTTAAATATGGATCCCAGGGCCTGAAGGAGAGTTTCCTCTCCTTCAGACCCTGGGAACCGTAGTATCCCATTGCACTGCATTGGGTTTCGTGTTTCGGCCGACCCCGACCCCGACTTTTCCATAGGATCGGCCGATTTCACTCGACCCGACTTTTGAGAAAGTCGGGTTTCGTGAAACCCGACCCGATCCTATAAAAGTAAAAGTCGCTCAACCCTAATGACAGGTATTTAATAGGTTTGGTTTTATCATGTGGGCCAAAGGGTCATTTGTGGGTCTCAATGATTTGGGGCTAAGGTGCAGCTACAACCTCTGTACTACCAATAGTAATTTTTCAGGAAAAAGTAATAATTAACTTACCAACCTCGTACTGTCTCTGCTCTGATATATTCTGGGTCTCTTGGTTTCTGTACCACCTCCTACATGTGTACTACCTCCTACTAAGCGACCAACATGTCACTGCTACAGCTAGTGGTTGACTAGCAGTTAGAGAAGAATGAACATGCTCAGATAAGGTGTTATCCAAGTATACTTGTGTGTTAACCGTGTGTCTTTGATGTGCTCGAAAAATACATTAGAGTCAGTGCGGCTGCAAGTCTCGCAGCTGTTTGACAGCTGCAACACATGTATGGGTTTCCTGTTTGTTTGGCAGTCCCTGCATGTCTTCGTCTGTCGAACAGCCGCAAGACATGCAGATGTGCGGACTCGAACATATTATCCGAGCACGCCTAAGACACTATGTTAGCACACGAGCATGCTCGGATAACACCTTATCCCACCACGTTCACTCATCACTACTGGCAGTGGTTATATACAGTATCTGTCAAAATGAAGTAGGGACCACAGAGACTGGCACCTATCTAAGAAGCTTCAGAACAAGAGTAACAGAGGGTTATTAAGATGAGTATTACTTATTACATTTTTTAAAAATGTAAGTGTCCAGATAAGCCTCTACTTTTTTTATTGCTAATGTCCAGACAGCAACTTACCACATTATTCAATACACAATTTGCTATGTATATCACTGGATAATTCCTACAAAACAGATGTATTTATTGAGAAATTGGTACATGACATGAAAAGAGAGGCTAATACCAGCTTTTTTGCACTTTGATGTGCCCCAATTTGCTGTTTTTCATAAGATTATTGCCTACATCTGAGTGCAGCCCAGACAGGTGACCATTTAAACATCTTTTTCTTGCCTTGTTGTTATATAGTCACAGGCTAATGGCCATCACTTTTCAATACTGCATTCAGCAAAGCTGGGACTATGACTATTATTGAGTAATTTTCTGAGCACTTTCTGTAGATATAATTAACACAGAGAAGAAGCAGATTATAAGAACAATCTTTGCAGCTCCCATTCAGAAGAACAGAGTAGATAACCCCCTATTCATCTGAAACAAACATATTAAAATAAAGCAGAGACCACCTGAACAAAACATGCCAAAGACGCGCATACGAAATGCTATTTATTTTTATATTCTACATACACAATCGCACTTGGAAGGTAGATTGAAAAGACACGTCTTTAACAAATCTTTGATATATAATCTACTACGTCATTTCATTTCTAAAAACCCTAAGGTCATGTAACACACTTTCTCTGTCATTTGTAAGTACATTAACTCGGTGGCCATGCGACAGTGAAATTATTATAATGGGCTGCTGAAATGGGTCAGGCACGCACTGCATTTTATCTCAGCTTCAAACAACAGAGAGAATACAGTCCAAATCAAACATGACAGCATTATCATCCTCACTGCATGCCTCACTTTCCCAAAGCATTTCCAGTCAACAGGAGGAGAGAATATCTGGAATATTTTTCAGTTGGATTTTTTTAATTATGTCCTGAAGAAAATCATTACATTGGACTAGAAAAAAAAAACCTATTATTTTATGGTATTTTCTTCACTCTTGTGAAGAAGATGCAGCGATTTAGAACATAAACCTTCCAGGCAAACAGTGATTAACTAAAGAGCATAGAACTATGTGTTCTGTTTACAAAAGGGATTTCCACCATTTACCTAGTAATGAAGCCATTCATTTAATAGATGCGAATTCTCTTATTTAGAGACGTAGCTATATTTTACGTTTTCCCATCTTATGATCAGACGTCGAAAGCAGTGGGTGACACGGCTTCTTATGTTCACGCAAATCAATTTAACTAGGTATGTCAGTCAGGAAAGAATGTAGGATTGGATCTTGGATATCGTTTACCCATTTAGCAAATCGCTGAACAAACCCCAATGTCCATGTAGGCTGTAGGCTCTCTTTTTATTTCACCTCCTTAATTTATCCTCTTTTCTTTATAAATGTAGATGTATATCAAGGAATAAGGGAAATTCTTGTGTTAGTCCACATATCTCTATCAATGACAAATAAACAGTCACTTGTGAAGATTTATGATCCTGATTCTCAAATGCATTTTTAGGGAACGCTTAAAACTGTGGGGATTGGGGATTAATCGTATTAACCTGGGTAGTGCATTCCAAAGAATTGGCGCAGCACGCGAAAAGTCTTGGAGACGGGAGTGGGAGGTTCTGATTATTGAGGATGTTAACCTCAGGTCATTAGCAGAGCGGAGGGCATGGGTAGGGTGGCAGACTGCATGAAGGTTTTGTTTTACATCCTACAGGCTGTCAACACATTGATGGAAGTTAAAATTAATATATTGGTGTAAGTTTAACTCTTGGTACTCCCATTAAGCAGTTACTTAAAAGGGGTACAACACTTATCAAGTATTAGAAATACAAAGAATTTTTTAAAAGGGAAGCAACAGTCATGAATAAATTCCAAAAAAACTTTATTTTAAATAATTCTTTTGAAAGGTAACAAATCTCTTTCCTTATTAGTTACAAATGGAGATGCACATGCAAATAAACCGCAGATGCAGGTACAGGATCACATACTATTTATATGTCCCTAAAATTCTTGTGTATATAGGGGAATAAATGAGGCCATTGCACAGAACAAAAATCACTTTATATTTAGTATAAGGTATATAGGACTGATCCAAAGGTAGAGACCAAAAAAGTGCTAAGTGCTATATCTCTGCAAGGTGCATATTAGTCCATGTCCACCATAGGATAAGTCCTAAAAAGACCCTGTTAGGAAGTCCTGAGGCTCAGGGCTCAGAACAGCACGTGCAGGTTATGTATTACCTCCATTTCTTTATAACTATATGTATATGACATGGGGCATGGTTCAGTGGTGAACCTTATATGCAGTAGCATGGTATGACCAGCACTATCTCTAATGTGGTTGTTGCTCAGGTTAATAGACAATCCAGGGTCAGACTGGTCATCACAGTACGAGAGTACTATGCGCTGGACTCAGGTTCTCTAATAATAATGGGTCTAGTCTAAAATGGCCTAAAACCTTCTGTTGGAGACAACTATTTTAAACTGACTTATTAGCTAATTGCCTGTATGAAGTTCTATACCTTATTACTGATAAGTAGAGATGAGTGGACCAATCCACGGAGGATCAATGTTCATTCGAAGTTCCTGAAATTCACAGATCACCATGAATTAGAACACTGTAATTCAATTCCCGAGGATCACAAAAAAATGCATGCCATCATTTCACACACTCCTGTGGCATCAGCAAGTGAACTTATGATGTTTTGCATGGCCATGTGGATTACCCCTTAAATCCCTACAGCTACGACATCACATGGTTGTAGCGCAGCCAATTAAGGGGCTATCACAGTCAGTATAAAGAATGGGAGCTGGCCAAGGAGCACCATTTTATGCTATTATAATAACCCTAAGGATAGAAAAAAGCATATAAGAATAGAAAAAAGTGGTATAATTCTGTATCTCTCTCTTTCATTATCGAAATACACACTTATTCATTGTAAATTGAATTTTACGAGAAGATCCATGAAAATCGAATTTCAACAGATCAGCTCATCTCTGCTGATAACCTGTTAGATCTTATTGATGATTGTTCCTGTGTGCCAAATAATAGCAACAAAGCAAAAAATTTGAAGTGTGGGACTTCAGAATCCTTTTCTCTGATCTATCACCTCTAGTCTCACACTAAAAACATCAACAAAGTGTGGCCAACTGTATGTCTACATCACGCCATCCATGACTTACAAATGTAGCAGAAGAACATGTAGAGAATCAATAAAAATCTGACACCCAAGTAAAGATCATAGACCAAGTTTATATCCAATATTCCAACAACATATAGCATTCTGCTTTCGAATATGATACAATTTGATTCTCAATAATAACTATCACGTGTCTTCACAACAATGGTGGAAAACAGATTCTACTAATTCAACATGTTCTTTGATATTTAAACATAATATAGAGTTTTACAAATCAATTACATAAGGAAAATAACATACTATCTAAAACAAAATCTTTATTCAGTCAAAGGAAGTAGGTGAAATTATAAGCTTCATGTGGTAGGTTCAATGTCTTGTATTATGACAGTCATTTAAAATGTAAATGAGGAGATTTTCATTCCTGCTGCTTTTAATCATTGAGTAAGACCTCAGAAACCTCAAATTCTGGATTGTACATCACCACAATTTTCAAAAGGATGTCACATGCAAGTGTCACAGAGAAAGTTCTTACATTCACAAGGAACTACACAACATGATTTTCTTGGATTTGTTTTTTTTCACTTCCTGAGCTTTTTTCCAATTGTTTGTTTAGAACATTATATGATAATTTCAAGCCTGACATATCATATGTGGGTCTACTACAAATTTTCATACCGTGTATTTGCACATATTTTTAAAAAGACAAAACAGTGAAATCCAAGTGTTCTACTTTACTAAGTAAATTGGATATTACATAGAAAATTAATACTTTTTTCCAGATCTGGTTTCAATAGATCCAAAAAAGAATAAACCTTAAGCATCTTGATTATATTCTTATAAGTTTACAAGCACTACAGTACCAGTATTAAAAAGTATTAATATCTGACTTTAAGTATATACCCTTTTGTTGTGTCCTTAACCATTTCTGCACCATTCTTTAACTCCTTTGCGCCGCAGACCATTTTTGTTTTTGCGTTTCTGTTTTTCGCTCACCTTCTTCCCAGAGCCATAACATTTTTGATTTTCTGTCAATATGGCCATGCGAGGGCTTGTTTTTTGCGGGACAAGTTGTACTTTTGAACAACACCATTGGTTTTATCATATTGTGTACTCAAAAATGGGACACAAAATTTTAATTGTGGTGAAATTGCAAAAAAAGTGCAATTCACCAATTTTTTTTTTTATTTTCTTTTGCTATTTTCACCAAATGCTAAAACTGACCTGCCATTATGATTCTCCAGGTCAATATGAGTTCATAGACACTAAGGCTATGTGCACACAGTGCAGAATTGCTGCGGAAATTTCCGCGGCTATAATGCATGCAGAATTGGCATGCGTATTCCCGCTAAACACTAGCGTTTTGCAAGCGTAATTAGCTTGCAAAATGCTAGCGTTTTCCAAGTGATCTGTAGCATCACTTGGATAACTGATTGACAGGTTGGTCACACTTTTCCAACATAGTGTTTGACAAGTGTGACCAACTTTTTACTATTGATGCTGCCTATGCAGCTTCAATGGTAAAAAAATATAATGTTAAAAATAATTAAAAAAATAAAAAATCGTGATATTCTCACATTCCGGCGGCCCCCGCAGCCTTCCCCATCCTCACGATGCTCCTGGCAACTCTTGTTCCCAGTGATGCCTCGCGACAATGACCCCAGATGACGTAGCATCATGCGAGACCGCTACGTCATCACAGGTCATTGTTGCAAAGCATGACTGGGAACGGGAGCATCGCGAGGAGCGGGAAGGCTGCGGGGGCCACAAGAAGGTGAGAATATAACTATTTTTTATATTAATTCTTTTTTTTACAGTTATATGGTTCCCAGGGCCTGGAGGAGAGTCTCCTCTCCTCCACCCTGGGTACTATCCACAGATGATCCGCTTACTTTGCGCATGGTGGGCATAGCAGATCAATGCATTCCTATGTGTGCAGAATCGCTGCGATTCCACACAAAGAATCAGCATGCTGCATATTTTTCCATGATGCGATTATGCGGTGGAAAAATAAGCAGCATAAGCACAGAATTGCAGAATCCATTGAATTCAATGGGCTGTGTTGTGTATGCATTTTCGCCGCGATTTTGAGGCAAAAAAACACGGGAAAAACGCATACAATCCGCAACGTGTGCACATAGCCTAAACATGTCTTGGTTCTTTTTTATTTAAATGGTGAAAAAAAAATCCAAAGTTTGCTAAAAAAAGAAATAAATTGCGTCATTTTCCGAGACCCGTAGCATCTCCATTTATCGTGATCTCAGGTTGAGAGAAGGCTTATTTTTTGCATGCTGAGCTGATGTTTTTAATTACACCATTTTGGTGCAGATATGATCTTTTGATTGCCGTTATTGCATTTTAATGCAATGTTGTGGTGACCAAAAACGTAATTCTGGCATTTAACTTTTTTCTCATTGAGCCCTTTAGTGATCTGGTTAATTCTTTTTTTTACATCAATAGATTGGTCGATTCTGAACACGGCAATACCAATTATGTGTATGTTTGAGGTTTTCTTTATTGTTTATTTTTGATTGGGGCAAAAGGGGGGTGATTTGAACTTTTTTTTTTTTAATATTTTTAAAAACTTTTTTTATTTATTTATTTTTGCATGCTTCAATAGTCTCTATGGGAGACTATTAGCTGCCATAATCCGATCGCCTCTGCTACATACATGATCAAATTGCCTGTATGTAGCAGAATTGCAGTGCTCATAGCTATCCGGCATTTACAACCATAGAGGTCTGCAGGAGACCTCTGTTTGTCATGCCAACCCATCAATGACCCACGATCATGTGACAGGGGTCACCAATGGGCAGATTATCGGCACGATTGCCGAAAGCGAATGTTAAGTGCCGCTGTCAGAGATTGACAGCGGCATTTAAAGGGTTAATAGCTGTAGGTGGATCTCGATTCCACCTGTGGCTGTTTCGGGCATATGTCAGCTGTTCAAAACAGCTGACGTGCTGGGAAAGATGTGGGCTCAGCACTCGAGCCCACATCAAAGGGGGAGACTAGTGATGAGCAAATATAATCGTTACTCGAGATTTCTCTAGCATGCTCGGGGGTCCTCCGAGTATTTTTTAGTGCTCAGAGATTTAGTTTTTCTTGCCACAGCTGAATGATTTACATCTCTTAGCCAGCATAAGTACAGGTGGGGATTCCCTAGCAACCAGGCAACCCCCACATGTACTTATGCTGGCTAACAGATGTAAATCATTCACCTGCAGCAAGAAAAACTAAATCTCCGAGCACTAAAAAATACTCGGAGGACCCCCGAGCGTGCTCGAGAAATCTCGAGTAACGAATATATTCGCGTCCTCACTAGGGGAGACACAACATGCGCAGTACTAGTACGGCACATGTCGTGAAGAGGTTAAAGGGATTATACACTACTTGGACAATGTACACTACATGCTATTATCAAGTACTCATAATGGGTTAGAAACGTGTAGGCCAATGTGTTTTCTTCTACCATCTTTCATAATTTTTTAAAAAAGGAGAAATAAATTGTAATTTTATCTATATCAGTGCTGGTTTACAATGCTCTCAGCTTTCAGCTTCTAACACACTACTTGGACAACCGTTTCATAAAATGCTATAGTAGACTGTGTAAAAAATAAAATACCTTATACTCATCGCCTCCACCTGTATTAGCTGTGGGAAATGAGGTTTTGAATGATGCCAGTGCTAGATCTCCTGGCACTTGTGGGATATTACTTTGCCACGTAAGTGCTACGGCCAATCAGCAAATACTGATGGGCTTCTCTGCTTATACTTTACTTGGACAAAACTCCAAAGGAAGTCTGAGAACTGCAGCCCAATAGCAGCTGCTGATTGTTATGCCATGTGAGCGCTGCAGCCAATATCACATGCGAGCCAGAAGAGCAGGTGCCAAAATCATTGGAGTGATGCAGGTGAGTGTAAGGTTTTTTTTAATTTGCCTCTGCTATAGCTACTCTTCTGCCCTCCTAGATGACTTTCATACAGAAGATCACTGAGAAAAGGAAGATCAATTACAGACAAATGAACTGAGTTTTCAAAACTTTGATGCAAGAATTCTGTCGTAAAAGCTTTGAAAAATTGCAAAATTTAGGCGCAAATCAGAGTTGTGTCTAAATTTTGCCACTATTGTCATTTTCATGCCAGGTTCTCCCAGCTCTGACAAAATGGAAGTAGCTGGGGAAAGATGGGGATGCAGAGCAGCCGGGATCTGGATGCCACAGCTCGCTTAATTCATGACGAGCTACGGCGTTCCTTATGGCAGAAATCTCATTCTAGTACCTGACTGGAGATTTGGGGTATATCTCACAGAGGTGCTCACCACTCGTCAGATGCTCCAGATCTACCTATATATCTACAGCTCTTTCACCATCCTTCCTTGGCAATTCTGTATTTAGCATTTGTTGGTAAGCATATGTAAAACAGGATGTTAATGAATATAGTTACCATAACTCTAAAGAAAGACTAGCCATGAAATGATTTCACTATCCCGTACATCCTTCTCAACTTTTCTTTATAGCCTAAAATCCTTCACAAGTATATTGATCTAATCTAGAGTAATAAAAAAACATGTTTAATGTTCCATCAATAATGTAATACGCAGGCATGTTACATGAATATATTACCCACACAATAGATTCTCAAAAAGAAATATCAACGGGAAGACTGAAAGAATTCTTTAATAACATTTCTTTCCCACATAAAAAGATAAAGCACACAAAAATGATTCTGCAGAACATTGGACATATGTACAATATTACTGTAGTTCTTATGTGACAAGATAGGAACAGAAGAGTGAAGTTGTTTCAGGGAAAGATCACAATTGTCAGCTCCAGCTTGTACGCATCATGAACACTGGCCAGCTTGACTGACAATGGGATTTAATGTAGCCTAACGACAGTGGCCTTAAGCATAGATACCATACTACGGCAATGGCAGCAAAAAGGCAAGCTAGCTGGAATGCCTCCGAACTCCACGGATTATTTCAAACAATCATGGTGTAAGTTGACAGCCATTTCTCCATGCATCCTTTAACCTGTTCACTGCTTAACAGAACAAGCAGCTAGCTACTGTGTGTAGCAAAGCAAACAACGTGGTGCTACTTAAAAGGTTGGAAACTATATCCTTTAAATCCCTATTGCTTTACTTTTTCAAAGTTTTCAAAACATTTTTCATAATGTAAATATATGCAATGAATTTGTACTGTGTGCCTGTTAGATAAAACTAACTTGTTCCTATGTAAGGTGCTGCTTATTTATTTTATTTATGTATTTTGTTTGCTTATCTAGCGTCATTAATTCCACAGCTCTTTACAGACATTATCATCACCGTCCCCATTGGGGCTATCAATATAAATTCTCTATCAGTTTGTTAGGAATGTGGGAGGAAACCGGAGAACCTGGTGGAAACCCACGCAAACACGGGGAGAACATACAAACTCCTTGCAGATGTTGTTCTTATTCTACGCGTCCTGTAATCTTCTGGAGTGGAAAGATAAACGTGTGCAATAAAGTGCATGGTATGCTATAGAATGGTGGTGCTGCCTAGTTGGCAACTGTACTGGATTTCATGGGTCTTCTGGACTAAAATGGGGTGTGATTTATGAAAGCCCTTGGTGGGCCGTGGAAAGAGAGGTGGTGGTAAATTCTTGCAAAGGGCAGGGACAACATGAGGAGGCAGGACTTAAGCATCCCTAGAAATATTGTCAACTATAGTACTGCTTTGCACAAGACTGAGATGACGTTGAGAAGGTCTAGGTTCCCCATAAGCAAGAGGCACAATTTATGGACTTTTATTTTAATTATGCCGATTGCAGATGATAAAAGACATATATTGATGTTTAAATATTTGTGAAGAAATGGGGGCAGACACATGGGGTAATTAAATGACCAACTATACTGCTGGACATCAGCATTCAAGGAGAGAAGGCACAGACCAAAACCTGTGCTTTGGGCATCAAGAAGACAATCTTTTGAACAGCAAATAACAGATTAAATAAAAGACAGGAACAAGGACACACTACAATGAATCAATAAGAAAGGGACTCTGTCAGCACTGTTAAAACTACACCGCTCGATGCTTCACAGCTGGGCCTATCATTTATATACACCTTTCCACCTGATTGTTGTTCCTCTATCTCCAATCTGCTCCCTTACTTGATTGACAGCTCTGGCTCCATAGTGCCAGAGAAGAGAGGATATAGATGGAGAAAAAGCAGGTGGGAAGGTGTGTATAAATGATTGGCACCATTATGAGGCCACAAGCGCCTGTACTTGGTTTGAACAGTCATTCTGTGCTGACAGAGTCCCTTTAAGAGCTAATTCTATTATCTGTATTTGTATATAGCCACATCATTCTTTGTTCACGGGATTATTTATAATTTGATACTTTCATGAACATAATTTTCCTTGTTGTATTTTAATAACTGTTGGTGACGTAATTGCACCTGTAGACTTTGCAATATCAAACATATACAAGCCGTGTCCTGTCAATAAATGGGTTATTAGAAAGTCATAAGAAGCATCACCATAAAAGAGAACAAACTCAGGAAAAGGTCATTCTGTTTTCCTCAATAATGCCATTAAGAATGGCAGAGTTAGATTTGACATGCATATGCAAATAAGAATAGAGAGAAAACACAGCTTTTCTTTCACAGAGAATCTTCGACTAACAAAAAAAACACTATTTATGCAATTTAATTGGCAGTAGAGGTGGATTGAAAATAGCTGAACAAAACATCATTATTTTTTAATAAAAACATACATAACATCAAAGACATCTTTCATTTTATGGTCATAGTTAAAGATGATCAGAAAGATTTGCAGAACCCTGGTACAACAGTCACGTCGGAAGTCCATGTTGCAATCAAACAGGTAGGTGACCCCTACTAGAAGGGTGCTAGTTCCTCTGAAGCCAACACTTCCTGTAGAACAATAGGAGTTAGTGAGAAGGAACTACACACCTAAAGGTCCAAACAGGATTTATTGACAGTGTTTCTCATCCATTGGTTACACCCTGGTAAGTACAGTAGTACATAACGGTTTTGGTAAACAACCCTTCATCAGAGGTATAGGCAATGTTCACTGCATTTAGGTCAAAGTGATCCAGCATGCGCAGCAGGTTTCCCCCGACAAGGAGAACCAGGATCCAACTGCACATACACTGTTTTCGTTAATATAATTTGAGATATAATTGGATCCTGGCAATGTAAATCTTTTTGACCATCTGTAGTCATAATGCTGTATCTCTAACTGGTACTGTATGACTACAATTGTGGTGGCTCATCACCAGGTGGTAGTTTTATCTTCTAGCCCTATTTCCCTAAAATTGTCAGTGCAATGGTCTCTGATGCAGGAATGATGGGACGGAACTAATTACAACAGGAGTCGGTGCTTGGGTAGCAGTGGTTTGGTTTCCATCCACCTAGCAATGACATGGACAGCCTTAAGCGAACCATATTGTTTCATGTGCAATAAGATATGGAGCAGGAAAATCCATCGACATGTCTACAGATGTGCTTATGTTGAATGTTTATTGTTGAATACCATTTTATTCATTTAATCTAAAATAGGAGCAAAATTGAGTCCATTCATTCCATACATCTTTAAATGGGTCAGAGTAAAAAAAAAACTATAAAAAGAATGAAAGATTTTTACAACACATGAAATTATGCAAGCCACTGTATGGCTGAAAGAGAATGTGTGCACCTGATATATGCTGCTATTATATTAATAGTGCTGGTTTGTCACATTTTTGATAGTGGTTTCCATACAGTAAAAGCAGTAAAGACACCACTTAACAAAAAGACCACTTAAAGTCTTATATTTATGGCTACAAGCTAAATAAATGTCACAATAAATTACCATTGAGTCAATAATATTAAAATGCATTTTGCTCATGGAAAGTCAATTTGTGATGTTATTGCCTGCAACTGCTTATTACTGTATTCTTAAAAAGATTATGTGGCAATATGCTCTCGTCATTGGGTCCTTCAAGCCTTGGCAGCATTACACACTTGTCTGTAATACGCAGAAAATCTTATAATGCAATCAACATTAACTCTACAAGCAAACTATAACAATTTAAAAATTATTCAGTATATCACATCCTTGCAAGTGACCTACAGGATCTTTAATGTGCTGTATACCATGGATTGTTAATCAATCTTCCTCTGTACTGCACTCATTTTTCAATAGTTAACCCTTTTCTGACCTCGGACGGGATAGTACGTCCGAGGTCAGATCCCCCACTTTGATGCAGGGCTCCGGCGGTGAGCCTGCATCAAAGCCGGGACATGTCAGCTGTTTTGAACAGCTGACATGTGCCCACAATAGCCGCGGGTGAAATTGCGATTCACCCGCCGCTATTAACTAGTTAAATACCGCTGTCAAACGCTGACAGCAGCATTTAACCGGCACTTCCGGCAGTCCGGACGGAAATGAGCGCATCGCTGACCCCGTCACATGATCGGGGGTCAGCGATGCATCATAATGGTAACCATAGAGGTCCTTGAGACCTCTATGGCTACTGATCCCAGCTAGCTGTTAGCGCCACCCTGTGGTCGGCGCTCATAGCACACCTGCAATTCAGCTACATTGCAGCGATCTAATGATCGCTGCTATGTAGCTGAGCTGATCCAGTTGTGCCAGCTTCTAGACTCCCATGGAGGCTACTGAAGGATAGCAAAAGTAGATAAAAGTAAAAAAAAAAGAAAAAAATAAAAAAAAATATAAAAGTTTAAATCACCCCCTTTTCGCCCCATTCAAAATAAATCAATAAAAAAAAATCAAACATACACCTATTTGGTATCGTCGCGTTCAGAATCGCCCGATCTATAAAAAAAAGGATTAACCTGATCGCTAAGTGGCGTAGCGAGAAAAAATTTGAAACGTCAGAATTACTTTTTTTGGTCACCGCGACATTGCATTAAAATGCAATAACGGGCGATCAAAAGAGCGTATCTGCACCAAAATGGTATCATTAAAAACACCAGCTTGGCAGGCAAAAAATAAGCCCTCACCTGACCCCAGATCATGAAAAATGGAGACGCTACGGGTATCGGAATATGCCGCAATGTTTTATATTTTTTAGCAAAGTTTTGATTTTTTTTTCACCACTTAGATAAAATAGAACCTAGACATGTTAGGTCATAATGACCTGGAGAACCAAAATGGCAGGTCAGTTTTAGCATTTAGTGAACCTAGCAATATAGCCAAACAAAAAAACAAGTGTGGGATTGCACTTTATTTTGCAATTTCACCGCACTTGGAATTTTTTTCCCATTTTCTAGTACAAGACATGCTAAAACCAATGAGGTCGTTCAAAAGTACAACTTGTTTCACAAAAAAATAAGGCCTCACATGATCATATTGATGGAAAATTAAAAAGTTATGGCTCTGGGAAGGAGGGGAGCGAAAAACGAACACGGAAAAACGGAAAATCCCAAGGTCATGAAGGGGTTAAAGAAAGATCTTTTCACTACTCATAGAAGGTAATGTGTTATAGTGTATAACTGACTGTATTCAAATGAACAGCATATGGATTCAATAATTGAATTGTTGGTGAGTAAATTCAGTCTGGGTGACATTTTGAAGAAGTCACAAAAAAAATAATGCTCTGCCATCTCTCATCTATATTCTTTGGTGCCATCATGGCTGTGGTCTTAACTGGGCAATTATTATTATTATTATTTACTTATAAAGCACCATTAATTCCAAGGTGCTGTACATTAGAAGGGGTTACATCAAAATACAATCATCACTTACAATAAACAAAACTAAAATGACAGAATGATACAGAGGGCAGAGTACCTTGCCCTTGCGGGCTTACATTCTACAGAACAATCTCCGGCATCTTTGGCATCTTCTAGGCTGACTAACTCACAATATCATGATGTTGCACAATGCATTATATGCAACATCATGGTGTGTGTTGCATAATGTCTAATTGTCACGGCATAGTAATACGCCAAAGGCAATGGAAATTGCTAACGTTGACCAAGTGGAGAGCATACAGGACGAAGAAGATGAAGAGTCAGGTGAGGGTTAGGTGAGTATCATTTGTCTTTCCAGCATATATTTTATTATGCTCTGGGGTCTGGAGAAACTTGTGACTTGTGTCAAATTAATTCAATGTGAATCAAATTTCCGCACCAAATTTGAGAAAACGTCCAAATTCAAATTTTGACAGATTTGCTCATCACTAACTAAAAGTAAATGTACCAGATACAGTATATTTACAGATACATGCCTCATAACATATTTGGTGCACTGATGGCTGTGTGTTCCTAATGATGAAAAGTAAATTCTGGTGCAAATTTTAGTAAATATGTTGGGCCATACGCGGCCCGGTCTCCTTCTGCATAGCTACCGCCGACTTAAGAAAAAAGAAATGTAAAAAAATAATAAGTTCTAAATTACAGATTTACTAAAGATACGCTGTGTAAATGTAACGATAAAAACCTCTAAATCATCTAAATAATAAAACCAATACATCTATAATAATATTTATTATCACATTTAACTATATGTTTTCATTTAAGTTTGTGTCTCCATTTTTAAAGATAATACAAATGTAACTCCAGAACTTACAACAATTTCAAATTCATTTTATTAAAAATTTTATTTAAAGGGAATATTTCACCCCCTGGGACATATATAACCTATTACATATTATGGCAAACAGGTGATAGTATTGTTAAAATATTCTTGCCTGTATGCCTCATAGCTGTGGTTTTGTTGCTGAGAAATAGACTTTTAATCTTTTATGTTAATTAGTTCTTCCAGGCTCAAGGGCATGCGATGCCTGAAAGAAATCTATGCCTCCGATGTTAATTTGTGTACCACCCCCTCCCATGCACATCACAGTGCCATGTGATGTGCAGTTGTGGCTCACGGATACCACGTCTGCACTTGCGCGATTATACATACCTTTTCCGTCCTGCTGTAGGCAGTGACTTTACCATTTTTCTGCGCAAGCGCCGAAGTCTATTTCTTAGCAACAAGACCGCAGCTGTGAGGCATACAGGCAGGACTATTTGAACAATTCTATCACCTGTATGCCCATAGCAATAGGTTATATACGTCTCAGGGGGTGACAGATTCCCTTTAACTGGTAAATTCCAGTTAAATTGATTTGCAAAGAAAAAAAAATGTTTCTTGCAGATTACATCCTTAGCATTTCTGATATTTTCCATAGCAAATAATAGCTCTGAAACTGACGCCTTATGAAAGTTTTCCTGCCTCCCACTCATACACAAACACTACGCGCAGATTACTTGTGTTCAGTAAACAGAGGTTAACAAGATTCTAATGACATTCTACGTGATACACATGCAATGGAACAGGTGTAGCTCTCACAAATTATGGGATTCTTTTTTAATTGCACATAAACAAAATGAAAATGCAGTGATTAGATCAATTAATTTAGATGTTGGCTTGCACATATTTATAAAAGGCTACAGGATTCATCAACTCATTATTGTTGACTTCTAAAATACAGATGTAAACAGATCTTCTTGGAGTCAATCTGCAAAGTACAAAACAATTAGCTATTAATATGGTAAACTGCTGTGCTGCTGCTTTAGTGAAGATAAGCTAGTTGTTCAGCCCTTCCAGATCACAATTTGATGATTCTTAAGACATTATGGGGTTTTACTTACTGGAATAATATGGTACAATGAACATAAAAAGTGTATTGTTGGCCGTATCATGCTATAACAGTACCACTAATTTTATGAGAATAAAGCACAGACTAAATATTTATTAACTAGATGGTGGCCCGATTCTAACGCATTGGGTATTCTAGAATATGCATGTATATAGTAGCCACATAGCATATAGCACAGGCCACGACATATTCTTGAATACCCGATGCGTTAATACAGGCCACACAGTATAACAGTGGCCACGCAGTATATAACACAGCCCAAACAGTATATAACACAGCCCACACAGTATATAACATTGCTCACATAGTATATAACACTGGCCACGTAGTATATAGCAGCCATGCAGTATATAACGCAGCCCACACAGTATATAACACTGCCCACGTAGTATATAGCAGCCATGTAGTATATAACGCAGCCCACACAGTATATAACACTGCCCACGTAGTATATAGCAGCCATGTAGTATATAACACAGCCCACGCAGTATATAACATTGCCCACATAGTATATAACACTGCCCACATGGTTAAAAAAGACTTAAAATAAAAAATAAACATATACTCACCCTCTGAAGGCCCCTTGTAGTCCTGGCGCCTGTGTGCGGTGCACGCGGCAGCTTCCGATCCCAGGTTTGGTATGAGCGCAGGACCTGCGATGACGTCACGGTCACATGACCGTAACATCATGGCAGGTCCTTCTCGCATAGCATCCTTGGCACTGGAACCTGCCGCTTGCACTGCCGAGGACAGCGCGCACATTGGAGGGTGAGAATAACTTTTTTTTTTAATATTATTATTTGTAACATTAGATCTTTTTACTATTGATGCTGCATACACAGCATCAATAGTAAAAAGTTGGTCACACAGGGTTAATAGCTGCGTTAATGGAGTGTGTTACACCGCGGCATAATGAGGTCTATTAACGCTGCCATTAACCCTGTGTGAGGGCTGACTGGAGGGGAGTATGGAGCGGGCACTGACTGCAAGGAGAAAGGAGCGGCCATTTTGCCGCCAGACTGTGCCCGTCGCTGATTGTTCGTGGCAATGGCCGTGGGCGTTTTGCCACAACCAATCAGCGACTTGGATTTCCATGACAGACAGAGGCCGCGACCAATGAATATCCGTGACAGACAGACAGACGGAAGTGACCCTTAGACAATTATATAGTAGATTGTATAATATAGTATTGTATTGTCTTGTATTGTATAGTTTGTATCCCATGCAATAATTACCCATAAATTAGGCAGCATGGACTACATGGATCTTATAGTATTTTCTAGACTGAATATATTTGGAAGAATCTCTCAGCTGTGGTAAGTTCACAAAGGGGTTGACTAGGTTTATCACGAAAGTTAATTTACATGACTGCAGGCTTGTGAATCCTCACATTGTATACAGCGAGCACTGTGAGCATTCTCCAATGCTGGCAGCAAGGACATGAGGTAATGTGACCCCAAGTATAATCTATGGATACTCCTGGCCAAATTCTGAGTACACTTTTGTAGCTCCACTCAATGGAAGTAAATTAACCCTGCTGTTCTGTTGGTCAAAAATGACCGACTTTGAACTTCAATATTCTTTAAAATATTCAAGATGCGGCTCTGAAACCCGTGGCCGACTGACCCATCCTCATTTAAGTCAATCAACCACAAGTTTCAGAACCGCATCTTGAACACCCCAAAAAATACCAAAGTTCAAAATAGGTCTCCCCAGACCGAACAGAACAGCAGGGTTAAGCAATGCTATATATGTCTAGTCGGAAAGTGGTCAGGAGTATGCATATCCCATGCTTGCAGTCACATGACCTCCCAGCCTTGCCACCAGCACTGGAGAATCCTCACAGCAGGCTATCCATAAGTGACTCAGACTTTTTTGATAAACCAAGACAATCCCTTTCATAACTTTTCAGGCCTGGGATATGAACAAGAATATTGAAGCTTTACTGAAAGCAAACAGAGATACTAAAAATGAGCTGAAATAGGGGTAATAATACATTGCATAACATTTAGCAAAAAAGGATTTGGGGGGTATGTCAAAAGAAAAAAAAATGAAAAAGCTGCTATAGGATTTTTACAGGTTGAAAAGGGTGAAGCAGTCAAAAATGATGTTGAGAAGGCTGAACTTTTATATTCCTATTATGCATCTGTGTTCTCCAAGAAAACAATTGTAACATCAATTGATCTTGACGGTGCTATCGAAGAAATAAAATAATCCACACTATCTATAAACAGAGACAAGGTAAGGGAACACTTAGATAATTTAAATGCATTAAAATTTCCTAGTCCAGATTAAGTACATCCTAGGGTACTAAATGAGTTAGCAGATTAAATTGCAAAACCACTAGCCAGAATCTGTAGAACACGAGAAGTCCCAGAAGATTGGAAAAGGGCAAATTTTGTCCCTATCTTCAAAAAAGGAAAGTAGATGGAGCCAGGAAATTATAGGCCTGTGAGCCTTACTTCTATACCAGGAAAGATATTTGAACAAATTATTAAACAGCATGTGTGTGTAATTGGATATGAATATAGTAATTAAGCAGAGCCAGCATGGGCTTACAGCAAACAAGTCATGCCAGACTAATCTAATCTCCTTCTATGATGGAATGACTGACTGGGTGGATCATGGAAATGCAGTAGATATAGTATATCTCGACGTCAGTAAAGCATTTGATAAAGTATCTCATACTATCCTTATTGAAAAAATGAACAAGTATGGGGTTAACAAGGTTACGCTAAGGTGGATTCATAACTGGCTTAGTGATCGTACTCAAAGAGTGGTGATGTTAGGAGTCGAGTTTCCTCTGCTGCACAGGGGGAATCTCGATCCGTGTCTGCTGCGGTCTCCCATTCAGTATCGGCCGCAGTGGGCTCTGCTCAGCGGAGACGTCGCTCCCAGCGTCTCGCTGGGGCTGATTCGGTGCATAGGGTCACTACTGCCTTTTCTGGCTTTCCTATGGTACCCTGCACTGATCTGCGGCGAGCGAGCCTCTCTGGGACTAAGTCCTTGTTTACTCACACTGAGCATGCCCAGGGCAGGGTCTCCCATTGGAGGTCGAGGGCCACATGTTCGGTCACATGCTCAGGTGCTGCAGTACATTCCATTGGTCCTTCTGGAAGGTCCTGAAAGGGCAAAACATGCTCAGGTTCTGCAGCACTTTCCATTGGTCCTTCTGGAAGGTCCTGAAAGGGCAAAAACTTCAGTAGCAGCTTCCTGTGCTGCAACTATATAAACTGCGCATGACCGCACGGCCATGCGCTAGTATTGTCTTATGTTATGTGCTTTGCGCCAGTGTGGTCACATGTATGTGTGTTCAGGGACCCGGCTGAAATAAGCCCCTAGAATGCTGGCTCCTCCGGCGAGGAGATTGAGTCTGAGTGTATTCAGGGACCCGGCTGAAATAAGCCCCTAGAATGCTGGCTCCTCCGGCGAGGAGTTTTGTGTGTTTGTGTGACCACTGACTGCTCTCTGTTTGGGCAGTTAGCCTGTGCCTCTGTGGAGTCTAACAGGGCACAGTGCTTTCCTTTCACGGCTACTCAGTGGATTAACTGAGTTAGTCTATACCGCCATATAGCTCCGCCGTTTGCTAGCAGCAGGCACTCCTGCACGGTGGACCCCGGGCTGCGAACGCACCAATATCAATAAACATCTCTATTTACTCGGTGCGTTCCGATAGCCCTAACAGAATACTAGCGCCAGGGTCTGGCTAGTAAATGGCGGACATTCAGCAATCTTTGCGGTATATCCAGCAGCTGGAGGGTAGGTTGGTGGCTCTCGAGAGCTCAACCTCAGCTGTGGATGTTACCGCAGTTGCTGTACAGGCTGCTAGCGTGGCTGCAGCAACCTTGTCCACTGCCACCCCTGTTCCGACGTTATCTCGCCTCCCGCTGCCAGAAAAATTTTCTGGAAATAGCAAAACTTGTAGGGGATTCGTGAGTCAGTGCTCTATTCACCTAGAGCTCCTGGCTGCACGTTTTCCTACAGAGCGGGCTAAGGTGGGATTTATTGTGTCTCTTTTGTCGGACAGGGCGTTGGAGTGGGCTATGCCGCTGTGGGAGCGTGGTGATCACGTGGTGCAGAGTGCTCCGTTGTTCCTGAGCACTCTGAAAAAGGTCTTTTTAGGACCTCAAGTCACCCATGACACAGCGCTCCAACTACTGGCATTAACTCAGGGTGAGTCCTTGGTCAGCCATTTTTCCGTCCGCTTCCGTACTTTAGCTTCCGAGCTGGAGTGGTCGGATAAAGCCCTTATCCCCATATTTTGGAGGGGCCTGGCTGACCACATTAAGGACGCTCTGGCCACTAGGGAGATTCCTGCCACACTGGAGGAGTTAATAACTGTCTCTACTCGTATTGACCTCCGTTTTAACGAGCGGAGGTTGGAGCGAGCCCAGTGTAGGCAGAGGTTTCGGCTGGCTCCCACCTTCGCCAAACCTTTGGAATCTCCAGTCCAGGCATCCGAGCCACATGAGGCCTTAGAGGTGACACGAGCGGGATCCAAGTCTCAGTCTGCCCGTGCACATAAGGTCCGTCATGTTTGCCAGCAGTCAGGACACCTTGCCTCCAAGGGTCCTCAGCGGTCGGGGAAACGTCAGCGTCTAGTGGCAGTTGGAGGAGGTACACTAGACACGGCGACATTTGCCTCAAAATTGTCCTTCAAGGGGACAATTACCATAGGCCCATCCACTCTTATGGTCGAGCTATGCGTGGATTCTGGGGCAGAGGGTAACTTTATGTCTTCCGCTTTTGCCCAGCGTCACGCAATACCCTTGGTGATGCTCGCCAAGCCAGTAACCGTTCGAGTGGTAAATGGGTCAACACTACCTTCACAGATTACCCACCAAACCATTCCTTTCACGCTATCTGTGTCTCCATCACATCAGGAGATAATGTCCCTTATAAGTCATTCCTGAGGGAATTGATGAGGTCCTGTTGGGGATACCATGGCTTCGCTACCATTCTCCTCATATTGAGTGGTCCTCTGGGAGAATTTTGGGATGGAGTAAATCCTGCGAGGGTAGATGTCTGAGGGAGTGCGTTCAGGTTGCTACTACACAGGTACCCGCAGATCTTTGCTCTCTCCCCAAGCACTATTGGCCCTATGCAGACGTGTTCTCCAAAAGAGCTGCGGAGACCCTTCTGCCTCACCGCCCCTATGACTGTCCTATTGACCTCTTGCCTGGTGCTGAGCCTCCCCGGGGTCGAGTCTATCCGTTATCTCTCCCGGAGACGGAGGCAATGTCCCAGTACATCCAGGAGAATCTGGCAAGAGGATGCATTAGGAAGTCAGTGTCACCGGCAGGGTTCTTCTTCGTACAGAAGAAGACTGGAGACTTACGTCCATGCATAGACTACAGGGGTCTTAACGCCATCACCGTTAGGAACAAGTACCCACTACCCCTGATATCTGAGCTGTTTGATAGGCTACGGGGAGCGAGGGTATTTACAAAGTTAGATCTGCGGGGTGCTTACAACCTGATTCGCATCCGTGAGGGGGATGAATGGAAGACGGCTTTTAACACCAGGGATGGGCACTATGAATATCTGGTGATGCCCTTCGGGCTCTGTAATGCCCCAGCCGTTTTCCAAGACTTTGTGAACGACATCTTCCGGGATATGCTCACCACCTCGGTCGTAGTCTATCTGGATGATATTCTCATCTTCTCTCCAGATATTGACTCCCATCGGAGAGATGTTCGCAAAGTCTTCGACCTCTTACGGGCAAACTCCCTCTACGCCAAGTTGGAGAAGTGTGTGTTTGAGCAGGAGTCCTTGCCTTTCCTTGGTTATATCATCTCTGCCCAGGGTTTGGATATGGATCCTGCCAAGCTACAGGCTGTAATGGACTGGCAGGAACCCCATTCTCTTAAAGTGGTGCAGCGCTTTATGGGGTTCATTAATTACTATCGCCAGTTCATTCCACACTTCTCAACTTTGGTAGCTCCCTTGGTTGCCCTCACCAAGAAGGGAGCAAATCCCAAGTTGTGGTCAGAGGAGGTCTCCAAAGCCTTTCTCTCGATCAAGTCACAATTCGCTAGCGCTCCCATCCTACATCGCCCCGATGTTGATAAGCCATTTATCTTGGAGGTGGATGCCTCATCCGTTGGTGCTGGAGCAGTCCTTTTCCAAAAGGATGCTCAAGGTCGGAAGCATCCTTGCTTCTTCTTCTCCAAGACCTTCACACCAGCGGAGAGGAATTATTCCATCGGGGACAGGGAGTTGCTGGCCATGAAGTTGGCTTTTTCGGAGTGGAGACATCTCTTGGAAGGAGCTCGCTTTCCCTTCCAAGTCTTCACTGACCACAAGAACTTGGTGTATCTGCAAACGGCCCAGCGGCTGAATTCTCGCCAGGCTAGATGGTCCCTGTTCTTCTCCCGGTTCCATTTTACTCTCCACTTCCTCTCCGGGGAGAAGAACGTTCGTGCTGACGCTCTCTCCCGATCCATGGTGTCATCGGAGGAGGAGGAGCCTCGGCTTATTGTCCCTTCTGAGAGCCTGAGAACAGTAGCTCCGGTTTCGCTAGAGTCTGTGCCCCCGGGCAAGACTTTCGTACCAGCTAACTTGTGACCGGAGGTTCTCTCTTGGGCTCACTCCTCCAGAGTGGGTGGGCATTTTGGGATCAAGAGGACATCTGAGCTTCTGGCGAGAACATACTGGTGGCCGCATATGGCCCGAGATGTCAAGGACTATATTCAGGCGTGCGTTTATTGCGCCCAGAATCGGTCTCCTCGGCAACGGCCTGCTGGGTTGCTTTACCCTCTACCGGTGGCAGACAGGCCCTGGGAGATGGTCGGGATGGACTTTGTGGTGGGTCTACCCAAGTCGCGTGGCTGCTCCATTATTTGGGTTGTCACCGACCATTTCTCCAAGATGGTGCATTTGGTGCCGCTTCCTCGGTTACCCTCAGCACGGGCCTTGGCGGTGTTGTTCATTAAACACGTTTTCCGATTGCATGGTATGCCTAATAAGATTGTCAGCGATCGGGGTCCCCAGTTCGCATCTCGGTTTTGGAGAGAGCTCTGCCGTTTACTCAGCATAGAGTTAAACCTCTCCTCTGCATACCATCCCGAGACGAATGGGTTGGTGGAGAGAACCAACCAGACTCTGGTGACATATTTGCGACATTTCGTCTCTGCTAGGCAGGATGACTGGGCATCTTTGCTACCTTGGGCGGAATTTGCCCTGAACAACGCCGTAGCCGATTCCACTGGTCAAACTCCTTTTCTCCTTAATTACGGCCAGCATCCGCGTGTCCCTGTGCCCATGCCCGTGTCATCCACCGATTCTAGGGTGGAAGACTGGGCGGTGGAGGCACGTGACATCTGGGACCGCACACAGGATGCCATCCGGGCCTCCAAGGAGAGAATGAGGGTTTCGGCTGATACACACCGGCGCCCCGCTCCGGTCTTTGCTCCTGGCGACTTAGTGTGGCTCTCCGCCCGTAACATCAGGCTGCGAGTTGAGTCCACTAAGTTTGCTCCTCGCTACATTGGCCCGTTTAAGGTTCTGGAACAGGTCAACCCTGTGGTCTACCGTTTGGCTATTCCTCCACGCCTTGGTATCACCGATACTTTCCACGTTTCCCTCTTAAAGCCCGTTCATTTGTCCCGGTTTTCCGAGTCATCTGCTGGGACATCGGGTTCATCCACGGATGAGTTTGAGGTGAATGCTATTGTGGGGTGCAAGGTGGTACGTGGCAAGAAATTTTATCTGGTGGACTGGAAGGGTCACGGCCCAGAGGATAGAACCTGGGAGCCTGTGGAGCACATTTGGGCTCCGCTGCTTATCGCAGCTTTTGAGCGTAGTGAGGTTCAAGGAGGGGGGGGGGGGCCCTACGAGGGGGGGTAATGTTAGGAGTCGAGTTTCCTCTGCTGCACAGGGGGAATCTCGATCCGTGTCTGCTGCGGTCTCCCATTCGGTATCGGCCGCAGTGGGCTCTGCTCAGCGGAGACGTCGCTCCCAGCGTCTCGCTGGGGCTGATTCGGTGCATAGGGTCACTACTGCCTTTTCTGGCTTTCCCATGGTACCCTGCACTGATCTGCGGCGAGCGAGCCTCTCTGGGACTAAGTCCTTGTTTACTCACACTGAGCATGCCCAGGGCAGGGTCTCCCATTGGAGGTCGAGGGCCACATGTTCGGTCACATGCTCAGGTGCTGCAGTACATTCCATTGGTCCTTCTGGAAGGTCCTGAAAGGGCAAAACATGCTCAGGTTCTGCAGCACTTTCCATTGGTCCTTCTGGAAGGTCCTGAAAGGGCAAAAACTTCAGTAGCAGCTTCCTGTGCTGCAACTATATAAACTGCGCATGACCGCACGGCCATGCGCTAGTATTGTCTTATGTTATGTGCTTTGCGCCAGTGTGGTCACATGTATGTGTGTTCAGGGACCCGGCTGAAATAAGCCCCTAGAATGCTGGCTCCTCCGGCGAGGAGATTGAGTCTGAGTGTATTCAGGGACCCGGCTGAAATAAGCCCCTAGAATGCTGGCTCCTCCGGCGAGGAGTTTTGTGTGTTTGTGTGACCACTGACTGCTCTCTATTTGGGCAGTTAGCCTGTGCCTCTGTGGAGTCTAACAGGGCACAGTGCTTTCCTTTCACGGCTACTCAGTGGATTAACTGAGTTAGTCTATACCGCCATATAGCTCCGCCGTTTGCTAGCAGCAGGTACTCCTGCACGGTGGACCCCGGGCTGCGAACGCACCAATATCAATAAACATCTCTATTTACTCGGTGCGTTCCGATAGCCCTAACAGGTGATAAATGGTTGCACACACAATTAGAAGAGTGTTTCAAGTGGAGCACCACAAGGCTTTGTCCTGGCCACAGTATTGTTCAACATTTTTATAAATGACATAGGTAAGGGAACTGAAGGTAAATTAATCAAATTTGCAGATGATGCAAAGCTAGGGGGATAGCTATAGAAGACAAATAATTCAGAAGGATCTAGAAAAGCTTGAACAATGGGCAGCAAATAACAGGGAACCTGTCAGCAGGGTTGTGCATAGTAACCTACACACAGTGTCAGGTCGGTGCCATTATATTGAATAAAATGATACCTATGTTGATGAAATTTATCTCATGGCATTTCTTAATCTTTATTTTCAGTTTTGTGTAAATGATATGCTTGTGTCCTAAGGCGGGGCTGGGGATGTGGTGCTCTGATTAGTTATTCATAATGCAGAATGCTGACAGGTCACATGCATAATGAATACCATCACATACTGAATAAAAAAAATGCTTCTGCAGGCAGGTTAATGATGTGCACTTTTATCCAATTTGCAGATTTACTTCAGCAAGGAAATAAAAGAAAAAAGTCATTTTGAAAATGTTGCTCACCACACCTGCGCAGTAGCAGGTATTGGTTTGTACAGAGATCCAATAGCTGCTGTTGCACAGGCGCCAGTGGCGCCATCTTGCTGGAGAAGAAAAAAGTGTCCTCCACCAAGATGGATACAGACACCTGCGCAGTAGGAACTCTAGGAGATCATTTTACATAGTCAAGTAATATGAATATCTAATCAGAGCACTACATACACCAGCCCCGCCTTAGGGCACGAGAATCTCATTAACACAAAACTAAAAATAGATTAAACAACCACAAAATGGATTTCATCAACCAAGATATCATTTTATTCAGTATAATGGTGCCGACCTGACACTGTGTGTAGGTTACTATGCACAAGCCTGCTGACAGGTTCCCTTTAACAGGGAGAAATGCAAGATTCTACATCTGGGCAAGAAATAGAAAATTACATCTACAGATTGGGAGGAATAGAATTAAGTAACAGCACATGTGAAAAAGACTTGGGCATACTAACAGATCACAGACTGTACATGAGCAAGCACAGTTCTAATTAAGAGAAGCATACAGGCTAGATCACATGAAGTAATTACCACCTCTACTCCTCCTTGTTCAGGCCTCATCTGGAATACTGTGTCCAGTTCTGGGCATCACATTTTTAAAAAGACATTGAAAAACTGGAACAAGTTCAGATAAGAGCTTTCATAATGGTGAGCGGACTGCAAAGTATGTCCTACAAGGAACGGTTAAAGAATCTGGGAATCTTTAGCTTGCACAAAAGAAAGCTATGAGGAGACTTAATATATGTCAACAAATATCTGAAGGGATGTCACAGTGTAGAGGGATCATCCTTATTCTTATTTGCAAATGGAAACACGAGAAGCAATGGAATGAAATTGAAAGGGAGAAGATACAGATTAGATATTCGAAAAAACTTTTTGACAGTGAGAGTGATCAACGAGTTCTCCTTCAATGTAAGGGTATGTGCACACGATGCAGATTTAGTGCAGAATTTTCTGCATAAAATCTGCACTAAATCTGCATCTCCTGGCAGAATCCGCAGGTGCATTTTTTGTGCGTTTTTTATGCGTTTTTTATGCGTTTTTATGCGCTTTTTTATGCGTTTTTTTCAGTGCAGTTTTGGTGCAGTTTTGAAGTGCGTTTTTTGTGCATTTTTTGTGCGTTTTTTATGCGTTTTTTCATGCAGTTTTGTAAGCGTTTTTTAAAGCTAAATTAATAAAGTTAAAAAAAAAAAATTTGTCCATGTCATGATGTCATTTCCCCTTCATGACCCAGCCTACTTTGACCTTAATGACCTGGCCGTTTTTTGCAATTCTGACCAGTGTCCCTTTATGAGACACTAACCCTAGCCCTAACCCTAACCCTAGCCCTAACCCTAACCCTAGCCCTAACCCTAACCCTAACCCTAGCCCTAGCCCTAGCCCTAACCCTAGCCCTAACCCTAACCCTAGCCCTAACCCTAGCCCTAACCCTTGCCCTAACCCTAACCCTATTCTAACCTTAGTGGAAAAAAAAATTCTTTATTTTTTTATTGTCCCTACCTATGGGGGTGACAAAGGGGGGGGGTCATTTACTATTTTTTTTATTTTGATCACTGAGATAGGTTATATCTCAGTGATCAAAATGCACTTTGGAATGAATCTGCCGGCCGGAAGATGGCGGCGCCCAGGGAGAAGACGGACGGACCCGGGAGGAACGGTAAGTATGATGGGGTGGGGGGGAGCACGGGGGGGATCGGAGCATGGGGGGTGAATCAGAGCACGGGGGGGTGGATCGGAGCGCGGGGGTGGATCGGGCACGGGGGGTGGATCGGAGCACGGGGGAGTGGATCGGAGCACGGGGGGTGGATCGGAGCACGGGGGGGTGGATCGGAGTGCAGGGGTGTTGGATCAGAGCACGGGGGTGATTGGAGCACGGGGTGAGCGGACAAGAGCACGGGGGAGCGGAGCACAGGACGGAGGGGAGCCGGAGCAGTGTACCGGACAGATCGGTGGCTTGGGGGGATCGGTGGGGTGGGGGCACATGTTATATGTTGTATGTTTTATGTGTGTTTGTGTTTTTAACCCATTGTAGTCAGTCGCCTGACAATGGGACAACTCTCCCATCATCACATTTCGATGGGAGAAGTAGTCCCACCCGACGAATGACTACAATGAGTCACTACTGACAGAGAGACAGACACACAGACCGACACACACACACAGACCGACACACACACACAGACACTACATACCATTTCCACCATACGCTTCACATCGATCCCCATCCGACGGTACGACTCCATTTTCACTACACTCCGCCCACACACTTCCTCCACATCACTGACATCACTTCCGTCTGCTGCGGTTTTGACACCCAAATCCACATAAAATCTGCAGATGGTTTTTACATCTGCAGTTTTTATGCGGATTTGACCCACAAAATGGGAGCCTATGGGTGCAGAAACGCTGCAGAACTGCACAAAAGAAGTGACATGCACTTCTTTGAAATCTGCAGCGTTTCTGCACGGATTTTTCTGCACCATGTGCACAGCTTTTTTTTTTCCTATTGATTTTCATTGAATTGTAACTCTCAGTGCAGTTCTGCAGCATTTCTGCTGCAGAAAAAAACGCTGCAGAACTGCACTAAATCTGCATCGTGTGCACATACCCTAAGTCTTTAAACAGAGGCTGGACAGACATCTGTCTGAGATGGTTTAGTGAATACTGCATTCAACAGGGGGATGACCCTGGGGGTTCCTTCCAATTCTAACATTCCATGAATCCATAACGATACAATTTGCTTTGTTTAATTACAGCCAGGAAACCCCAGTGATGCAGTAGTCTCATCTCAGACAATTGTGGACTATTCAAAGATGCCTCACAAATACAGGTTCCATTTCTTTTGAACCGCAGTTACCTACCCTCTTTCATAACTTTGTTCTTTCTATTTACTTCTAAGAAAATCCTGAAAAGAATTCTAAAAAAAATTAAGTGGAAAGAGCCATGAATGTGCTGCCATCTCTCCACTACGGAGCTGTGAGACAAGGGAAGGAGACTCCTATACATTTCTAAGAAATAACATAGTAACATAGTATTTAAGGTTGAAGTAAGACTTTAAGTCCATCTAGTTCAACCCATAGCCTAACATGTTGATCCAGAGGAAGGAAAAAAAAAACCCATGCGGCAAAAAGACTAGTTCCCTGGATCAACGCCCTACCAAGGAATCTAGTATATATAACCTGTAACATTATACGTTTCAAGAAAGGCATCCAGTCCCTTCTTAAATTTTAGTAGTGAATCACTCATTACAACATCATACGGCAAATAGTTCCATAGTCTCACTGCTCTTACAGTAAAGAATCCGCGTCTGTTATTATGCTTAAACGTTCTTTCCTCCAGACGTAGAGGATGCCCCCTTGTCCCCGTCTCAGGTCTAAGAGTAAAAGATCATCAGATAGGACTTTGTACTGTCCCCTCATATATTTATACATTGCAATAAGATCACCCTTTAGCCCTCGTTTTTCTAAACTAAATAAGTGGTCCCAATTCTATCAGAAATATATGCATTAGTCTTCAGATATGCTATAAACATCTGAGATGAGAATTTACTTTAATAACTTTACAATTTTTTGTTCAGTATGGAAAGGTGTATGATTAGAAAAAGTATCTAAAGTTAATTTATCCATCCACAAGGAACAAAACATCTTGTGCTCCTCTTCCTCTTATCCCGTTTGTGTAAACTTTGAATCAAGGTCATGAATTTCTAGTTCGATTTCACTTATACTGTAAATCAATCCTTCCATTTCTATCTAAATTAAATTTCATCTCTGGAATTTGGTTTGGACTCATTGAAATGTGATTCCAGATTATATGACTGAATAGCAGGTAGCACCTATTTGGTGAACTGAACTGGACGGTTTTCTCTACCTTTTTCTACCATTAATTCAGCCCTAGATAGGCAAGAGAGCAATCTCAGTTACTGAACTTGAAATTGTTGATTTAAAATAAATGCGGACAATATTGAAAACAGGAAACAAAAGTCAATGAGATTACTCAGAAGGCTTAGTTTTTTATACAGTACATCCAGAATGTGATTCATGGATTAGATGTGAGTCATACAGTAAAGTGATAGAAAAGAATTCTTACTTTTAGGATCAATATCCTAAGACTTATTTTTTACAGGTATCTATTGCTCAGTACCTCTGGGAATTCTTTCAAGACAGTTGGAAAGCCATTCCAGGTGACAACACTATAAGGCTGCTTGAGAGAATGCAGAAGGTGTAAAGGGGGGGTACTTTTAAGAATCTAAGGTTTAACACATATTTTAGTTTGTTTCACACATTTCTTCCCTCCTAGTTTCCATATTTGTTTCATTGTGCTCTTGCTGCCTTCCGTCTGAATCTACATTGTGCACATTCCTATAAAAACAATAAAAACAAGAGCATGCACAGGTGGGTTCAAACTTTAGACCAGTACAGTATATGTATATGTTTTCTTTCTACTTAGTGTCTCTTTAAGCTGTGAGTGTCATGATCCGGACCGGGTTTTGAGTCCTGTCTTCCCTTTTCCTGTCAGGGGTTAACTTTTCTCAACCTCAGCTTTGTCTCAGGTTTGCTATTTAGCCAAGCTGTGTCCTGCAGATCTTGTCAGTTAGGGTATGTGCACAGGTTGCGGATTAGCATTAGGAATTTCTGCTGCAGATTCTTCCCTCTCTTGCCAGAAAACGCAGGTGCGGTTTTGTTGTGTTTTTGCTGCGTTTTTTTCTATGCGGTTTTGTATGCGTTTTTGAAAGCTAAATAAAGATATATTATTGACACACAAAAAAAAGATTTCTGATGTAATTTCTTGTCCAACCTCCTCTTTTACATTTGTCCAACCCACACTCTATTACACACAGATAGACAGACAGATAGATAGAAAGAATGAGATAGATAGATAGATAGATAGATAGATAGATAGATAGAAGGAATGAGATGGATAGATATAGATAGATATATGGATAGTTAGGCTACTTTCACACATCAGTTTGTTTCCATGAGGCAGGATCCGGTGAATTTTTGAAAAAACGGATCCGCTGCAAATAGTGAAAAACTGATGCAACTGATCCGTTTTTTTTTTTTTTTAAAAGAGAGCGAACGGAAAATGTGCATGATTTTTATGGAAACATGCATGATAAAATGGATTTGACATGGATCGGATTCATCTTTTAACATCTCAGTTTCATAAGTTTTTCACCGGATCCGTCGCTGTGCGTTTTTTCGCCAGACAGAAAAACCGTTCCTCTGTATGTGTTTTCCGTCCGGCGAAAACAGCTTTTTTGACAGATCCAGCAAAAAACGGATGAAACATGTGGCCATCAGGTGCAATCCGGCGCTAATACAACTCTATGAGAAAAAACGGATCCAGCAGAAAAAAAAAGGATCATTTTTTTTTCAAAACTCGCCGGATTGTGCCTGACGGCAAAAACCTAATGTGTGAAATTAGCCAGATAGATATATGGATAGAAACATCTATGTATCTACTATATAATTGTGTAAGGGTCACTTCCGTCTTTCTGTCTGTCTGTCTGTCACGGAAATCCCAAGTCGCTGATTGGTCACGACCAGGGGCCGCGACCAATCAGCAACAGGCACAGTCCGGCCGTGAAATGGCCGCTCCCTACTCCCCTGCCGTCAGTGCCCGCTCCATACTCACCCCCCAGTCAGCGCCTGACACCCACATAGCGATGTAGCAGTCCGTTAAACCGACTGCGTTACACCGAGGCATAACACGGTGTAACGCAGTCTGTTAACGCTGCTATTAACACTGTGTGACAAACTTTTTACTATTCATGCAGCCTATGCAGCATCCATAGTAAAAAGATCTAATGTTAAAAATAAATAAAAAAAATCGTGTTATACTCACCTTCCGGGGGCCTTTCCCGCTCCTCGTGACGCTGTGCTATATACTACGTGGCTCCTATATATTACATGGGCTGTGCTATATACTACGTAGCTGTTATATACTACATGGCTGTGTTATATAAAACCAAATACATCAGATAGGGATTATATACATTAAACAGGACTGCTCTATTATGGGTATACCTTGGCGATTGGTGGAGCAGCTTAACATACCTTTTTTTGCAAAAAAAACGTATTAACTAAATACCCTGTATTTTTTCATTTTTTGACTAGCACTTGCTTATTTACTGTGACTTTTTTAAAACAGAGTATTTTTTGACCTCTCTGTGCGCTTTTGTGTTTTCAAGTTCTTTGGTGGTGTGAACAGGTTCCTACAGACTTGTTCGCTATGCAGGTGGCCCATGTGTTTTTGGTTTTATAATTGTTCTCTTGTTTCTACAAGACTGGGGAGTTCACCACTCCTTTGTGGGTCATTTGCATTGTAGCTGTTCAATCTCGCATGTTCAACGTGGATATTTTCTCTCTGAGCCCTGTTCATACAGGTACTATACAGATGATCAGGTTTTTAAATACATCAGATAGGGATTATATACATTAGACAGGACTGCTCTATTATGGGTATACCTTGGCGATTGGTGGAGCAGCTTAACATACTTTTTTTTTGCAAAAAAAACGTATTAACTAAATACCCTGTATTTTTTCATTTTTTGACTAGCACTTGCTTATTTACTGTGACTTTTTTACAACAGAGTATTTTTTGACCTCTCTGTACGCTTTTGTGTTTTCAAGTTCTTTGGTGGTGTGAACAGGTTCCTACAGACTTGTTCGCTATGCAGGTGGCCCATGTGTTTTTGGTTTTATAATTGTTCTCTTGTTTCTACAAGACTGGGGAGTTCACCACTCCTTTGTGGGTCATTTGCATTGTAGCTGTTCAATCTCGCATGTTCAACGTGGATATTTTCTCTCTGAGTCCTGTTCATACAGGTACTATACAGATGATCAGGTTTTTAAATACATCAGATAGGGATTATATACATTAGACAGGACTTCTCTATTATGGGTATACCTTGGCGATTGGTGGAGCAGCTTAACATACTTTTTTTTGCAAAAAAAAGTATTAACTAAATACCCTGTATTTTTTCATTTTTTGACTAGCACTTGCTCATTTACTGTGACTTTTTTACAACAGAGTATTTTTTTACCTCTCTGTGCGCTTTTGTGTTTTCATGGCGGTGTTATATACTACATGGCTGTGCTATATACTACGTGGCTCCTATATACTACATGGCTGTGTTATATACTATGTGGCTGTGTTATATACTATGTGGCTGTGCTATATACTACTACGTGGATGTGCTATATACTACGTGTCTGTGCTATATACTACGTGGCTGTTATATACCATGTGGCTGTGCTATATACTATGTGGCTGTGCTATATACTACGTGGCTGTGCTATATACTAAGTGACTGTGTTATATACTACGTGGCTGTGCTATATACTACGTGGCTGTGCTATATATTACCTGGCTGTGTTATATACTACGTGGCTGTGCTATATACTATGTGGCTATTCTATATACTACGTGGCTGTGCTATCTACTATGTGGCTGTCTGTGTTACGTGGGCTGTGCTATCTACTATGTGGCTGCTATATACATACATATTGTAGAATACCCAATGCATTAGAATCTGGCCACCATCTAGTCTAATATATATATATATATATATATATATATACTAGATATATATATACCGATCTAACGCATCGGGTATTCTAGAATATGCATGTCCCCGTAGTATATGGACAATGATGATTCCAGAATTCGCGGCAGACTGTGCCCGTCGCTGATTGGTCAAGGCAACCTTTATGACATCATCGTCGCCATGGCAACCATTATGACATCTATGTCGATACAGTGCCCGTCGCTGATTGGTCGAGGCCTGGCGGCCTTGACCAATCAGAGACGCAGGATTTCCATTATGACATCGTCGCCATGCTGTGCCCATCGCTGATTGGTCGAGGCCTGTTATGTTATATTTACTGTATTTTATATGTATGTATTGTATGTAATGTATGAATGTACTGTATGTATGTATGAATGTAGTATGTATGTAGTATGTATGTAGTATGTTATATGTACTGTATGTTATATGTATGTATTGTATGTAATGTATGAATGTACTGTATGTATGAATGTAGTATATATGTAGAATGTATGTATGTTGTATGTATGTATGTAGTATGTAGTATGCAGTATGTATGTGGTATGTATGTAGTATGTATGTTGTATGTATGTAGTATGTAGGTAGTATGTTGTATTTATGTAGTATGTATGCTGTATGTAAGTAGTATGTATGTATGTAGTATGTTGTAAGTATGTAGTATGTTGTATGTATATAGTATGTTGTATGTATGTATTATGCATGTTGTATGTATGTAGTATGTATGTATGTTGTATGTATATAGTATGTATGTAGTATGTATGTAGTATGTATGTAGTATGTTGTATGTATGTATGTAGTATGTTGTATGTATGCAGTATGTTGTATGTATGTATGTAGTATGTATGTAGTATGTATGTTCGTGTTTTTTTTTTACATTCAACACATTAGCTGGATGATGGAACTACTACTGTCCCATCATTGGCTAATGTGTCAGTCACTGTCACTGTAGCAGGCATCGCCAGATGGGACTTGTAGTCCCATCAGACGATGCCTGCACACGCACACCCCCCCCCAAGGATTTCCAACAGCCCACCACAGACCCCCCGCCCCCCGCAGCCCAGCACAGACCCCCGCAGCCCGGCACAGACCCCTGACAGCCCAGCGCAGACCCCCCACAGCCCGGCACAGACCCCCCGCAGCCCGGCACAGACCCCCACAGCCTGGCAGACCCTCTGCAGCCCGGCGCAGACCCCCTGCAGCATGGCACAGACCCCTGCAGCTTAGCGCAGACCCCCCGAAGGGCCGGCACAGACCCCCTGCAGCCCAACACAGACCCACCACAGCCCGGCACGGACCCCCCGCAGCCTGGCGCAGACCCCCCGCAGCCCGGTGCAGACCCCTGCAGCCCCGCACAGATTCCCGACAGCCCCACGATCCCCGCAGACCCCCGCAGACCACCACAAACAGCCACACACAGACGCACACATCTTCCCTGCATACACAGTCTCTGCCCACACACACAGTCTCTGCCCACGCATCGCCCACACTCTGCCCATACTCTTCCCCCCTCCTGATCTGCAACATTTCTCACAGCAAAACTGCAGATCTTTTTTTTAGATCTACGGTTTTTCTGCAGATGTGCCCGACTCAATGCAAGTCAATGGGTGCAGAAACGCTGCAGATCCGCACAAATGACATGCTCCTTCTTTTAACCCGCAGTGTTTTCAGTGCAGAGTTTTCCGCACCATTAGCACAGCATTTTTTTCCCATTGATTTACATTGCACTGTAAATCACTTGCGGATCTGCAGTGTTTCTGCACGGTAAAAAACGCTGCAGATCCGCAGGAAATCTGCAACGTGTGCACATAGCCTTATAGTTTCTGTCTAATGCTGCTGTAAGCTGACTCTGATTGCTCTGTTTTGTCCTGCTGTGTTTGCTGTCTGAACCCGTGTCTCTGTTATCCCCTGTTCCTGTGCTGACTCAGTGTTTCCCTTTTCTGTGCAGACTCCCCGGTTTGACTTGACGTGTATCCTGACCTGTTTCTGTCATTTGTCTTTAGGCTTATCTGCTCCTGACTGTTAAGGTACCGTCACACTCAGCAACTTTGCAACGAGAACGGCAACGATCCGTGACGTTGCAGCGTCCTGGATAGCGATCTCGTTGTGTTTGACACGCAGCAGCGATCTGGATCCCGCTGTGACATCGCTGGTCGGAGCTAGAAGTCCAGAACTTTATTTGGTCATCAGGTCGGAGTGTATCGTCATGTTTGACATCAAAAGCAACGATGCCTGCAATGTTTTACATGGAGCTAACAACCAGCGAGAACGATATCACTGGATCGCTCCTGCATCGCTCAGCTGTTGCCGGTGTTTGACGTCTCTATAGCGATCCAAACAGCAATGCTCCAGCGATCGGCTCGTTGTCTATATCACTGCAGCGTCGCTGAGTGTGACGGTACCTTTACTGAACCCCTGGCTTGTCTCTGACCTCGAGATTGCTTTTTCCTTTGGTGCTGCGCTACAGTCTAGGATTTGACCATGCTTGTTTTGACTCTTCTGCTTCCATCTGTGGTAGCCTCATTGTTGCACTGCAGGTAAGCTCTCTTAGATGCAGACCTGCTTCCTCTCTACTGCCATCTAGTGAAGCCTGCACCTACCTGTATTGCAGCATAATGACAGTAAGTAGGGGGTTAGACGAAATACTAAATTATTTATTAGACGGTACAATCTAGAATTACCAACAGAATATCTTTTTAACATTGTAGACTATTTCTGCAAACCAAGTCAACATGACTTATGTGTCATATAAATGAAGATAAGGCCTGGTAGAGAGAGCTGTTTCTGCTTCCATGCAAAGCCTGAGGCAGAGGACAAGGTATCTATGATGTACCTTTTTCTAAAGAATTTGACAACTCTTCATCAGACGTGGAACATTTCATAAACAGCCTTTGGTTAGTCAGTTGCGTGTGGCGTCACATTTGTCAGAAGTGTAAAAACTGCTTATTTCCATATATACTGTATGACTTCGAAATCTCTGTGTGGTCATTAATCATTTATTGATAACATTTGCGTGATAAGACTAATAAAAATTCAGTACTGGTTTTGAATAGGGTAACTTGATTTTAATCTAACAAACAAAAAACAAGTGATACTTGATAGGTTTCTTACACGTTATGTTGGTATATAGATTAAGGCATTCTTAAATAATAGAAGGAGGAGGGTTCCCTTATTTGGAACTTTTCTATTAGTTAGAGTCAAGAGTAGTATCAATTCTGCTAAATTATTTATTGTATGTCAGTAGGCAAGTATGAAAAAAATAAACAAGTAAGCAACTATCCTCTTTGCCCGCAGTCGTCAAAATCAGCATTTTAGGACACAATTTTACCGGATAGTATTTTAGAAAGTTCAAGCTCTCCAAATGTTGCATTTTTGCACTGATTTTTCTTGTTCATCTGTTTCTTGATTGCAAAAGTTAAGTATTAGCCTGCATTGAAAAAAATAAACACTTTGCTGTTGCAGTAGAATCTTTACAACTCCTTTACATAGCTGGCTGTCCAGTTACTTCTGTTGCACAGATCTGACAGTTCACGGTTAGTGGCTATTTCAATTGGACAAATCCTTGCAACCCATGGATGCAAATCGTGCCAGATGGTACCCATTAACTATAATCAGGTTACTTGATATTTCCCCAATAGTGACCACCATATCACCAGCAAACCAGGGAGAATGTTGCTCTTAGCAGATCAGAGAGTGGAGATGGAGAAAAATTGCACACGGGCTGAGGAAGGAAATCCAGAACGGGCTGTAGAAAGAGAATTCTCTGGGTGATAAAATGGGAAATTAGTCCAGAAACGAAGCTATACTGACACATGTGAGTTAGTGAAGGCAGCAAGGAGGGACACATCAACATGAGAGAAGTCTCACAATTAGGTCAGGCAACAAACTAAATATCTGGAGTCTGAAGAACTGAAGACAGTAGCCAGCAGTAGGGCATCTTTTTTATCTCATTATAATTACTAACATAAGTAAAAATCACTTTCTCCATGTCAAAGGTGTTTAAAGAACTCTTTGCATTAATCTATGAAATACCTTCAAAGATCGAGACTCTACAAAGTAAACAAAAATCGTCATCTTAGCAGGGCTTACAATCACTTGGTTCCCTTTAACCCTTTCATGGCCAGGGGTATTTTTGTTTTTTTGTTTTCGTTTTTCGCTCCCCTCCTTCCCAGAGCCATAACCTTTTTATTTTTCCGTCAATATGGCCATGTGAGGGCTTATTTTTTGCATGACGAGTTGTACTTTTGTACAACATCATTGCTTTTAGCATGTCATCTACTAGAAAATGGGACAAAAAAATTGCAAGTGCGGTGAAATTGCAAAAAAAAAGTGCAATCCCACACTTGTTTCTTGCTTGCCTTTTTTGCTAGGTTCACTAAATGCTAAAACTGACCTGACATTTTGATTCTCCAGGTCATTATGAGTTTATAGACACGAAACATGTCTAGGTTATTTTTTATATAAGTGGTGAAAAAAAATTCCAAACTTTGCTAAAAAAAAAAATTGCGCCATTTTTGATACCCATAGCGTCTTAATGTCATCAGGAGTCGTGTGATGGCTTATTTTTTGCGCACCGAACAAACGTTTTTAATCATACAATTTTGGTGCAGCTACGTTCTTTTGATCGCCCGCTATTGGATTTTAATGCAATGTGGCGGCGACCAAAAAAACGTAATTCTGGCATTTCTAATTTTTTTATCTCTTTGCCATTTAGCGATCAGGTTAAACCTTTTTTTATTGATAAATTGGCCGATTGTGAAGGCGGCGATACCAAATATGTGTATTTTTTATATTGTTTTATGTTGAATGGGGTGAAAGGGGGTGATTTAAACTTACATTTTTTGTATTTTTTTTTCATATTTAAAAAAAAAAATTACTTTTGCCATGCTTCAATAGCCTCCATGGGAGGCTAGAAGTTGGCACAACTCGATCGGCTCAGCTACATAGGAGCGAAGCTCAGTTCGCCTCCATGTAGCTGATTTCCTGCATAGCAATTCAGCAAACAATCATAGAGGTCTCAAGGATCGCATCACTGACTCCCGATCATGTGACGGGGGCCAGCGATGCGCGCATTTCCGGCCCTATGGCCGGAAGCGGTAGTTAGATGCCGTTGTCAGCATTTGACAGTGGCATTTAACTAGTTAATAGCGGCGGGTGAATAGAGAATTCACCCGCCGCTATTGTGGGCACATGTCAGCTATACAAAACAGCTGACATGTCCTGGCTTTGATGCAGGCTCACCGCCGGAGCACGCATCAAAGCAGGAGATCTGACCTCGGACGTACTATCCCGTCCGAGGTCAGAAAGGGGTTAAAAATGCAGGTATAGGATAGGTGGATAGTAAGAAAAAAAGATAAATAAAAGCATTTTTTTTCTAACATTGGATAATTTTTTTTCATTTTACATACTTCTTTTTCCTTAATTTAACTCGGGAAAAATAATTCTGTTCCCCCATTAATTTGCACAGTTCTTTTTGTTCATTTCCACATAAAGATAGTCAAACAAAAACAATACTAATTTCCACAGATTGCAGGTTTAATTTTAATTTGTGCACCAGCGCCTTGAATAACAACTATTTCACATATCCATTAAAAACCTATAGCAGTAATTTAATGGAGGGGAAAAAGAATAAGGCCGGCGTCACACACAGCGTAAAACAATACGGTCCGTATATTACGGCCGTAATACGCTGAAAAGTCCCGAAAAAAGTGGTCCGTAGCTCCTCCGTAGGCAGGGTGTGTCAGCGTTTTTTGCGCATGGCATCCTCCGTATGTAATCCGTATGGCATCCGTACTGCGTGGTTTTCTCGCAGGCTAGCAAAACCAACATACCGCTATAGAAGTGATCCATGTGTCCCAAAAAGAAAAGAAAATATATATATACTGTCTATATATATATATATATATATATATATATATATATATATATGTATATATATATATATATATATATATATATATGTGTCAGTAGACACATATATTAGAGAGAAAAGCCGGTAATTCAGTGCGGTGTACAGTAAAATCACACTGACAGCTTACAGTAGAATAGGTAGAATAAATGTGTACACATAGAATAGGTATATATATATATATATGTCAGTGAGACACATATATGTATATATATTAATATTTATTCCAGCGCTAGACAGCTTGAAAGCCGGTAATTCAATTACCGGCTTTTTCCTTCTCCTTCCTAAAACCCGACATGATTTGAGACATGGTTTACATACAGTAAACCATGTCTTCTCTCCATTTTTTTTGCAGATTCCACACTACTAATGTCAGTAGTGTGTATCTGCAAAATTTGGCCGTTCTAGCTCTTAAAATAAAGGGTTAAATGGCGGAAAAAATTGGCGTGGGCTCCCGCGCAATTTTCTCCGCCAGAGTAGTAAAGCCAGTGACTGAGGGCAGATATTAATAGCCTGGAGAGGGTCCACGGTTATTGGCCCCCCCCTGGCTAAAAATATCTGCCCCCAGCCACCCCAGAAAAGGCACATCTGGAAGATGCGCCTATTCTGGCACTTGGCCACTCTCTTCCCATTCCCGTGTAGCGGTGGGATATGGGGTAATGAAGGGTTAATGCCACCTTGCTATTGTAAGGTGACATTAAGCCTAATTAATAATGGAGAGGCGTCAATTATGACACCTATCCATTATTAATCCAATACTAGTAAAGGGTTAAATAAAACACAAACACATTTTTTAAAATTATTTTAATGAAATAAAAACAATGGTTGTTGCAGTATTTTATTCAACGCCCAATCCAGTCACTGAAGACCCTCGTTCTGTGAGTAAAAAAACATAATAAACCAACAATATACTTACCCTCCGCAGATCTGTAACGTCCAACGATGTAAATCCTTCTGAAGGGGTTAAAAGATTTTGCAGCAAGGAGCTGTGCTAATGCAGGCTGCTCCTCGCTGCAAAACCCCAGGGAATGAGGCTAAAAATAGATCAATGATCTATATTTAGCTTCATTTGCGGTGAGGCGCCCTCTGCTGGCTGTTCATAGATCGTGGGAAATTACCTAGAAAGCTCCCTGGCATTAACCCTTCATTACCCCATATCCCACCGCTACACGGGAATGGGAAGAGAGTGGCCAAGTGCCAGAATAGGCGCATCTTCCAGATGTGCCTTTTCTGGGGTGGCTGGGGGCAGATATTTTTAGCCAGGGGGGGGCCAATAACCGTGGACCCTCTCCAGGCTATTAATATCTGCCCTCAGTCACTGGCTTTACTACTCTGGCGGAGAAAATTGCGCGGGAGCCCACGCCAATTTTTTCCGCCATTTAACCCTTTATTTTAAGAGCTAGAACGGCCAAATTTTGCAGATACACACTACTGACATTAGTAGTGTGGAATCTGCAAAAAAAATGGAGAGAAGACATGGTTTACTGTATGTAAACCATGTCTCAAATCATGTCGGGTTTTAGGAAGGAGAAGGAAAAAGCCGGTAATTGAATTACCGGCTTTCAAGCTGTCTAGCGCTAGAATAAATATTAATATACAGTGGGGCAAAAAAGTATTTAGTCAGTCAGCAATAGTGCAAGTTCCACCACTTAAAAAGATGAGAGGCGTCTGTAATTTACATCATAGGTAGACCTCAACTATGGGAGACAAACTGAGAAAAAAAAATCCAGAAAATCACATTGTCTGTTTTTTTAACATTTTATTTGCATATTATGGTGGAAAATAAGTATTTGGTCAGAAACAAAATTTCATCTCAATACTTTGTAATATATCCTTTGTTGGCAATGACAGGGGTCAAACATTTTCTGTAAGTCTTCACAAGGTTGCCACACACTGTTGTTGGTATGTTGGCCCATTCCTCCATGCAGATCTCCTCTAGAGCAGTGATGTTTTTGGCTTTTCGCTTGGCAACACGGACTTTCAACTCCATCCAAAGGTTTTCTATAGGGTTGAGATCTAGAGACTGGCTAGGCCACTCCAGGACCTTGAAATGCTTCTTACGAAGCCACTCCTTCGTTGCCCTGGCGGTGTGCTTTGGATCATTGTCATGTTGAAAGACCCAGCCACATTTCATCTTCAATGCCCTTGCTGATGGAAGGAGGTTTGCACACAAAATCTCACGATACATGGCCCCATTCATTCTTTCATTTACCCGGATCAGTCGTCCTGTCCCCTTTGCAGAGAAACAGCTCCAAAGTATGATGTTTCCACCACCATGCTTTACAGTAGGTATGGTGTTTGATGGATGCAACTCAGTATTCTTTTTCCTCCAAACACGACAAGTTGTGTTTCTACCAAACAGTTCCAGTTTGGTTTCATCAGACCATAGGACATTCTCCCAAAACTCCTCTGGATCATCCAAATGCTCTCTAGCAAACTTCAGATGGGCCCGGACATGTACTGGCTTAAGCAGTGGGACACGTCTGGCACTGCAGGATCTGAGTCCATGGTGGCGTAGTGTGTTACTTATGGTAGGCCTTGTTACATTGGTCCCAGCTCTCTGCAGTTCATTCACTAGGTCCCCCCGCGTGGTTCTGGGATTTTTGCTCACCGTTCTTGTGATCATTCTGACCCCACGGGGTGGGATTTTGTGTGGAGCCCCAGATCGAGGGAGATTATCAGTGGTCTTGTATGTCTTCCATTTTCTAATTATTGCTCCCACTGTTGATTTCTTCACTCCAAGCTGGTTGGCTATTGCAGATTCAGTCTTCCCAGCCTGGTGCAGGGCTACAATTTTGTTTCTGGTGTCCTTTGACAGCTCTTTGGTCTTCACCATAGTGGAGTTTGGAGTCAGACTGTTTGAGGGTGTGCACAGGTGTCTTTTTATACTGATAACAAGTTTAAACAGGTGCCATTACTACAGGTAATGAGTGGAGGAAAGAGGAGACTCTTAAAGAAGAAGTTACAGGTCTGTGAGAGCCAGAAATCTTGATTGTTTGTTTCTGACCAAATACTTATTTTCCACCATAATATGCAAATAAAATGTAAAAAAAAACAGACAATGTGATTTTCTGGATTTTTTTTTCTCAGTTTGTCTCCCATAGTTGAGGTCTACCTATAATGTAAATTACAGACGCCTCTCATCTTTTTAGGTGGTGGAACTTGCACTATTGCTGACTGACTAAATACTTTTTTGCCCCACTGTATATACATATATGTGTCTCACTGACATATATATATATATATATATACCTATTCTATGTGTACACATTTATTCTACCTATTCTACTGTAAGCTGTCAGTGTGATTTTACTGTACACCGCACTGAATTACCGGCTTTTCTCTCTAACAGCGCTGCGTATTTCTCGCAAGTCACACTGCTTGTCCGTGTGTAATCCGTATTTTTCACGCTTCCATAGACTTTCATTGGCGTATTTCTTGCGCAGTACGGTGACAAACGCAGCATGCTGCGATTTTGTACGGCCGTAGAAAGCCGTATAATACTGATCAGTAAAATACGGCAAATAGGAGCAGGGGCATAGAGAATAATTGTGCCGTATTTTTTGCGAGTTTTACGGACGTAGATTCTGCGCTCTTACGTCCGTAAAACTCGCATGTGTGACGGCGGCCTAATAGGTTTTGACTGGAATTCCTTCATTAACTTTTAAAGGATGGTTTCAATAGTCGTCAGTGTAAACACGAATATCTGGTAAATAGGATTCTGCCATAGTCATGACTTGAGCTTAGACAAAGGCATTTTCCCTTGGAATGTACTGATTAAAGGAGGTCAGTGAGCTAACTTGCACTGCACACTACACCCGACATTATTAAGTTCATTCATTAAACATGGTGTGGGGAATGCAGAAGCGCCACAGACCAGAGGTCAGTAGGTTTAATATGGCTTTGATTCAAGTACACACACATCGTTGGGAGCAAATTGATTCTTTTAACCCCAACATGCTGAATAGTTGTTTGGCAGTTGTGCTGTAGTTCCAAATCTCTACAGAAAAGGACATTGAAGTGTGTACAGATAGAAACGCAAATTCATGTCCTGCTGTTAAAACCACTGAAGAGACATTCTGCCTTATTCACCTTATTTATTGTTCATCTTGTAGACGAGTTAAGATGTTTTCTGTATTACCCACTTTTGATTTTCAAACTTTACCCAAGTACAGCAATTCTTGCATGAGATCAAATAAAAAGAACTGATTAAACGGTGTACTATTGAAAGATATTGAATTATTATGCAGTAGATAGGGAACTTGATAATAGATAACTTTGCAATATATCCTTTTTATAGCTGTCGTCAGTGTGTTTTTTATTTTAAAAATTTGTAGTCTGAAAAAAATATATTTACTCACCTACCGGATCATGACCACCACACCTTGATACTGCTGACTATGTTCCCTACTTGCCTCTTCACTTCCTCTTCCAGATACCCTTGATTTTACCCACTCATAGAACAAGATATGAGACTGGCAAGGATATGAGTTGCAGAGCAGAGAAGGGCTCCATGGTTCCATTTTTAAAATAAAATAAAAAAGTTATCTCCCCAGAATCATCCATTGTTGAATTTATTTTTCTTCTTTTTACCCTTTTTTAAAAACTGAAGCAGGTAGACTGTCTGAACTGAAAATTTTTATCCATTGACACTTACGGTGATAATGGATCAGATAAAAATGAATGAAAAACGGATGGAAAACTGAAGAAAAAAAGATGTCTTCTGTTTTTCTTCTGTAAGTTTAATGACATTCCAAAGACTTGTATGGATGAGTCTGATCTGCAAATGGTGCAATATAGGACATGCTCTGGTCTTTACAGGCCAGACACGTGTTTTCAAAATGGACAGCACACAGGCGTGAATATTGGATGTTCCTGATCCAAACTCAAATGCCCCATAAGCATATATGAGGCCTTTGAGGCCAGGTGAGGAGGCCCATGGCTGGTCGGTGCTTAACGGTCCATTTAGAGATTGAGAAACACAGATGTGCGAATCTGGCTTTAGTCTACATTGGAAGAAGAGCACAATCTGTGACAGTTTTGAAATTATTTACAATGTTTAAGCTCCATAATATTACACTAAGGCGGTTGATTGCTGAAGAAAGATTAACTAACTGTTATTTGTGATGTGCATTACGTATCTGGCGGTATCTCTCACAGTATGTGCCTACTGTCTTAATCCATGACTTCCAGGCTGCAGATATTTCATAGCAGTGCCAGGAGAATACCAAGAATTCCTAGTGTTAAGTACTGTTCTATCTAATTACAGTTCACTAAATGCATGGACTGGTAGGCAATCATACTCTGTCAGATATACTTAAAGGCCAAGTAAAAGTATTATTAGAAAATAATACAGATATAAAAAGTGTAATATCATACTGATACAAGATAAGTGATGCTTTTACCTTTTTCTTGTCTGAGCAGCATAATGTGTATTTCATCCTTTAGAAAAAGAAAGCTTGGGACGAGATGTAATACGTTGGATTGCTTATGAGGGTGGATATACTGATCTACTAGGCAAAGTTACATCTGAGTTACATCAATAGGGGATCCCACACCAGACCCCAAAACAAACCTCTGTGTTAACAGTATAACCCAGTCCAGTCCCCCATAATCAATTTTGTCTCCCAAAAATAACATCACACCCCAGACCACATTAGACATAAAAAAAATACAAGACTATAAAAAATCCAATATTATTACACTTCCAGCAGCCAGATATTGTTCAGTACATACAATGGCTTTACATTGGACAGCATCCGGACCGAGTGTTATACCACCCACACGTAAAATAGCTAAGAAAGAGAAGGGTGAGTACATTCTAAGATTTTTAATAAATCCAATAGATCATAACTGATTTTTTAAATTTATCATCTAGATGTAAATGCTGCAACCTTCCTTGGGACAATTGCAGGAAATAAATTATCAACAAGTGACTGATGTAGGAAGAATAAAAATAGGGTGATGGTGTTACCCGGTAAAACCTTGGTGAGCTGACATGCCTTTCTACCTATAAGGACTTTTGAGCACTGGCCACCATCCCAGTGTATTCCAAACCATCACAGTCCAAATTGCAGGTAATTTGTTACATTTATTGAGTCGTCAGCACATATAATAATAATCTTTTTTTTTTATATAGCGCTAACATATTCCGCAGCGCTTTACAGTTTGCACACATTATCACTCCAAAAGAGGAAGACTGGTCAACGTCTTGCTCCACATTGGCCCTTGATCAAAGCCCGATAGAAAAGGAGCAGGAGTGTGGAAGATCCTGATGTTAAGTCACACATCACATGAGAGTCTAACATGATCATGATCAGGGACCGATGTGAACCAAAACACTGGACAATTCTTCACTCATAGAGCGATATAAGTTGTTGAATCAAAAAGAAGCAACAAATTAAATTTTATCCTAAATTTGGAATTCCATGGTTTTACTTGGAATATTGTTGTTCCTACCACAGTAGCATCCAGTGTAGCTGAGGATGCCAACTTAGTTATTCTACCTTCCCTGAACAGTGGTGTAAGAAGAGTATTAATTTCACCTCTCTCAAAAGCCTTAAGGCCCCTCTCTCATGTAAGGCACCAATATTATAAATAGTATGTGATAGGATGGAGGCCGTGTTACTGATTTTTTTATGAAGTCCCACCTTAAGTTACACCTCTGTGAATGAATACATTGGTATCACTAGAAACAGACAGCAATCATGTGAAAACCACAGTTCTTATTGTTTTATTATTGACTACCAGTAAAAAGTACAAAAAAAGTCCATTTTAGGGTCTTTGTTAAGCCCTTAATAGATTACCGTAGTTGAAGAGATCGAATTTAATATAATTTTCACCTTATTTATACTTGCATCTTATGTATCACATATCATGTGATAAATAATTCTAACAGTTTCACTAAAGAATCTCCTGTGAGGACATGTTACGTCATTCATGGCACGAGCTTTCCAAATCTACTATTTAGTCAGGAATCTGGATAGTTTTTTCTCCATAGGTTTGATATTGGCCTTGTAACATCTTCTAGTCTTTTAACAAGTCCCTCGGCTAATGCTAAGTTTTAGCCACCTCTATGTTCTCATTTAATCATATGTGGTCATAAATGAGAAGGGAACTGAATGATATGCTGTGATTTCCATTAAAACTACCACTGCATCACATTTTCTGGACATGCGCTCTCTTATGGTGACATGCACAGCACTTCTCACTATATAAATAATCTCATGAAGAGACTTCAAGTGATGTCAACATAAGTTCATAGTGCATATGCTAGACGCGTTGCATCAAAATTGAAAAATGTAACTTTTCTCAGTATCACTCCAGGAGTGACTATGAAAACCATTATTCTGCTTTCCCGTTTCTGCGCTCTGTACACATACTCAGGTAAAAACCTGTTTATAACATTACATGAGATAATTTCCTTGGCTTCTGCAAACACCATAAAACTTCATAAAGCACCTGTCAATTTTCATATAATCCGTATGTTGTAAAAGACGCTGAATGCACCTGAGAAGTGTTAATATCACACTGCTTAACAAAATAACATCTCACATTCTGCACTTGGAGGAAAATGTTCGTTATGTAATTATTATATCCTTTCTGGGAAAAAGAAATCTCGCAATATAGTACATTAGTGCTTAATAAACAGTACGCATTACATAAAAACAAGAGTTGAAAGAGTCCCTTATAGTATTTTAACCACATATATCCATTAAATCCGAAGGCGCAGGAATGAATGTTTTGTCACAAATACAGGCATTATTTACAAGTGCAAACCTGATGGGGGAAATTTCGGGAATTTTTACATCCTGCAGGCCAGACGAGAACTGTTACTAACCAATAATAGCCCTTTAGTGGAGAAAGGTCTCAATAAACTAATCCAGAGGCTTTCGTTCAAGAGAAATGTTCTACATGATAAATGAAGGTAGATTTTAAAAATACAGCACTAGAAAAATAAAAGGAAAAATAAAGGTTAACTTAAAAGGACTCTGATATTATTTCTAATTTATGAAACCTAAAGGCAAACATCAACAGATATTGATCTGTACCCCATTTTTCCAGTTTTGAATACTGCGTTTTCATCAGTCACTTCCGCATGGTGCCCACTAACATAGTTCTCAGGCATACCGTGATGACGTTCAGTTTTCTAAGACTACATGATATTGTCCAGTGGGATCTTACATTTATACCATACTACCTTCTGTGGACTCTACACCAATCTGCAATAACATGAAATTACTAACATTGATTATCTTGTTACAATGGCACCCTAGAAGGCGTGAGAAAAATTAAGTAATAAGTGAACTGCCAGTGTTAGAAGCAATAAAAATGGGCAATTGTGTAAGAATTTGAATGACTTTGGCAAGGGCCATACATTGATGGTTAGAAAACTAGGTCAGAGTATACACTGTACAAAAGGGCAAGACTTGTAGTGTGTTTTATTCACTGGTTCACAGAAGGACAACCAGGGAGCCTTAAAAACAATGTAAGATGAGTTCTCCAAACTCTCTGAATTCTCTAGTTTCCTCCCACATTCCATAAAACATGTTGATAGGGAATCTAGATTGCGAGCCCCAAAAGGGACAGTGCCAATAATGTCTGTAAAGAGCTGTGGAATTAATGAGATGAAAGGGAGTAAAATAAATAAATACATAGTGCAATTACTGCACATTACCATAATAAGTAAGGTTATGCTAACCAACCAGAGTTGAGCTAATCCAGCACAAAGCTGTAGTATGGAATTTGGAATAAATATGACTGCTGCTTCAGCCTCCAGGCCCTACCAGAGGGATCTAGGCATTAACAGAATATGGATAGAGTCTTTCTGTACCAAAAACCAAGCAGGGTTACAACAGAAACTATCATTCCAAGTAAAACCAAATCCAGATTACTTCTCCAATAATATTAAAGTATTTACACCTATATTCAAGGCCAATTCGACCTTGTCTTGAGGTGCATGATGATGGGTACCTGAGGCTCACTTATGAACATAAAGATGAAAGGCTAGTATGTCTGTTGTCAAATTCGAATAATCAGCTAATGTAGCACAAATTCAAAAGATAAAAAAGTTATTGATAACTCTGATAGATAGGTGCCAGGATACAGATCGTATAGCAGTACACTAGTCAGAGTACCCATTCTTGCCCCTGATCACATCCAACAGCTTCTAAAATAGGTACGGGAGCAGCAGAACTTGACCATAAGGCAATAGTAGAAAGTAACTTAGTCTGATGAACCATGGTTTCTTATACATTCTGTTGATGGCTTGGTGTGTGTGTGAGAAAAAATGGTAGCACTATGGGAAGAGAGCAAGTTCTGTTTAATAAAGAAACCTTGGGTCCTGTCACCCATGTATACGTTAGGCCATATCCATGCATCACCGTGTCACGGACCAAGCTTGAACTGTGATTCATGAACTGGTTGCAAGTCTCCTGACCCGATCTTGACAGCTTCATTGGCATGTATAGTCCAGTTCAGGAGATTCGCACTCGATCCATGAGTCAAAGTCCATAGTCAGACTGTGACGCAACGATATGTGAATAAATATGGTAATACTTTGCTACGCACACTGTGCCCCACCATTGTGGCCCACACAGACATTACCTTATAGGGACAGCCTCTTTCAACAAAATAATCCTTTCTGGAAACCAGCAAAAATTTTTCAGGAATAGTTTGTAGAAAATGTTTGTTTTTTGAAACAGCAGCACTTTAGACCATGGCTGTTTTCTGTACTGGAGCTGGATTCGCTGAAATTGGTCTGATCTGCTGTACAGGTCACAGCTCATAGACAACAGCAGCACCGGCTAAAGACAAATGTGCAGACTCTTATCAAATCTCAGACAACGGCTTAAACAATACTCACAATCAAAGCATAATCTATATTTTCTTTCACAGATTACTAACACTTGCAATGTTTATATATGTAACCAATTGAAATAACTATATTCATATGAAAAACAATCTGTTAATTTTTGTGTTTTATATAGAAGAAGATTTATGGGATTTTCTGTTTTAACTTTCCCCTTTGTAGACACATTGCAAGTCTATATTGGTGGTTGAGATAATTCTCTGAGGCACTAAAACAGTCACTAACGTTAATTTTGCATGCATGCTAATGTTTTTTACCGCAAAGGTCATACCTGCATGTGATGACTGACAACTTTTCAGCTTGATTCAAAGCAAACAGCTGCTGGTTTGATTGCCTAGCAACTAAAAGTTGATGGATGACCCTAAAGATGGATAACTACCATAAATCACCTCATTTAGACTCTGGGAAAAAAAAAAGATTAAAAACAATGGTTTTCATGACATTTCCTGCACTCAGTAATGTTCTGTGATAAATTTGCCTCTTTTATGGGTACATGGTTGTGGCTGCTGAAATTAGACACTTTAGTTTTTAATACTGAGCACTTCTCGAAGCATTTAAAGCCTCTTTCCTCTTTCTCTGCTAGATGTGTGCTAAAATACAGATTTCCGAGAGGAAACCTATGCATCATGCTAATGCAGCTGTTATAAACAGCTTGTAACTCTCCAGATGAGGTTCATGCACAAAACTCTACAAGCTGCCTGGGCAAATATGATAGGCGTTGAGGTTCAGCAAGCGATGAAAAGTCACAAATCTGTTGTTGTCCTAGTAAACAACAGTAAATTGCCCAGAAACTGAATTACAAAAAAAATCATATTAGGCTGGTTTCACACATCTGACATTAAGGGTTTGAGTGCGGGCTGAAGTTTCTGGACCAGATGCAGGTCTCCTGCCCTGAGCTCAAAAATGTCATAGACATACAGTTGGAACCAGAAGTTTACCTACACTATATAAAAAGATACATATGCATTTTTTTAATGAACATCTGACATGAAATCAGAATAAACCTTTCACGTTTTAGGACAATTATGATTACTATAAGTATTAATATTTGCCAAATGCCAGAATAATGAGATAATGTTTTAAGGCATTTTTATTACTTAATGCAAAGTCAAAAGTTTACATACACTAAGATCACTATGGATTTAAACAATTCTGGACTGCTCTTATGATAATGTCATGTGTTTGAAAGCTTCTGGCTTTTTGGCAACATCCGAGTTAATTAGAGACGCAGGTGTGGATGTATTTTAATGCACACCTGAAACACACTGCTTCTTTGTGTAGCATGATGGGAAAGTCTCAAGAAATCAGACAAGATATCAGGAAGAGAATTGTGAACTTGCACAAGTCTGGCTCATTATTGAGTACAATTTGAAGACACCTGAAGGTGCCTCGTTCATCTGTACAAACAATTAAACACAAGCAAAAACAAGATGGGAATGTCCAGCCATCATACCGCTCAGGAAGGAGATGGGTTCTGTGTCCCAGAGATGAATGTGCTTCGGTCCGCCATGTGCATAACAACCCAAGGACAAAAGCAAAAGACCTTGTGAAGATGATGGTGGAAGCTGGTTAGATTGTGTCAATATCCATAGTGAGACAAGTACTGTATCTACATGGGCTGAAAGGCCACTCTGCCAGGAAGAAGCCATTTCTCCAAAAGAAACATAAAAAGCCAGATTTATGTTTGCAAATGTACAAAGGAAGAAAGTCCTTAATTTTTTGGAGACACGTCCTGTGGTCTGATGAAACTAAAATTGAACTTTTTGGGCATAATGACCATGGTTACATTTGGAGGAAAAAGAGAGAAGCTTGGAAGCCTAAGAACACCATCCCAACTGTGAAACATGGGGGTGGCAGCATCATGTTGTGGGGTTGTTTTGCTGCAGGAGGGACTGGTTGTCTTCACAAAATAAATGGTACCATAAGAAAAGAAGATTATATGGCAATATTGAAGCAACAGCTCAAGACATCACCCATGAAGTTAAAGCTTGGGCGGAAATGGGTCTTCCAAATGGACAATGAGACAAAGCATACTGCCAAAATGGTAACAATGAGGATTAAGGATAATAAAGTCAATGTTTTGGAGTGGCCATCACAAAGCCCTGATCTCAATCCTATTGAAAATGTATGGGTAAAGCTAAAAAGGTAGATGCGAGCAAGGCCACCTACAAACCTGGATCAGTTACACTAGTTTTTGTCAAAAGGAATGGGCCCAAATTCCAACCAGCTATTGTGAGAAGCTTTAAATTAAAAAAAATATGAGTTGTCTGTTAAATTTTAGGAACAAATGGAATTCATATACATAACAGATCAATTTTCTAACAGATGCCAAAGGAAGCAAAGGGAACCCAATCTTCATCACGAAGTATGACTGGTTTCCATTTTGTGTCATTTTTTTTTTAGAATTAAAAAAAGAGTTCTGAATGTTATTTTTTTTGCTTCTATTCTAAAAAACTGAAACCAGCCTTACCCCATAATAATCAATGTGGCATCTCTGCTTCCATTAGCATCAGTTAGAAAATGGATCCATTTTAGCATGAAAATAATTTGTCTGTCCCTAAAAAATGTATTAATTTTGTATGTAACAAGTTATGTGACTTTTGGACAAGGAAACTACAAAAACATACAGCTCTGGCAAAAATTAAGATACCACTGCAACATGATCAATTTATCGGATTTTTCTCTTTATAGGTATATTTTTGAGTAAAATGTAAATTGTTCTTTTATTCTATAAACTTCTGACAACACATCTCCGAATTTCCAAGCAATAATTTTTGTATTTTTTTTCTGACAAAGAAAAATGGTCAAAATAAAAAAAAACAGGGCTTTCAGACCTCAAATAATGCAAAGAAGAAAACAAGTTCAAATTCATATAGAAACAACAATACTAATGTTTTAACTCAGGAAGAGTTCAGAAATCAATATTTTGTGGAATAACCATGATTTTTAATCACAGCTTTCATGTGTCTTGGCATGCTTTCCACTGGTCTTTCACATTGCTTCTGGCACAAAGTTTAAGCATTTCTTCTTTGTTTGATGGCTTGTGACTATCCATCATCCTCTTGATTACATTCCAGAGGTTTTCAATGGGGTTCAGGTCTGGATATTGGGCTGCCCATGACAGGGTTTTGATGTGGTGGTCTCTTAATTTTTGCCAGCGCTGTAGACGCCTCATCCTATTTTAATTTATCCAAGTGAGTTCCTTGGAAATTGGGACGTTGCATCTGTGTGGGTATGATGACCTAGTGCCTGGAAGTCCTTATAGAGTAACTTTCTACTTTCGCCTCATCCTATGTTATCATGTTGCCTAGAATATGTGTTTATCATACACATCTAAAATAATTTTTTTCATGCTTTCTTTTCCACATTTTTCACTCAGCTCAATTCTAGCTCAATAGTTTGGATGGAACAAGCATTGGAGCAATATGCTTTGTGTGTGAGCTGATCCACAGAGTGTATATAAAAGTGAAGATATGCACAGTAATCAATCAAAGGCTGCCGTCCATTACTCTTCGAGAACAAACTGACATCATAACCTCTAACATTGTAAAACTGAAAATATGTACACAGCTGTTTTTCTTTATTTTCTCATCCACATTATTAGGACTTGCTTCCATGTTTGTGGAGATCATTCATAGTAACACTGCATAACAAATGATGCACTCCTTGTAGATTCATTCGTGTTTTCCTACCTTTCTGCATACCAAAACTGTGCTAAAAACACCTGAGGAACATATGGGCTTTGTTCTCTTTTTACTGAAAAATGTAGTTATTACCTCTCATCTACTTCTATTATTATATGAAATTATAGTTTTACATACTATGAAAACAATTTGGCAGATTTCAGCTTTCAGTAATACAATATTGAATATTACTCAAGAAATGAAATAACTTGCTAAAATCATCAAGACCACCCATAATGGAAATGTTCTTCATAAGACTTTCACCTGCCATTTGCATTGGATTGACCATGGTGAATTGTAAATCTAGCACCCCTGTGCCACTTCCAATTTGTCAGAAAACAAACACAAAAAAAATAGAACACTCTTTTAAAAAGCACATGACAGCTGGTACATTCTGCCCAATTTGTGGGTAGCATGTATCAGGAACTGGCTGAACGATTGACTCTGAAACACTGTGGTATTTCAGAGAAAACATACTTTAATAGCCACCAGGGACCAAGCTGAATGGCTGTACAGTCGGATGGGCGGGTTCCCGGCAGCTTCTCCCTGCTTGCTGACCTGGAATGACATGTCTGTGCCTACATGAACGTATAGGGAGAGACCTGTCAATCAAGGTAAGCGGACATGGAGAAGCCGCCAGTCCTGACAGCTTTTCAAGTGTGGCTTTCTCTGAAACGCTGCAGTATTTCAGAGTCAAACATAACAGGCTAAGTTCATACAACCAGTGCCTGATACATGCTGCCTTGGGAATGGGTAGCATGCATCAGCTGTCAGGTTCAGCAGTACCAGGTAAAAAATTTGAATTGAGTCTGTCGGCACAAAATTCATATTGAGAAATGGTGCTCGGTGCACCCTTGGTGCGGCTGAGCAGTTGAGGACACCTACCCACCTCTTGGAACCATCCTCTTACTATGGTGTAAGGCAGAGCTGTCAGTCAAGGAAGATACAGATGAAGATAGATGGACAACATCATTTTGTGATGACAGACTCCCTTTAAGGTAAGTCACAATTACTGGTATGTCTTCCATTGTTCCAGAGTCTGCCAACTGAAACACTGGACCACTTCTCGAAAAAATTTCTTCCTCTGCCTATGTAAAAGCAATATTAGACATTTTTACTTAAAAATCAAACTAAAATACACAGCTATTGAGTTTTATCCTAGTGTCGTCTTAGACATCTGCTGTAGAGACACACATGGTCGTATTTTAGCAATGAGGCACAATGAGGTACTCCCGAAAAATAAACCATAATTCCACATACTCAAGCTAATGTGATGCTTCTAACACATTAAAGTACACTCAAGTACTTTCTAAAATTGAGTGATGAATTATCACCTTCTCCCCAATATAATCACACAAAGAAATTACTTTCTACAAACGAGTAAGAGAAACATACCCAATTCTCAAGTGCCTAAAAAAGACAATCCAGGTTGTGAATTTGAAATGTATTCAAATATATTAGCAATACTGAGGGGACATTTCAGTATGAATCATGATTTTAATGATTTCTATGAAATCATAACTTGTAAAATTACAATTATAGATGGAAAACATTCTGTGTGCAATACAAGTACAAATAAGGGACACTTTTTCCACTTCAATTTTCTGTATGTAGCACAATATTACTAAATAGGGTCTGGGCATACATGGTAGACCTTCATTGTATCAAGCATATCACAATTCACATATATGTCATAATGAAAGATCTGATAAACAACTACCGGTACATAAGATATATGTTTTATGTTTTTTTCTGCTTTGAGCATTCATATAAAAGTTATTCATTTCATGGGGAGAGTGGGCATAGTTTTAGATGTGTGCTTTCTATGGGTTCTGACTTGATTTGAACCTGAAGGGAATGATACTGGTTCAGAATTATCATTATTCCAAAATACTGAAATATGGAAAATTATCTGCTCTGGATTCAGTTTCATTTCCCTGTTTAAAGTTATTGTCCAGAACTAACGTATTGATGACCTATTTATGGTAATAGGTCATCAGTATGACATTGGTGAGGGGCTAACACCCAGCACCCCCACAGTTTACGTTATGCCTTCTCCAGAATATGGAGCTGAACAACGCAGCTTAGTGGCCTTGGCCAAGTACTACAGTGGCCAGTTGGTCATAAATATGCTAGCCCTGGATTAGCCATTCAATTATTGAGAACTGTTTTTATGCACACTACAGTAATATTATCTTATCTGCACACTCTATAGAGATCAGCAGATCAGGCAAAATTCGAATTCGACTGTTCAAAGGTCTTTGAAGGAAATTCAATTCACAAAGAAGTTATTCTCAATTAATTTAATGTCCTTTATTAAGCTCTGGATTCTCTCCAGATCTCAGAGCATAACAAACTGAAGATATAAAGAAAAATACATATACTGACCTTGCTGCTCACTTCTCTGGCTCCTCCACTCCTCACCATCACTCATCCAGTCTTCTGCACATAGTCTTTAGATTGCTGCCGCCTTGGCTGAAATCTCAGGGTCTCTCATACTGGGCTCAGACTTCGGGATTTTATGAGGTCTGATGGTGTTCTGTGCATAGGCACACAAGGTCACAGTGCATGCTGTAATGTCATGATACAGTAACCTCACAGGGTTTTTAAAAAGAGCACCAGCAAAATGTGGCAAAGACTGGATAGGTGATGTGGAAGCGCTGGAAAGATGAGTAGTAAGGTGGCTGCCATTTTACTGATTCGGCGTGGATTTGAATGACAAAAAAGCACATTTTGGCAAATGAGGATTTTGCTAAAATTCCAGTAGAATTCAATTTCACTCTAAATTTATTTGCCCATCTCTAATACTCGATAATAGTATAATGCTACGTTCACATTTGCGTCTTTGGGAACAGAGTCGTCGATGGATACTGACGCATGCGTCATGTGCCCCTATCTTTAACATGTGGGGCTCATGGTCATGCGCCGGTATGCGTTGTGAAGCGTTGTTCGATGCATGCATCATTTTGGCGCACCAGACTGGGTGCGGGCGACGCTACATGTAGCATTTAGCCTGCGCCGAATTTGCAAACAAAAACGCATGCGACGCAATTGCGTCGTACATGCGCCCAAAAAACACATTAGTGTCTATGATAAACGCATAGGGCGCAGGTGCCCGCATTGACCTGCGTTGTATAACGCATGTGCCTTTTGAGAAAAAACACATTGATGAAGTGTCTAGACACATGCGTCAAAAAAACGCTGCGTTGTGTATATGCGTTTTGCGTTGCGTCGATGACGCTGCGCCCAAAGACGCAAATGTGAACGTAGCGTAACTTACACCCTAATAAGATACTTCACAGGGTACTACTCATACAAATGTTATCCTTGTCTCTAGACAGTGACCTTAACAAGACATCATTTATATGGCACAGTGATTATGTGTCACTGAACTGTCTTGGTGCAAATATCAGATAAATATGGATACCACTCACAGTCTAAATGTGTCGCCATAGACAGATCTTGCTAACAATATCTTGCATAGTAGAAATATCACATATAGCCTAAGCTGGAAAATCATCCTGTCATTTAGAGATCTCGTTGAAAGGAAGGAGTGACACGTGTCTCCTGCCTTACAACAGATTTATTTTAACTTGTCTGACTTAACACTTTAAGAAAGATTGTAAAATAGTTATAATTAGAGATGAGAGGATTTGACAAGGTTCAAAATTGCTAAATTGCAAGGAAATTTGATTTTCAGCAAATTTTTGTTTTGCAAACTGAATATCTCTTATTATGCTCTGAAGTCTGGAGAGAACCCAAGACAACATAAACATGTGCTGTAGAAAAAAACATCACCACTCACATACACAACTCATTCTCTCCCATTTGGTCCTCGGTGCATCTTACCCCTGCATAATCACACTAGGCCCAGAATATCTCTGCACATGCGCTTGATTTTTGTAAAGTTAGAGTACAATTCAATTCTACTCTAAAAAATGTCCACATCCCTACTTTAAATGTATGCAAATACATAGATATATATTAATATTTTCAGTGGTATTAAAAGGTGCAGCAACCTGCAAGATGTATGATGTGGGAATGATTCTGCCGGAAAGGACTACTTTTGAGTCAATGCATGTCAAAAATTAAACATAACATAGTAACATAGTAACATAGTAACATAGTTAGTAAGGCCGAAAAAAGACATTTGTCCATCCAGTTCAGCCTATATTCCATCATAATAAATACCCAGATCTACGTCCTTCTACAGAACCTAATAATTGTATGATACAATATTGTTCTGCTCCAGGAAGACATCCAGGCCTCTCTTGAACCCCTCGACTGAGTTCGCCATCACCACCTCCTCAGGCAAGCAATTCCAGATTCTCACTGCCCTAACAGTAAAGAATCCTCTTCTATGTTGGTGGAAAAACCTTCTCTCCTCCAGACGCAAAGAATGCCCCCTTGTGCCCGTCACCTTCCTTGGTATAAACAGATCCTCAGCGAGATATTTGTATTGTCCCCTTATATACTTATACATGGTTATTAGATCGCCCCTCAGTCGTCTTTTTTCTAGACTAAATAATCCTAATTTCGCTAATCTATCTGGGTATTGTAGTTCTCCCATCCCCTTTATTAATTTTGTTGCCCTCCTTTGTACTCTCTCTAGTTCCATTATATCCTTCCTGAGCACCGGTGCCCAAAACTGGACACAGTACTCCATGTGCGGTCTAACTAGGGATTTGTACAGAGGCAGTATAATGCTCTCATCATGTGTATCCAGACCTCTTTTAATGCACCCCATGATCCTGTTTGCCTTGGCAGCTGCTGCCTGGCACTGGCTGCTCCAGGTAAGTTTATCATTAACTAGGATCCCCAAGTCCTTCTCCCTGTCAGATTTACCCAGTGGTTTCCCATTCAGTGTGTAATGGTGATATTGATTCCTTCTTCCCATGTGTATAACCTTACATTTATCATTGTTAAACCTCATCTGCCACCTTTCAGCCCAAGTTTCCAACTTATCCAGATCCATCTGTAGCAGAATACTATCTTCTCTTGTATTAACTGCTTTACATAGTTTTGTATCATCTGCAAATATCGATATTTTACTGTGTAAACCTTCTACCAGATCATTAATGAATATGTTGAAGAGAACAGGTCCCAATACTGACCCCTGCGGTACCCCACTGGTCACAGCGACCCAGTTAGAGACTATACCATTTATAACCACCCTCTGCTTTCTATCACTAAGCCAGTTACTAACCCATTTACACACATTTTCCCCCAGACCAAGCATTCTCATTTTGTGTACCAACCTCTTGTGCAGCACGGTATCAAACGCTTTGGAAAAATCGAGATATACCACGTCCAATGACTCACCGTGGTCCAGCCTATAGCTTACCTCTTCATAAAAACTGATTAGATTGGTTTGACAGGAGCGATTTCTCATAAACCCATGCTGATATGGAGTTAAACAGTTATTCTCATTGAGATAATCCAGAATAACATCCCTCAGAAACCCTTCAAATATTTTACCAACAAAAACATAATGAAGCAAATTTTGAAACAAGCTAGACAGAAATTTTCTGGTTATAATAAGGATTAAGGGGATTCTGTAATATCGATTCAGAGATTCTATATATTCTGTAGTAATTGTGTCACGAGATCCCAGGGATGAAGTAAATTGATGCATGGGATTACATAACGCACCACAGTGTGGGGTGTATTCCCATATCATCTTAAGTGTATGCCTTATCTATTACCTTCAAGATTGTAAATAAAACATATTTAACCTAACCACAGGATAGGCGATAGATGTATGATTGCTGGGAGGTCTATAATAATCTAATAATAATCTTTATTTTTATATAGCTCTAACATATTCCGCAGCGCTTTACATTTTGCACACATTATCATCACTGTCCCCGTTGGGGCTCACAATCTAAATTCCCTATCAGTATGTCTTTGGAATGTGGGAGGAAACCAGAGTACCCGGAGGAAACCCACGCAAACACGGAACATACAAACTCTTTGCAGATGTAGTCCTTAGTGGGGCTTGAACCCAGGCCTCCAGCGCTGCAAGGCTGCAGTGCTATCCACTGCGCCACCAAACTGCCCGTGCTTGCCCGGTCTATCAGCTGTGTCTTCCACTGAACACAAGAATAGGGGGCTCATGGTCCAATGTATTACTTGAGCATTAGTAAGCATGTGCAACCACCTATAGACAATTAATTGAGCACTGGTTGCACATGTTCGCTACCATTCTACTTCCATAGGGGACATTCGAACCTTTGCTCCAATGACTGGTAGGGGTTGCAGTAGTGGAATTGTTAATTACATTTTGGATAGGTAACATGTTGTTTATTCAATGACCCCTTTAAATAGCCATTGCCTGGAAATGATCCCAGTGGGTTATACAATTTACTATATTTATACAAAACTAAGGAACCGCTTTAAATATCTACACGCTGAATAAATTTTTACGGAACTAAAACAGCTTGAATAAATAGCTATAGTTTGTCTTATTCAGATTTCTCTTCTGCAGCTTGTTTGGTGAGCACTACATAGATACTTCGAAAAAAATCTCTCCTGTTGTTATTCCAACTCCATCTCATCGTCGTTCTACAGCAATTTCCAGACACCAATTCACTGACATGTTATAAGTTCATTGTTTTTAAACCATCACATGGGATAACAACTGTATTTGACAGATGGTTTATATGGTGACATTTCAGAATTGCATTGTCATATTACTGTGTGCGGGAGTGAACTGCAAACCAGGTGTCTCTTACAACGAAACCGAGCTTTGTCAAAATGTGAACAATTCACTGAATGTGTTTGTAATAAGAGCAGAAAAAAAAATAAAAAAAAATTCTACTAGATAAATACCGCTTCAGAGTTACAAGACATATTTATATTGTTATTTTACATAAAAGGATTAGCATTTGTTCCATAGCTTTTTTTATTATTGTTTTATTTAAAGAAATGCTTCTTAGTTATATCTAAGAGCTTAAAGCTCAAAATGGCAGTATTTTCATGTCGTAGGAGATATCAGATATCCTTTACAGAATCATATAAGAATGTCATTCTTAACTCTTTAGTAGGAGGTGAAAAATGTTGTGAATTATTTTCCTTCATGAAAAGCTATCTCTAATATTAAGATTTTGAGCTTTGTAGGCATTGGTGTTTTCTTTCTGAAAATACTATCATACAAGTTTCTGGAGTTATGGCCAGAAATCTTAATATAACAATTAAAAATGAGCAAACAAAACTAAAAAGAAATAAGAAACATGATGTACACGGTAGTAAAAGTCCCTGTTGTCCAGTAAACTATTACAGAAGGCTATGATAAATGCCAAAGAATGACATCTTGGAATATACAGTGGGTACGGAAAGTATTCAGACCCTTTTAAATTTTTCACTCATTGTTTCATTGCAGCCATTTGGTAAATTCAAAAGGTTCATTTTTTCTCATTAATGTACACTCTGCACCCCATCTCGACTGAAAAAAACAGAAATGTAGAAAGTTTTGCAAATTTTTAAAAAAAGAAATTCTGAAATATCACATGGTCATAAGTATTCAGACCTTTTGCTCAGACACTCATATTTAAGTCACATGCTGTCCATTTCCTTGTGATCCTCCTTGAGATGGTTCTACTCCTTTATTGATGTCCAGCTGTGTTTAATTAAACTGATAGGACTTTATTTGGAAAGGCACACACCTGACTATATAAGACCTCACAGCTCAGAGTGCATGTCAGACCGAATGCGAATCATGAGGTCAAAGGAACTGGCCAAGGAGCTCAGAGACAGAATTATGGCAAGGCACACATCTGGCCAAGGTTACAAAAGAATTTCTGCAGTACTCAATGTTCCTAAGAGCACAGTGGCCTCCATAATCCTTAAATGGAAGAACTTTTGGACCACCAGAAGTCTTCCTGGACCTGGCTGTCTAGCCAAACTGAGCAATCATGGGAGAAGAGCCTTGGTGAGAGAGGTAAAGAAGAACCCCAAGATCACTGTGGCTGAGCTCCAGAGATGCATTAGAACCAAAACCCAGGGATAGGAACTAAAGGAGAGAGAAAGCTACAGACAAGGAATTCATATAAATATGTCTTTATTTGAGTAGCAGTGAGTCAAATTACAAAAATATATACAAAAAATTAAAAAGAGAAGTGCAACACGAGATATATATATATATATATATACACACATATATATATATATATATATATATATATATATATATATATATATATATATATATATATATATAGTACCTTTGATTAGTTGTCTCGTGTTGCACTTCTCTTTTTAATTTTTTGTATATATTTTTGTAATTTGACTCACTGCTACTCAAATAAAGACATATTTATATGAATTCCTTGTCTGTAGCTTTCTCTCTCCTTTAGTTTCTATCCCTGGGTTTTGGTTCTACTTTGTATACTGAGTGGTCCCCAGTCTCCACTATACCACACCTCACACCTTATTTCTCATAATTGTTTCATCTTCTGTATATTTACCATTTACGTTTTATTATCTTTGTGTGTGTGGTTCCTTTTTAATAGAGATGCAGTAGGGAGATAGAGAAAGTTCCACAAAGTCAACTATCACTGCAGCCCTCCACCAGTTGGGCCTTTATGGCAGAGTGGCCTGACAGAAGCCTCTCCTCAGTGCAAGACATATGAAAGCCCGCACAGAGTTTGCTAAAAAACACATGAAGGACTCCCAGACTATGAGAAATAAGATTCTCAGTTTTGATGAGCTGTAAATAGACCTTTTTGGTGATAATTCTAAGCGGTATGTGTGGAGAAAACCAGGCACTGCTCATCACGTGCCCAATACAATCCTAACAGTGAAACATGGTGGTGGCAGCATCATGCTATGGGGGTGTTTTTCAGCTGCAGGGACAGGATGGCTGGTTGCCATTGAAGTACCAAGTACAGAGATATTCTGGATGAAAACCTTTTCCAGAGTGCTGTGGACCTCAGACTTGGCCGAAGGTTCACCTTCCAATAAGACAATGACCCTAAGCACACACCTAAAATAACAAAGGAGTGGCTTCAAAACAACTCTGTGACCATTCTTGACTGGCCCAGACAGAGCCCTGACCTAAACTTAATTTGAGCATCTCTGGAGAGACTTGAAAATGGATGTCCACCAACGTTCACCATCCAACCTGTCGAAACTGGAGAGGATCTGCAAGGGAGAATGGCAGAGGATCCCCAAATCCAAGAAGACTCATGGCTGTACTAGCTCAAAAGGGTGCTTCTACTCAATACTGAGCAAAGGGTCTGAATAATTATGACCATGTGATATTTCAGTTTTTCTTTTTTTTTAAATTTGCAAAAATTTCTACATTTCTATTTTTTTCAGTCAAGATGGGGTGCAGAGTGTACGTTAATGAGAAAAAAATGAATTTTTTTGAATTTACCAAATGGCTGCAATGAAATAAAGAGTGAAAAATTTAAAAGGGTCTGAATACTTTCTGTACCCACTGTAGATATAGACAAAAGCAGACACAAGAGGGCAGTACTATAAATAGAAGAGGGGGAAGAATTAGTGGTAGCACTCACCTGCCCGTGTTGTGTATGTGCACAACACCTAAAGAGGCATGGAAAACACAGAAACCTAAACATCAACTGGCAAGTGAATAAGGGTCTATGGATGAATGTATTGCATTTGCCTTGAGCTTTCCCGCTACATAGGGAAAATGGACAATCAAGACGCAGTATAAAAGGGGTCTAATTAATAATATAGGTCTTCTACAACATAAGAAGACAGTATTACTAACTGCGACAGAAATTGCTAAGTACAAAGATATTTTAAGACCTCTGAACAAACTTTCCTGGCTATCCAAAAGCCTTGGTAGCAATTCAGCAACAGTAAAAGAAAACTTTGCTCTTTGACATATTTAATGCAAAACTTTTCTTCATTCATTAAAAATTCCACGCCATCATGCACATATTCAAATTCGGCACACAAAGTCAACAGTAGCACTAGCCGCTCTTTTTTATTACAGTATTGTGCAAGTCCATAGATCAAAAGTCAATTTCAAGAGCTGTAGAAAGACAATCCACAATTGTTTAGAGACGTGGCTTGGAACTGGTATCAGAATGAAGCCATGCACCCACAAGTGACACTTTGGGGGCTCTTTCTCAAACAAGCATAATGCAAGTACTTTTTATGCCACGACTAAAAGCCTAATGGTTCGGGACGCGCAGGTTATGTTACCCTACCACTGCCTGTCTGTAAAGAATGATTTTATGGATTTACAATTTAGAAATTTTTTATTAATGAAAGTGCTAAAACAGGTCTGGATTACATTTCAACTTACTGCTTCCCTGCCAGTTCCTGTACATTTTATTCAATAAAAATATGCGACTCTCTAACATTTGCGGCACAAAAGGGTGAGAAAATCTCCTATCTTTATTTATTGGATGTCGCCATGTAAACTTTACCTAAACGCCATAGGTAGAGCTGCTGAGAAGATAGTTCCACTTTGCAGTATATATTAAATAAGAAAGAGAGAACAGTGCACAATGATCGTAATAAAACAAAAGCAAAATCAACAACAAACTATCAAAAAGCTCAAATAAAGAAGATAAAAGTAATGGAATGATAAAAATAATGTTGAAATGTATCATTGTCTTCTATTAATAATCAGTTAACGACTGCAGCTTACACAAAAAGGTCTGACCCTCAAAAAATGTGTGGATTTTCCTTTATCCAGCCAGAGGAGTGAAAAAAAGAGAAAAAATATAAATAAATAAAACAAGACATCCATCTATTAAAGTTCACAGATCTTCGTTTCCAGATTGTCCCTCCTCCTCCCCTGGCTGTGTCTCAAGTTACAGCCTTGTACAATCCAAGTCTAAATAATATTCACCATGATAAATGACACCATAACTCCGATATCCACAATCAATCTTAGCTTTAAAGATACATCCATCTTCAATAATGTTGATGGGGATTCTGTAAAATGGGAAACGTGACTATTTTGCCGACCTCCGAAAACAGTGGGGGGAAGGAATCACTGAGTGATGGCTGTCAGCCCACATCTGGCGGCAAAAAACATAAATTAGCTGTATGCAGACAAAATGAAAAGGGACCAGCCCTCACTAGAAAACCCGACTCTCTCCAGCAAGGGCTTATTTCGAAGGTCTTTCTGGAAGGTTTAAGACTTCAGACTCCAAAGTTATCTCATATTTTCATGCTGGATATATCTAAATGAATTGATCCATTTGTTGCCAAAGACGTCACCGTCATTTACAGCACATAGAGAATCCCTCCTAGGCTTCTCATGCAGCAATTGTTCCATGCGTAATGTCTAATTCATCTATTAACTATTGCCCTGCCAGTCTGTTCTGCATCAATACAATAGAAGCAGATAGGATTTTGGTTTCTTGCATTTTTTCTAAGTTAGTATTAAAATACAATAGATGTGATCACAACTGCAGACATCATTGTTTTGGAGCTTTAGGATAAAATACTGTCTGTATAATGGACGCTACATGCGGTACTGCAGTTTTCTGCAAAGTATCGACAGTGGCTCATCCACATGGAAAAGCTTTGTCCATTGATCTTGGTTGGGTTCACGGCTGTATTCACTAGAAGTGCTTCCAATTTATGCTGCGGTAAATAGGATTTATGAACATCTGCTGCACCATTACCGCCACGTGTGACTGTACCCTTAGGACTCTGCACTGAGAACAAAGTCCCTGCAGCTTCACGTTACTGAGCTCAAAGCACTTCAGGTGCTGCTGTAGTATAGAGCCTCATTGTCACAGAGGCAATATATAACTATATGCAAGAGCCCTTTAAAGGGAACCTGTCAATTGGAAAAATGCTAATAACCTGCAGATATGGGGTTAATCTGCAGGTTAATAGCATTCTAAACCAGCTCGGTGCCCACTCCTAGAGCCTCATTACCAGGAGGAAATTACCTTTATCCCCCCCCCCCCCCCGGCAGCATTCGTCATAAAGTTATGGAGGCGGTGCTTGCGCAGTTTCTATTACTACTCTTTGTATAGAAAGAGGCACCTGTAACGGCACCCCTGGCCCTGACTGACAGCTCGCTCAGCATTAGACTAGGCAGTCTCAGCGCTGGGGTCATGGTTACAGCTGCTGCCTTCTATACACAGAGCGGTGACTGAACCAACGCCGACCCCAATGACTGACATGATCGCTGCCGGGGAGAATAAACTTAATTTCCTCCCAGCAGCGGGGCTCAAAGTATGAGCGCCAGGCAGGTTCAGAACACTATTAACCTGCAGATTAACCCCATATATGCAGCTTAATAGCATTATTTTCACAAGTCAAGTTCACTTTAGTTAAGTAACTATCAATTAACAACTACTAGTACATGTAAAAAGGGTATATAAGCATTACAAGTGCTTAATATTTATACTATACATTAAAGGGCTTGTTTGCTACTATGATATTGAGTTGAAGACCTACTGTATGCACAGGATAGGTCATCAATGTCAGATTGATAGGAGTTCGACCTAATTATCGATTAGCCATTACCAGCACACTGGAATAAAAGCTGATCTGCAGTACCTAGGAATGGGCACTAATCAGTAGACGGCACTGTTACATTCATCTCTGTACACTGTTCACATCCGGCTGCTGACAGGTATTTCAGATCAACTCCAATTTAAACATCAGGACACAGTTAATCAGTGAGAGTGCCACCAATATGATATTAAATAAGTCATCTATTTCATTGCAGTGAACAACCCCTTTAAGGAAATTGATTAAAAGCATAATTAAAATATTGTTCATCTTTTTGGAACACATCATTGTTTCAAGATATTTCTCTAAGCAGTGATATTTGTGAGCTTTACTAAATGCTTACCCTATATTAAAAAGGATGTCTGTAAATTAAATAAAAAGTACTTATGCCCTAACAGGCAGGGAGTTGCTACCTAGCTGCCTGTTGTGCCTGACGCTGTTCTCCACCGGCAAAAAGCGGTCACAGACTTCTGCTGACTTCACATCAGCATAGCGGCAGTTTCTTTTCCCATTGAGAGGGCGTGACTACTTGTGTCATGCTGATTGACCACTGGCTCCCGGCTGCCTATTTGACAGCTGTCGATCAGTATGACAACAGTAGTCCCACCCTGTCAATAAGACAGGGAGGAGCTGAATCTCTGGCAGGAATGGTCAATGACCGGCGTCGGGTGCAACAGGAAGGTAGTTGCCTTTGGTAGTTTTTTTAAAGTCCTGGATATTGAAATGGGAAGTCCTATATACATAATCCCAAAAGGCTTCCATTAAAGTTTTGCATTTACTGGCTTGTTAGATCATTTAGTTAATTTACAGATTTACCTTTTCTCCTCTGTCAACATTTCAGAGACTTGTTAGGCTAATCACTATTCATATAGAGGCATATTGTACACACGCTTTGTTATAAAACACACTTGTCTCATGACAGATAGTTCATGCAAAGAGATTATTGTGAGCAAACATATTATCTGGGTTTACAAACAGCATAGATACATATTACTATTTATGAAGCCTTTTTTATTTGCTTTTTTCCCATTTATTATATACTATATATCCAATGAATCTTACTGCATGATGGAACTCTCATCAATCTATGACCCCATCGGGACTCATGATCTAAGTTCCTGCATTATTGGGATTATCAGGTAACACCTTTATAGGTGATCTGAATATGTACCGTTGAGCTGTAGAAGTATTACTGAGGAGGTATGCTATCAGTCCAGTGGCAATAACAGAGGTCATACGTATTAGGCTTGTTACCCCAAATTACAAATATATGTAGGAAAGAGAGGCTCCAAACACCTCAAAAGCCACTGATCCCTTATGTGAACAAAAGAGGATTTCATGATCCTCTTGTGTCTCGATATTGTGTGTTTGGTGGAATCTGCACATTACTTGTTGACAGATTTGTCCAAAAGAGATGGAATCAGCCAACAAAACTTTAATGAATGAGCGGATTAAGTCTACTCTACCTGTAGGTGCAATAAGATGAAAAACTAATCTGTTAACTGATATCGTAGACAGAAACTATATAGACTTTTGTGACTCATAAAGATGAATTGCTAAAAAGTCATCCTTAGTTTATTCATGCAGCTCCTTACAGCTTGGATCAAGTAGGAGGATCTTTCAATTAGAGTACGGGTAGATAGGATATCGGACTTCTAAACAAAACAAAAGACGCTCCGTATTTCCTTTATGTTAGTAAAATCTGCATAGTCAACTTTTCTGCTTCATACTTTATCCCTCATCTTGGATGGCAGAAAAGAACTTTGGCATGGCCATTTTTCTCTTTCAATAGTCTGGCAATGTTACAACTCTCTTGATTGGCTGGCTGAGATAATTAAAAGACCAGCTCCAGAACCCCTGTAAGGTAACCCACCACTAATCCTGACCTGACAATTTTGGTAAATACTTGTATCCTTCATGAATTTGCAGCATTATTTTTTTTCTCGGCAACTCTGCATTGTTCCGTTCCTGTTGTTTCATCCAAGAAATATTATTACATTGACAATTGGGTGTTACCATTCTAGTCATCAAAAATACATATCCCTACATAATTTATGGATGGTAACATGGATTGGACAGTGTAAAGGTACCTTCACAATGAGCGACGCTGCAGCGATACCGACAACGATGTCGATCGCTGCAGCGTCGCTGTTTGGTCGCTGGAGAGCTGTCACACAGATAGCTCTCCAGCGACCAACGATGCCGGTAATCTGGGTAAACATCGGGTTACTAAGCGCAGGGCCGCGCTTAGTAACCCGATGTTTACCCTGGTTACCAGCGTAAAAGTAAAAAAAAAAACCACTACATACTTACCTTCCGCTGTCTGTCCCCCCGGCGTTCTTCTTCTCTGCGCTGTGTAAGCACAGCGGCCGGAAAGCACAGTGGTGACGTCACCGCTGTGATTTCCGGCTGGCTGGCGCTCACAGCCAGTGCAGGAAAGCACAGCACCGGGGACAGACAGCGGAAGGGAAGTATGTAGTGTTTGTTTTTTTAACTTTTACGCTGGTAACCAGGGTAAACATCGGGTTACTAAGCGCTGCCCTGTGCTTAGTAACCCGATGTTTACCCTGGTTACCAGTGAAGACATCGCTGAATCGGCGTCACACACGCCGATTCAGCGATGTCTGCAGGGAGTCCAGCGACGAAACAAAGTTCTGGACTTTCTGCAGCGACCAACGACATCACAGCAGGATCCAGATCGCTGCTGCCTGTCAAACTGAACTATATCGCTAGCCAGGACGCTGCATCGTCATGGATCGCTAGCGATATCGTTCAGTGTGAAGGTACCTTTAGTCTCAGTAGAGACGCTCCTCTAACTGGTAACACATAGAGGCCAAATTACTTATAGGAAGTATTTAAAGAAAATAATGCTTCAAAAATGTTATTTTATAAATGAAGGGGTATTCCCTTCTCCAAGATCCTATCCCAATATGTAATATGGGGTAGTGACATAGCAAATCAGAAGAACTATGCTACCTTACTAATTGGAGGTATTTGCTAATATTATTATTATACCTGCTACACATTTGGATAGGATCTTGGAGATGGGAATGCTCTTTTAATTATTTACTGCCAAGGCAAACAGGATCATGGGGTGCATTAAAAGAGGTCTGGATACACATGATGAGAGCATTATACTGCCTCTGTACAAATCCCTAGTTAGACCGCACATGGAGTACTGTGTCCAGTTTTGGGCACCGGTGCTCAGGAAGGATATAATGGAACTAGAGAGAGTACAAAGGAGGGCAACAAAATTAATAAAGGGGATGGGAGAACTACAATACCCAGATAGATTAGCGAAATTAGGATTATTTAGTCTAGAAAAAAGACGACTGAGGGGCGATCTAATAACCATGTATAAGTATATAAGGGGACAATACAAATATCTCGCTGAGGATCTGTTTATACCAAGGAAGGTGACGGGCACAAGGGGGCATTCTTTGCGTCTGGAGGAGAGAAGGTTTTTCCACCAACATAGAAGAGGATTCTTTACTGTTAGGGCAGTGAGAATCTGGAATTGCTTGCCTGAGGAGGTGGTGATGGCGAACTCAGTCGAGGGGTTCAAGAGAGGCCTGGATGTCTTCCTGGAGCAGAACAATATTGTATCATACAATTATTAGGTTCTGTAGAAGGACGTAGATCTGGGTATTTATTATGATGGAATATAGGCTGAACTGGATGGACAAATGTCTTTTTTCGGCCTTACTAACTATGTTACTATGTTACTATGTTACTAAAACACACATGTTGGGAGACGGCTTTTTCTTTTGCACAAAAGATGCATAGATCTGATTTAATACTCTTAGGACCCGTGCTTTATAATATATCTATGCAGCTGGACAGGTGATATGTTTTCATCATGGTTGACATAACTTCTTTCAGGCCTTTTTCTGCAACAATATATTTATAATAAAAGGATCATTAAACAGTAACACCAAAGGTTGTGCAGTTTTTAACAACTTTAACCAGTTGGTTGGATAAGACTAGAGAATGCTCATCGTAACCTTTTTTTGACATTTTAAGCATAACCCAATACATCTAACTACAGATACATCATGCAGTTTTCGCCAGAATTCTGTTGTACAAATGCATGAAACCTGGCAAGAGTTTTGTGTAACTCGATGTTATGCAAAAATGTGTCTCTTACCAGCTCCTCCAACTTTTTGAAAAGTGGTTGGAGCTCAGGCAGATCAGGATGTGGCTAACAGCGACTGACAAATTCATCCAAATTTATGCCTCAAAAGTGGAGTAAATGTATACCGGCCCCTGGCAGTGGCGCACGGCAAAATAATTCAGTGCATCTTACTTCAGGACTCTTTACACTAAATGGCTTGTCCATGCTTGGGACAAACGTCTGCAGTCCATGCATGTAGCTCAGTGACTGTGGTCATTTGCTGACTAGACTTGCTTTCCTTCTCTCAATTCACTTCCATTGAGATAAGCCAAACATGTCTAGTTGGCATGTGACAGCAAGCATGCAAATCACATGTGTGTGTTACGTAACCATCTGCTCACAACTGGAATACTAGGAAATAATGATAGCATCACATAGAGTGACTGTAGACTTTTGCACAAGTCTGACAAATCCTTTTAAAGGGATTATCCAGGATTAATTTATTTTTTTACTATTGAACCAAGACCTAACAGGCAGGTATTTCCTAACTACCTGGCTCTTCTTCCAACCACCTGTTCTGTGATATTGCACCATTTGCTCATCAACACAGCAGCTGCTTGTTTTCCACTTTGCTCTGTTTACGGGGCATGACTGCCCTTGTCATGCTGATTGACAACTGGATACCTGCTTCATAACTGTGAAAAGCCAGCTGTCAATCAGCAGTCACGCCCCGTTAACAGAGTAGCCCGGAAGAAGAAGCGTTGCCCTATTGAAGTGAAGCAGCAGAATTGCTGTGAGGAGTGGTCTGTGACTACTCTGAGCCAGCGCCGGCTAGTTATTAGCTGATGCTGTTTGTTATACTACTAGAAAAGTAAAAGGATGCGAGGAGTTCCTTCTGTCCTAAAGACCAGGTAGAGACAGGCAGCTGTAACGTGCGTCATCTTTCTACCGTGGGTTAGGTGCTTGCTGACGGCCATTTTGAAGAACTTGAAGGCCCATAGTAAAATAAATTGTCCTAGAAAACCACTTTAAGCCTGGCATATTAAATTTCCATCTTAATGAATAGGGGTTCTTAAACTTTGCTTGTTTGGAAATTAAAAAAAAGAAGAAATACTCCTAGTTGCTGTCCTCTGTGCGCAAAATAAATTGAACAATTTTAATTAATTATGCTATGATCTAGTAATCACAATGCAAGCGCTCTTCTCTGTACTCACTTTCAGAATCAAACCGAATCATTAACACTTTCCCTGCCTGGCAGTGAGTTCAATTGCACCTTACCAGCGAGCCTAATGTAGATTTATAATGTGATCAGGAGGCCAAAAGTTTATGAAAAGGAAGCACTGGAATATTTGTATAATTCTGCAAAGTGCATTTACATATTCTCAAGCTTCATGCACAAAACTGCAATTTTGTCCTAATGGTTTTCACTGCAGAGGAGTGCCAAGGCGGAATTTATTAAAACTCGCAGGATGGGAATAAATGAGACCAACATCTATTCCCACGGCCTTACACTGTCTCCTTAGTCCAGCCAAAGAAAACCACCTGAGCTCACTAATTTGCCTATTGGATAAAGATGGAAGCCAACTGACAAAGATAGATAACTTGCTCAGGCCTAGCAGCATAAGGTATCCTGGCATTATCATTCATGATTAGAGACTATGCAAAAAGAGTAAAACAATAGGATCCCTACGACGTTACAGCCTCACCAATGTGCCTGGCGTGTAATATACAGTATATGACAACTAGAGCCGATAGGCCGTGATTTATAATACTAAGCTCCAAAGAACAAACATAGTGATCTCACACACACATATATATATATATATATATATATACACATATATATATATATATATATATATATATATATATATATATATATATAAAAATAGTATACTCATATTTTAATAATTCTATATCCCACCAGGATGAAGAGATATACTTAATACGATATGGTTCCTACCGTAGAAAATAAAATATGTATTGTAGATAATAACTATATTTTCAGGCTGATTTTGAAGAAGGCCATCATCAGGATAAAAAAAAAAGAAGAGATATGACACAACAGAAAGCTGAAAGACAAACCTTCCTCCCTTTCAGGACACTGCATGCCATTCATAACCTACTACAGGAAAGACACTTTGTCGGATGAAACGATCATCTTACATTGCAAGCGGTTTTTGTTTTCATGCATTTCGTGACCTTTATTAGAGATTCTCCGGATGATCTGAAGGGTTAACGGTGTGAACGTTGAGGAACTTACAGTAACACTGTGAAGACAGAAACATCACAGGCTTTCCTGGCAAGAGGCTCACAGAGGGTAGGAGGGGACTGCAAAATGAACTCTCTCAGGCTTTGTCGTGTATGTTTCCCAAGGCCTGCCCTGGCCCCTTTGATAAATGACACATGTCATTCTGTCACTGGCTGACACTGCAGCTGGGAGGGCTGATGATGTATGACTATACTCAAAAGGAAATCAACTTTTTTGGCACCCACTATGTCTGTACCCTGTGTAAGGATTCTGTTACTTAAGAAAAGTAAAGATAAACGCAGCACCGGGGAAAGAGAGGAAAAAAGAGCAATGAACGACAGCTCACACTTAACATAAATTAGCTGGATAATAGTGAAATGTGCTCGGCAGTGATAAATAAAAGCAACATTAGTCAATTATTAATCACACTCCAACTTGTAGGGAAGGCCCATGAGTTAAATCAGAGGCCAGAGCCGCCTTGCAAACAGATAAGACAGTACATGATAAATGCCTTGCATAGTATAATCAGGGTGGAATCACCAGCCGAGTCCGGCTTCCAGCGGCAGGCACGTGCAGAACATTCTGGAAACAGTAGACGGCCACTACTGGTGTTAGGAATAGTAACACTTAGCAAACCTTACACATTGACTCAGCAAAATCATAAATTATGGAATGAGGGCTGTGCGAAACAAAAATATAACGAAAAGAAAAAGGAGAAAAGGTCGTACAGGTGCTTCTAATAATAACGCCATTCCGGCTACAAAAGCATTTAAAGGCACTCAAATCGTTCCCATGGCAATGACAGGTTGCAGCGAAGGTAAAAGGCTTTCCCCTATCAGATGGGTTCAATTAGGTTTCAAAATTGTGTGCATATTCCCTTTTACTTAAGATTGTTATCATGGAGTGTTTCTACCTGAAAGCTACTCATGTATCATTATCCGTATTCCTTTTTGGTGAAGCATCTTCTCACAAATGTGTGGGGGATCAATATTTGGAAATTTCCTAATATTTATATGCTGTCATTGTATTTAGAAACAATGTACACAGAATATAACCAATTATGCCACTACCTGTTCCCACTAGACCTTACAATCTAAGAGCAGTTTCACACACACGCGTTTCACAGTCCAAGTACAGACCCAGAGGCAGAGATGGGCCACAGGTCTCCTTACCCAAACTCAACACCATAAATGAAGCTGCCGAGTCCAGGTGTGGAAATCTATAACCAGTCTATACATTGCAGGCCAAACTTAGGCTGCTTTCACACTTAAAGGGAGAGAGTTTGGTTAGAGGAGACTGATCAGGGGATAGTTGCAGTAGTCCAGACAAAAATGAGAGCGATAGTAAGGCCGGGTGCACATGTTCAGGAATTGGCAACTCTTTGAATGCAGTGCATGTCTGCTGTGTCCAAAGCACTGCTGGCTATTGAACACAGGTGAATCGACATGTGTTGATTGAACCATGTGGAATCACAGAGTCCAATACATTGTACAGGTGATATTCATCTTGCGGAGACTGGATAAAAAGACATGCTGCAGCCTGGAAAGACGCGCTGCATGTGCGTCTCCGCAGGCATCTGTGCAGGCACAGCGGGCATGGGATTTATAGAAATCCTATCCACTGTGCTGTAACATCTGGACGTTGCGGGTTGGACGCTGCGCAAGTACGCAGCATGCAACCCATATTGTTTACTCATCATGTGCACATACCCTAAAAGTTTTAGCAGTTTCAAAGGTGAGAAAAGGACGGATCCTGGAGATTTTTAAGATGCAGCTGACATGAGAGAGTGAGTGATTAGATATCGGGAATAAAGGAAAGTTCTGTGTCAAATATAACCCCAAGACAGTGGGCATGCTCTGTTTGGGAATTATGATTGAACCCTACAAGGGTTAATAATATGATTATTATCATACCTACTACATATTAGGATAGGATCTTGGAGATGAGAATACTCCGTAAAGTGTATCACGGTCAAAAAGTCCATTTACATGGTAACTAAATTATCGATCAGCTGCCTATTTGTGGTTTAATAACCTGTTTACACAGGCCGACCTGACTGCAGATGCACTCTGAACAATCTGTAATCGATCAATCAGATCTGTAATAGATCTGTAGGATAGCTCAGTGCACATAGGCTGCTAGTGTTCTCAGCAGTGCCAGTGTGACTGTGTCTCCTGATATTATTATTTGGTCACTAATTACTTCTTAACCCTACAATACAGGGATTTTCTGGGACTTAATTATTAATGACCTGCTCTTCAGAGAAGATCATCAAGATCATATACTTTAGTTGGTGGTCTGACTCCCATTAACACCAGGATCAGCTGATTTAATAGGCCACAGTTCGATGGAACTGGCATAACTTGCACATATAGTGTTGTGATACAGGACTTTGTGTTCATTTGTGAAAATATTGAAATTTGGGGGAAATTTTGAAATCCTCAAACTTTAAATTGTTGCACCCTTAAACCAGATAGTTATAACACACAAAGTTAGTAAAAAATGTGCCACATGTCTACTTTACATCAGCATCATTTTTAAAACATGCGGTAATTTTTTTTGTTAGGGAGTTACACATTTCAAGTGACTTTGAGGGTCTATGTGACAGAAATTCCCCAAATGTGACACTATATTAAAAACTGCACCCCTCAAAGTGCTCAAAGCCACATTCGAGAAGTTTTTAGCCCTTAAATGTGCTTCACAGGAATTAAGGCAATATGGAATGAAAAGATAAAAATTTTACTTTTTCCCACAAAAAAATTACTTTAGCTCCATATTTTGCATTTTTATAAGGGTAAATGGAGAAGATGTATGATACAATTTGTTGTGCAATTTCTTCTGAGTACGCCAATATTACATATAACGTGGAAAATTACTGTTTGGATGCACAGCAGGGCTCATAATTAAGGAGCACTATTCGACTTTTTTATACTCAAAATTGGCTGGAATCAATAGAACATGCCATGTCACGTTCGCAGAGCCCCTGATGTGTCTCAACAGTGGAAACCCCCCTAAAGTGACCCCTTTTTGGAACTAAACCCCTCAAGGAATTCATTTAGAGGTGTGGCAAGCACTCTGAACCCCCAGGTGCTTCACAGAAGTTTATATTTAGCCGTGAAAATATACAAATATCAAGTTTTTTCCTACAAAAATGTGGCTTTAGCCCCAAATCTTTTATTTTCATAGGGAATCCAGGTCAAAATTGACCATACAACTTGTTTTATCAATTTCCACTGAGTACACCAATACCCCATATGTGGTGGAAAACTACTGTTTGAGCGCATGGCATGGCTTGGAATGGTAGGAACACCATTAAACTTTCGCAACACAAACTTAGCTGGAATAGATAGTGGATGCTATCAATGTCAAGTTTGCAGAGCCCCTGATGTGCCCAAACAGTGGAAACACCATAAAATTGACCCCATTTTAGAAACTACACCCCTCAAGGAATTTATCTAGATGTCAGGTGAGCACCTTGAACCCACAGCTGCTTCACTGAATTATATTATACTCATATTTGGGTGCACGACATGGCTCAGAAGGGAAGTAATGCCATTTTGCCTGGAAAAGGTTGCAGACACCATGTCACATTTGAAGAGCCCTTGACATGCCAAAACAACAGAAACCTCCACAAGTGACATAACTGTAGAAACTACATCTCTTTATGAATTCATCTAGGGGAGTAGTGACCATTTTTAACTCTCAGGTTAATTTTCAAAAGGAGTAGGAGATAACAAACAGTACAATTGTTTTACACAATTTCTGTTGAGTATGCCAACACCCTATAAGTGGTAGAAAACTAATTTGAGGCACAGTGCAAATCTCAGAATGGAAGGAGTGCCATACTGGAGTGCAGATTTTGCTGTTATAGTTTGAGGTGCCATGTCACATTAGCAGAGACCCTGAGGTCACAGAACAGCAGAATCCCCCATAAGTGACCCCATTTTGCAAACTTCAAGTCTCAATGATTTTATCTGAGGGTGCAGTGATCACATTGACACCACAGATGTATCACAAAATGTTATACCATTAGGCAATGAAGAAAAAATAATTAATTTTTACCACAAAATATTTGTTTTAGCCTCAGAGTTCACATTTGCAAATAGATAACAATGGCACAAAAATCTGTCACACACTTTCTCTTTCTGCTGAACACGGCATTACCTCATTTGTAGTTGTACACTACTGCTTAGCGCTACTTCACTCTTGGAGAACAAACTTTCACAGAATAGCCTGTAGACTCCATATGTAGAGCTTAGTGTCACAAGATCAGAATCCTCCCTCAAGTGACCCCATTTTGGAAACTGTACACCTCTGGGATTTTATCTGCCGATGTAGTGACAATTTTGACTCCATGGTTGTTTTCCTGAAACAAGTAGCAATGAATGTTGCTTAAAGCGAACCTGTCAGCAGGATTCTACTAAGTAAACTACAGACATTGTCAGGTTGGCGTTGTTAAACTGATTAAAATGATACCTTGGTTGATGAAATCTGTCATGTGGTTATTATTTAATCTTTAATTGGAGTTTTCAGTTAATGAGTTCTCGTACTCTGGGGCGGCCTGTGGGCGGGTCTTTATTTGGCGCTCTGTTCACATATTCATCCTTATGACAGGTAACAGAAACTTCAGTGACCTCCCTCCTATTTTACATACTTCATATAATAGTGTTAGCTTTGAAAAAAAAATTGAACTTCAGAAAAATGGAGCCAGTGGCAGTGCATGTGCGGTAGCATCTATCGCTTTCCGATAGATGCTACTGCGCAAACGCCTCCGCCATTTTGCTGCAGCCAAATTTTTTTTTCTTACAACACTAACGTGGAAGCCCCCTATATTTACATTAACAGATGATGGACCTGAGCAGGCACTTGTTTTTTTTTTAAATTCATAAATGTCCAAAGCATACAGCTGGCACTTCACAATACATAATCATCCTATTCGGACTAACATATAGAAACAGCCGAAACGAAGAGATCCAGAATAAAATTTAAATATACAATGCTTTATTAATAAATAATTAAAAATTAATACAACAGTGCAGTATAATACAAGAGCGTCCTATCCTAAGGTGGGACGCTGAGTAACCGTGTTCAGTTTTTTAAAAACCCATGTCAAAACCAGGTATATTTCATATTTTAAGTATTCCTGTCCACACTGTCTGGCTCAATAAGGGCTACCTAAGTATGCACACAGTAAACTGAATATATATATATATACAACCAGAAGCAAAGATCAGATTAATAGCTACCTTGCAGTGAACATAGCGTCCCATCTCACCCCAACACACGTTTCGCAACCAGCTAGCTTCTTCCGTGAAGCCGAGCCTTATTGTGATGTTTGGGAGGCAGAATGATCAACTCAACAGCAGGTCAAGAATTGGTTTAATTTATTTTTTACAATGTTCACTATATGGTATAATTGATTAGACAACTTTATTCTTTGCTTTTTATGTTTGACTACTATCATATACTAAAGAATGTTTTTTATACAAATAAAAGTTTTTGCATCACCATATTTTGAGTTACAATTTTTCTGTATTTCTGCCCACAGAGTCATATTAGGATTGTTTTTTTCAGGATGAGTTTACGTTTTTATTGGTACCATTTTCAGGCACATAATATTTTTTGGTTGCTTTCTATGTAGATTTTTGGCAGGCAGAATGATCAAAAAAACAGCAATTTATCATTTGCATTTTTAATTTTTTTTAATGCCATTCACAGTGTGGTAAAAGTGATAAGGCAACTTTATTTTGCGGGTCACTTCGATTACAGCAATAACACATTTATATTATTTTTTTATGTTTTGCCGCTTTTCCACAATAAAACTATTATATTGGAAAAATAATTGTCTTTTCATCGCTATATTCTGAGAGGTATAACTTTTTTATTTCTCAGCTGACAGAGCTGTATGACAGCTTGTATTTGGCGGGCCAAGATGACGTCTTCAGCGATACCATTTTTTTTATTAATATGTCTTTTTTATCTCATTTTATTCCATTTCTAGTTTCGCGTTATGATGAAAATGCATAGTTTTTAGCCACTTTTTTTTACTGTGTTCACTGATGGGGTTAACCAGTGTGACAGTTTTATAGACCGGGTCATTTCACACATGGCGATTCCTAAAATGTATACTTTTTGTTTATTTTTGTTTTTACATAAATATATGTATTTACTGGTTTAATATTTTGTTCATTTTTTTTCACTTTTTTTCTTTTTTTTAAATAGTTTAAAAAATGTTTTAACTTTTTTTCTCATTTACTTTTTTACTTAGTCCCTGTATGGGACTTCAACTTTTATTTCTCTGATCGTTGGTCTCGTGCATTGCAATACATATGTATTGAAATGCATGAGAACTGTCAGTTTTACAATGTCAGAATGCCTGGTAGACCCAGCTGCCATGACAACCCTCAGATCCCCGGTGAATTTGTCATGGGGGTGCCTGAGGGGTGAGAGGAGCCCCCTCCCTCTCACAAACTTCTAAATGCAGCAATCGCTATTGATCGCGGCATCTAGAAGATAAAACAACGTTAATATTATTGAGACCTGAGCCAGTGATGATGACGCTGGTTAGAGCTACCGCACTGCACCGGAATCCCAGCACATGCAGAACTCTAGGAGTCCTGAACACTTTAAGACCACCAACCATAGAGGAATATCGGCACAAAGCCCAGCAAGCGCCAAGCTTTTTATTTACTTTGGCAGTTGTGAAGGGGTTAAAAAAAAAGTAAAAGAATTTTATAACTTTAAAACCTAAGAATAATCATAAACACTTGCAACTGTTCACCATGATAGTCTAGCAGACTTAGTACAGGCAATTAGGCTACAGCCGCCTCTTCTTGACATGCATTGTTCCCAAGGTGCCACTCACCACCAAAAGGTATACTATACTAAATATGCACGAAATATCTACACCAAAGAAATTTGTTTAGAAACTTTAAAAGGATCAGGGTTTGAGGAAAGACATGCTGACAATTCCAATCAAATAAAATAATAATACGACTTTAAAATTTTCACGTATTAAAAAAGTTAGGTATAAGAAAATTTGAAAATTGGTGTATACAAAATAATAAAAAATATTACGGCATCAGAGGATTATTTTTAATCTATCATGTTTTGCTTATTTTTGCTTTATACTTTGATGAATTATATAAGATTTGATGCACATATAAAAAAGCAAATCTCAAATTATATCCCTGGCTGCTTCTGCGTGAGTGCTTTAGTCCAGTCATTATTAAATGGATTCACACAAGGACTTCAAGTGTTTCAAATGTGATCATTTTTGCACGGATTGCAATTCAGTTTAATCGAATGAACTCACCACGGGGCCCTTAGGCATAAGAAAATATACAAGTTGGAGAAAAAAAAATCTATCTATTCATCCATCCATCCACATATACCAATTCAAATAATTCTGGTAAATGAATCAAGCGAAAGAATATATTGTAAACCTAAAGGAAGGGCATCTCGTGATTTAACTGGATATATTCTTACGCTACGTCCCCTACGGTATATTGCTTATGACATCCATGCAAGTTAAGGCTTCAGCTATAAAAAAAAAGTCTGATATAGCTAAGCTCTGTACCATACTACAAGGGACGAGAGTATCATACACCCTCTTTGCATCAAATCAAGTGGAATACCTACAGTGTTAACAGGCTCATACAAGTACAATGAAGGTATTAACCACTGATTGCAAAGCGATGTAGATCTACTCTTACAGGTTCAGACCTTGATGCCATTAGTACAATGATAACCACTCATTTGCACCTAAAGGTACCGTCACACTAGACGATATTGCTAGCGATCCGTGACGTTGCAGCGTCCTCGCTAGCGATATCGTCCAGTGTGACAGGCAGCAGCGATCAGGCCCCTGCTGTGCTGTCGCTGGTCGGGGATGAAAGTCCAGAACTTTATTTGGTCGCTGGACTCCCCGCAGACATCGCTGAATCGGCGTGTGTGACACCGATTCAGCGATGTCTTCACTGGTAACCAGGGTAAACATCGGGTAACTAAGCGCAGGGCCGCGCTTAGTAACCCGATGTTTACCCTGGTTACCATCCTAAAAGTAAAAAAAAACAAACACTACATACTTACCTACAGCCGTCTGTCCTCCAGCGCTGTGCTCTGCTCTCCTCCTGTACTGGCTGTGAGCGTCGGTCAGCCGGAAAGCAGAGCGGTGACGTCACCGCTCTGCTTTCCGGCCGCTGTGCTCACAGCCAGTACAGGAGGAGTGCAGAGCACAGCGCTGGAGGACAGACGGCTGTAGGTAAGTATGTAGTGTTTGTTTGTTTTTACTTTTAGGATGGTAACCAGGGTAAACATCGGGTTACTAAGCGCGGCCCTGCGCTTAGTTACCCGATGTTTACCCTGGTTACCGGCATCGTTGGTCGCTGGAGAGCGGTCTGTGTGACAGCTCTCCAGCGACCAAACAGCGACGCTGCAGCGATCCGGATCATTGTCGGTATCGCTGCAGCGTCGCTAAGTGTGACGGTACCTTTAGTCACATACAGCTGAAACATGGGAAGCAGTTTGTAGGGTGTTCACACTTTCGAGAAGCTTTAGCTATCTGTTCACCAAATTTGCAATTTAAGGAGAGAAAATGTGGCCACTAATTTAATTGTATCCCTGCTAACCAAATAAGTGGCTCAGCAAGTAAAAAAATAACCACTTTGACATCTTAGATGGGTTGTCTAAAATTAAAAAAATATAGTCAAAAATGTATACTCATTAGTGATGAGCGAATATACTCGTTACTCTAGATTTCTTGAGTATGCTCGGGGGTCCTCCGAGTATGTTTTAGTGCTCGGAGATTTAGTTTTTCTTGCCGCAGCTGAATGATTTACATCTGTTAGCCAGCATAAGTACATGTGGGTGTTGCCTGGTTGCTAGGGAATCCCCACATGTACTTATGATGGCTAACAGATATAAATCATTCAGCTGCGGCAAAAAAAACTAAATCTCCGAGCACTAAAAAATACTCGGAGGACCCCCGAGCGTGCTCAGGAAATCTCGAGTAACGAGTATATTCGTTCATCACTAATACTCATTTTTATTATTTCCTTATCACCAGTCTGGTCATCCACTGGTATATGTTTACTCCTTGCAGTCATTCACCTGACCACTGCAGTCAATCACTGGCCTCAGCAGTTAGGTGCCTTTACATATCGGCATCACCTCTGTGGTCACAGATTGACTGCAGCAGTTGCATAAATGATGTATGGCTTGTAATTTCTGCAGTAAGTAATAATACGATATTAGGGACCATGTAAAGCTGCAATTTAACCCCTTCACAACCTAGGACGTACGTGTATGTCATAGGTTGTCCCTGTCCGCATGTCTTCTGGCACGTCAGCTAATTTCATTAGCTGACATGTGCCAGTAACAGCCATGGGTGGAATCCCGATCCACCCGAGGCTGTTCACATATTAAATGCCGCTGTCAAGCGCTGACAATGGCATTTAACATGCTCGCACTGGAAGCACATCACAACCCTGCCCATTGGCATCTGTGTCACGTGACCGTGGGTCGCCAATGGGTTGGCATGACAAACCGGGGTCTGCAGGAGACCCCTGTGGTTGTCATTGCCGGATTGCTATGAGTGCCGCCCTGTGGCCACCGCTCATAGAAGATGGGCATTTTAGTTACACGAAGCAGGGCTGAAGCCCTGCTCTGTGTACCACAAACAATCGGATTATCGCAGCTTCTAGTCTCCAATAGAGACTATTGAAGCAAGTGAAAAGTAAAAAAAATGTTTTTAAAAATATTAAAATCACCCCCCATTCGCCCCATTCAAAATAAAACAATAAAAAAACTTAAATACACATATTTGGTATCACTGCTTTCTGGAATGCTCAATCTATCAAACTATAAAAATAATTAATCTGATCGGTAAACGGCATAGTGAGAAAAAAAATCAAAAGACCAGAATTACGTTTTTCGGTTGCTGGAACATTGCAATAAAATGCAATAATGGGCAATCAAAATGACATATCCATCCCAAAATGGTATCAATAAAAAACATCAGCTTGTGCGCAAAAAATAAGCTCTCACCCAACCCCAGATACTGAAAAATGGAGATGCTACAGGTGTCGGAAAATGGCGCCTTTTTTTTTTTGCAAACTTTGGGTCTTAGCATTTAGTGAACATGGTAAAAAAAAAAAAAATATTGGAATTGCACTTTTTTTGCAACTTCACCGCACTGTGATTTTTTTCCTCGTTCTCTAGTACATGATATGGTAAAACCAATGGTGCAGTTCAAAAGTACAACTTGCCCTGCAAAAACAAGCTCGCACATGGCAATATTGACAGAAAAATAAAATAAAGTTATAGCTCTAGGAAGAAGGTGAGTAAAAAACGTAAACACAAAAACAGAAAACCCTAAGGTCGTGAAGGGGTAAAGAAGTTCAGCAAAGATTTCTAGTTTTTATTTTACCCATTCTCTGCTTTCAGCTAAATTTTTTATAAATCCTGAAAAACGTATTTAAAGTGGGGAATGGGACTCCTTATGGGTGTCTTTCAATTACATCAAATATTTAGCTCCACTACAGTCACCTCTGAATATAGGGACTGAAACAGAACGTTAGTCCGCTAAAAGATCCTCCCATCTATATTTTTTTTGTCAAATGTGTGTACATATGCATGTAATGTAGTAGGAGAGTACTAATGTACTCACCGATCGCTGCTCTCTTTGGTGTCCAGCGCCATTCTGCTTTGCTTCTCAGTGACATCACCGCAACTCCAACTATCCACTCACTCTACGTGTGAGCCGGAAGTCTCTTTTACAATGTCGGCCTATGGTGCCTCGTTCTAAGTTCATTACAAAAGCCACTTCTGGGTCACGCAGAGTGCAGTGTGACTTGGAGAGTCTCTGCAAAACAGTGAAGTGGAGCAGAATGGTGCTGGACATCGGAGAGAGCAGCAGTAGGAGACTATGCATGCACATATTCACAGATTTAATTAAAAAATATAGATGGGAGGGCTTCTTTAAAGATATACATGAATTTTGCTTTTATAGCAAATTGTTTTGATCACTGGAAACTAAATTTATCCTAAGAATAGTTGTATTCAGTCCTCCACTTCCATTGAAGAGGTGTTATTCTCCATTTCTTTACTACTGAACAATCTATGTAGTATTCTAACATGCATGATGGATATAGATTTGTCAAATTCTGGGTTCTTTGAAGGTTCAGTTGCTTCATCCAAAGTGATCGATATATTTATGAATAGATATATAGATGAATGGATGCATTGCTACTGAGTGTAATCAGGAAAAAAATGTACTCCATACCAACGAATAAAGATTCCTCTGAATGGATTGCATCATATATACTTGCTTTGGTGGTCTACTTGATTCCAAAATTCAGTCGGTCCGATAAATAAATAGATTTTATTCTCAGACTTTGCCTGGGTAAAGCTCAATTAATTAAACTTGAATTTCCACTGGGAAATCTTGTTCAGGCATGTATAGGCTTGAATTGCTGGATAGCTATTCATGTGAGGTGTAATCTTTTGATAAACTCCAAGATACTTAGCAGACATCAGTTGTATAGTACTTATAGTACAAGTACTCTTTAGTATGATGAAACAAATACTAGGCCGTACAGAGTAATACCCTACTCTACCACAAAGACGATGCCAAACAATTCCACCTAGCTATTCCACTCTACAGACAATGTCTACAAACTCTTCTACTTGCCAGCAACATATATACGGTCAAAGGCATCACCAATGATAAATATGACTGCGTTCATCATACACCACACAAATCTAGCAATTCTTGACTTGAGATCTTGATCTCTGCAATACAAAAGGCATCCAACTATGGCAAAGACCAGCAGGTATTTCTGCTATTAAGTGGTTTTGACATTAATTGTTCAGATTTTGGCACCAACCACATTTCAGCATCACTTGATAACTGGGCCTGCAAATCTTAATTTTACACTTTTCGATCATTAGAATCTCCACTACAGTCACAGTTGCATTTTATGTAATGACATGCCACATCATATGAGCAAATACACAACTTATCAACCAGCTCATAAACCAGAAGTAGACAGATTCATTGGGAATTTTGCCATTTCATTAAAATATTAATATTGCCATTTACCGATGAAAATATAGCTCTTTTGGAAGTGTGGAATCTGTAAGTGTTCTTGACGATAGCTCAGTACAACACTTGAACCTTAGTAAGCCGATTCTCAATAACTCCCGTCTTATGACTTATGATTAATTAAGTAGAAACTGTTGGCATACTTTAGTTGTTTTTGATTGCAAAATGGAGGGAGTAGGGGAATTGGAAGGAAAATAACATAACTTTTTATTCCGAAACATAACTAATCTGGACCACCACTGAGACTTTGGCTATCAAGATAACTCGCTGCTGCATTATTTAATAAGCATTGCATTGTGTGCAAGATACAATTACTCCTGCATTGTGGAGAACGGGGCTGTACATCTTTAAATTGCCATAGTCACGTGTTGCCAATCAAAAGATCCTGAGCCAACAATTAAAGAGAATCGGTCACCAGGTTTTTACCACCTAGTCTCAGAACAGCATATAATTAAAATAGAGACCATGATACCACTTACTGGGCTGTTTGCTGTAGTTTTGATAAAATCATAGTTTTATCAACAGGAACCTATCACTATAGGACTAGTAAGCCTGCTACCATATACTGAAAGCTGTCAATCAGTGGTGTGGAAAGGATTATTCAGAGCTCAGCATTAGAGAACTGCTAGCATTACAGCAAATAAAACAGTGATTTAAAAAAAAATGACAACAGGTCACCAAGTAAGTAATAGTGGAATCAGGGTCTGTGCCATCAGGCTACACTCAGATGGGGTAGCAATAACCTGGTAATGGATTTACTTTAAACTATGTATACATTCCATTAATACATAAACTGGGCAAACTTATGTGGTGGTACAGGTGAGTGCCTTCAAGTTACCTCCAGTGGCAATTATCTGGTAGTAAAGGGGAAATTCTCAGGACTGATGGCCTCCATCAATCCCAAGAGTAGAAATCCTCAGTGAATTGAGTAGTAATGCACATACAAGACCTTTGCTCCAACCACTTCAATGAGTCTAAGGAAACAGTAGTGTTACCACTGTTCCCATGGGCAGTTTATGGAACAATGCAGGTGTGCTAGCTCTTTATTTACACAGGAACATGGTTCTTGGGATTGGTGGAACTTCCCGAGGTTGGATTCTTACCGATCTGTAAATAGTTGATAAAATGTTATTGGTAGGATAACCCCTTTAAAAATATATATATATATATATTCCTGGAAAAATACAATCTTGATTTTCCCAAAAAGTGTCTTTTTCCAGACATCTACATGTAATAAGATACAGCTGAAAATAGCTAAATCTAGTAACGTCTTGTGGGCAACATTTAAGAGCTGCCATTTGTTCTTTGTCTCAGTTTACATAATGGTTGATTCAATCCAATAAAACAGGCTTATCACCAGTACCGCTCACTGTACACAAAGCTAATGGGTGCTACTATTAATTTGGGAGGAAGCAAATTATTTTTACTCTATAGTTTACTCACAGCTGACAGCCAGTTCTGGCTGTACAAACTTACAGGTATTGGCCCGACTGATAATTTTCTGTCATTGGAGAAAGTCAAGCACACATTACAGTTATGTGCACAATAAACGTACTCAAGGCAAATAATACCTGATAAAGGGTTAGCAAAAATGTTGACAAGTATAATGGATGGTATATTTGCCGTTGTTGACCAAATACAGTATCCAGATAAATGACCTCTAATGTACTCTTGCCTCAGTAACACTGTCAGTTAAGCCTCCCTTACATACATGTCAGTTAAGCCTTCCTTACATACATTTCAGTTATAATAGTTTGTAAAAGGAAACCACCATTTTATAACTTTTTTTTATAAGTATTTATCGGGGCATTTTTGCTTAGTTACATTGATAACATAAATTTTTGTGTCCTATAGAAAAACCCATGAGAAAAACGCCTGAAAAACACCATACTGAGAGCATGTATCATTTAGAAATAAAATATAGTTGACCATATAAATGTCTCCAAAGACCACAAAACAAAGTAACGTTAAAGTAATGTTTCTAGCCCAGAAAAAATACAAAAAAACAGTTGTATAAAACTACTAGACACATTAAGAGTGATGTCATACTATACAATGCGCTAACAACTACAAACTTGCTTCCTACTGCTTGTCCTTCTGTACCTAAGCAATCTGTTTTGTCAGATGAAGATCTGAGATTATGGATCGAAACGTCAATTTTTTATTTTACTTCTAACACATTAAAATAAAAAGAATTTATCATTTCCACACCAGATTGCCAAATTATTCCTTAGTGAATAATGTAAGGACAGGAATCCTACTCGGGCACCCAAAAACTCGGTGTGCCATAAACACAGTCAAAATTTTAAGAAAACCCTCATGTCATTCTAAAGAAGGGTTGGGCAACCTCTAACTCATCAACTCGTGGGATAGAGCAGGATAAATTTCAGGTTGATAAGTTTATACGGTTATAAATACCCCACTGGTCCTTATCAGAAAAAAGTTTCCTCACTCCTGTTCTAAAGTTCTACAAAAATCTAATAATTTCTAAAATAAAATAAAAATACCTAAATAAACTCTATTCGATTATTGTGAACCAACAGTAGCACTGCATTTTTCACCATAGTAAGTTCTAATCTACTAGCTACCATATTGAAAACATAGGAATTCATGGCTCTTTCCTAAGAAGAATGGTTTCCTTAGGGAATGGCTTTCCGGATGCTGTAGGTAGCCTTAGTGTGACCCTCAATGACTAATTAATGCCCTCTTCCAATCCCTGACAACCAACATAAACCCTGTTATATCATTTTTATAGCATACAATCCACTAACATACATTGCAATTATGCAGACTTTTTATGAAAATAGTAAAACACTTGGGTCTCTCTGTTTTATGGATTTTTTTGACAGTCAAATATATACATAGTACCGATAGTCTTGGTGGTTCTAGCATTCCCACACACAAAAAAAACAAGCTATGACATTAAAACATGAACGACTTTTCCAATCTTTACCTCTTGTGTGGACGCTATCATTCCCATACTATATCTACAATCATTTTGGGCACTGTAATTATCTATTAGCATTTTACATAGGACCATAAATATTTTAGTGTATGACCCCTGCTAAGCTGATATCTCTATGGATGTATTCCAAAAAAAAGTTGCTTTTGCCTGCTAGCAGTGACTTTCTAGCACTTGGAGACTTTTTGCGCAATAAAAAGGTATAAATGTACAGTAGATTTACCTTCTGGAAAATCTTCAAGGGAAAAAGTGAAAAGATAAACACATATACAGATAAAATGGCATTTGAAACTTCTGCCGTCCCTTTGGTATCATATAATTTTTCCTGAGACCGTTCAGAATTCTGATAGTGTGCAGTATGTTTATATTACCAAGGTCTCCCCATAAAACGTTTATACTTTTACTTTATGACCTGTCCTTGATTTGACACTTCCGCTCATCAGAAAGGGATTTATAAAATAATCCTGAAGGTGAAGAACAGACATCTGTCAGGGACTGGCTGGGTTTCACTCTGCGAAATTTAAGAAGGGAGAAAAATCCTGCTAAACCCTCTTTAGTCACCAAAAGACATCAAAGGTAATTATTAAGGGAGACAGACGTCATATATAAAAAAATAAAAAATAATAAAATTAATGTCATTCCTGGTTTTAAAAAAAAAAATTAAAAAAAAATTGCACAATCTTTCAAAGGTGTCAAATATGTAAAGAGGGAGAAAAAAAAGCCACATTCCACACAATCAGACGGTGTGCAGAAAGTGCAAACGTGAGATTTACCAATTTAAAAGAAAGAAAACAATTTTACAAGTTTAGACTAAAAGTCTTTCAAACCTTGCCATCTGTGGGTACATGAACTACGGATGACCCCGAATGATTTGCACTCAGCTCAGAATCCCTTAGAAAGCAGGGAAAAAGTATCATTAAGAATGACTGATGACTGCCAGTCATGGTTGACCTCACCCAAGCTTTGGTCTCTGCCTCAGTAATAAGCTGTCCTTTATTAGCACCAACACTCCATAAAAGGGGTGTGTTTAGTCACAGGATAGCAGGCTTCTAATGCTCATTGCTTCTCCTTGAAAGATTGATTAGTGCTCATTTTTACTGCCTCCTCTGTATATACAGTGAGGATACTGTGGATTGTCAGGGCCTGTAATATTGATGACTCTGTACAGCTGCAGAATTCAGCCAGAGAACGGGAAGGGGACAGAGTTCTCAGACTTTTACTTGCAGCAATTTCACTGACTTGCTGGGAGCCAGATATGAAGTGTAATGTAATCTTTTTATTCCGGGCGGCCTTAGACACGTGTGCAGGGATTTACAGGGGAAGCATTCGGGAATCCTATTCCAAAGAGCTAGCTATCGAAGACGAAAAATTACTCGTAACATAACGGGCATTAGGCTCAAACTGCTCTTTTATGGATATCAATAATTAATGTGAGAAATAATGAACATATATGACCCCTATAGATATGGTCTGAGCGTAAGCACACAATTGGGAGTCAACGACTGAAGGTTCTCAAATTTTATTTCCTGGCGCGGATTCAGCAGAGATGAATTGTCATCTAACTCTATGGGGAGTAGGATGACATGGGTTAGGACACTTCGGTAAGTTTACCTGGGATAGTACAGATGTGTCCTGATTATTACCGTATTTCCTTTTCAAAATAATTCAATACTGAGAATGTGAATTCAATTAACAACCACTGGGTGGCCAATTCTGGAAGCAGTTAGCATAAACAACTCCTGACAGAGTATCATAAAATTATTTAAAAAAAATTCTCAAATTTACTATATTTTTTTTATATAGCGCCATCCTATTCTGAAGCCCTTTATAGACATTCCCATCACCACTGACGCTCACAATCTAAATTCCCTATCAGTGTGTCTATGGAGTATGGGAGGAAACTGTAGTACACGGAGTAAACCCACGCAGAAAAAGGTAGAACATACAAATTTCTTGCTGATTCTGTCAAGCAAGTAGGATAAAAAGTAGATACGTGCATGGACGGCTGTACCGCAGGCAATAACACAAGCTATGTCAAAGAAAAAGCTCATTTTTTGCTGCATCTAAGGCTGGGTTCACATTGCGTTAATGGGAAAGCGCTAACGGACAGCGTTGCACGGTGAAATTAACGCCGTGCAACGCGTCCGTTAGCGCGGCCATTCACAGCAATGGGAACGCGCAGCACTAGCGCATGCCATGTTCGGCACGCGCTATGCGACGCGCAGGTGTTTCCTGGCGCGCCGCGGACGCTGCTTGCAGCGTCCGAGGCGCGCCCGCGGTCCGTTCCCCGCTCTCGCAGATCGGGGATCTGCGAGAGCGGGGACGTTACCGCGTCCGTTAGCGCGCCCATTCACAGCAATGGGAACGCGCAGCACTAGCGCGTGCCATGTTCGGCACGCGCTATGCGACGCGCAGGTGTTTCCTGGCGCGCCGCGGACGCTGCTTGCAGCGTCCGAGGCGCGCCCGTGGTCCGTTCCCCGCTCTCGCAGATCGGGGATCTGCGAGAGCGGGGACGTTACCGCGACCCCGGGACGCAGCCCCATTAAAAACATTGCGTTAGCGCAACCCGCTAGCGCTAAACGGGTTGCACTAACGCAATATGAACCTAGCCTTAGAACATTAGCCCTAGTCCATTTTTATGGATTTGTAAAAGTTGTCCTACAGTCAGATTTATGAAAACCATCCAAAAGAAAATCTAACAACGAATCATTGTGCAGCTTTCATTTTTGTGGTAAGGTGAAAGCTTCAACTGTGATCGGTTGCTATGGACAACAGAGATGGTTATTGATAAATGAGGCCCATGCTATAACTACGGAAATAAAAATGGTCGGTATAAAAAGGCGGATATTTTTACACATAGATAGTAAAGGCAAGCTTCAAGGGTGACACAAATTTAATGATGACACCATAACGGTCATTAGCATCGCCCCGCCTATATCCTCCACACTGAGTGTGCCGTTCATGGATGAGAAATGATACCTGGGAATGTAAAGATTAAAGGTCAACTTGATGTAGCACTGGCTGAGATTGTAGCATTGTACAATCAGCGATCGCACCTGGACAATAAATTGGATTATTCAGAGAGCAGATATTAGCACTTGCTACTTGCTATTGATCTGCACTCTTGTCAGCCCCATAGTGACCTGTCAAAGGTCACTGCCAGGGCTCTGAATCTTTATCCTCAACGTAGGCCGGACCTCTTACAACAAACACGCTGAATAATACCCCATCAGTCAATGTGCTTCAACAAGCAGTGCTAACCTAGGTGTAGCATTGTAATATATGAAGGAGCCACTGAACAATATAGCCGGATGACTAGAGCTTTATTATACGTGGATTTTTATTCCCAAACACAAAGGAGGGGAAAGAAAATCATAGATGTTTAACCTCTTCACCCAAATCTAGCTCTTTCCTCGTAAGGTCAACATCGACTGAATTTACAAAGACGCACTGCCCCCTTTTTTTTTCCATGAAATGTTATGAACGAGAAGCAGAAAAATAGAAGACAGTGAATGCACTTCCCATGACAGGGAAATCTCATTTCAGACATCTCTACAATGTGCGGCTATGCAAACTCTCATGTACTGCTTAATGGGAGGAAAATAAAATCCGGTGGAATACAACAGGTCTGTCAGAGGCTGGCAGGTGGGCCGTGTGGCTCATGGAGCCCGACTGTAGAGCGTGTTCTGTGTCGGTGGCTTTAGAACAGGTTTACAAGATGTTACAGCAAAGTGCTGCTGACAGGGATCCTCCATGTCATGGGGAGACTGTGCTAACCTGGACTTCAGAAAAATGTTGCTTCCGGTGACTTAGAGGCATCATTGCTTTGATTTCTTGCAGCCAAAGTCATTGCAAGTCAAAGGTATGATAAAATTAATATCTCAGAGAAGGCAGGTTCAGCAATAATTACAGAATTTCCCTATAATGAAAAATTAGAAACATTTCAGCTTGACGTATTATATAATGAGTGATAATATCTGCATAACTGGCATTTTGGATCACTGGTGGCTTCAAGGACACTTTCTGAGCATCTTTCAATAATTTCCAGTGCTATGGTGCACTATGCAGAAGAAAGAAGTACAAGTCATTGTTCAGTGTCCTGGTCCAACAGGTTTAGTTCTTCTCTATATGTCCTGGCATCTAAATATTTCAGGTTGAGCATATATTAGAATGATACTTAGATTCGCCTATACAGCATCCCGTTCATGTCAAAATACCGCTCAAATGTCACACCTAAAATTTCAATGAGAAAAAGAATCTGAAATTATTAAAATAAAAAATGTATTCCAGATTTGTCAATAGTAATTGTAATAATTCCTATTCCGTGTGCTGACATGATCGAGAACATTTGGTTTCATTCAGCAATACTTGCTAAATTAGTATTTCTGCTACATTGTCATGGGGTCTGAATGCAGATAGGAATACTTGTCATTCCATAGGTCATAATGAGAATGGATCATGTACTGTATACAGTACCGGGAAGGAATGATGATTTAGTGCAGCAAATTATGCTTGTGCTTCATTGGATTAGATGCAAACATAAATTGTAAGCACTTATCCAGCTGGGTCACGAGTTCAAAGCATTACTATAGTCCTCCGTGCTAATGGTAAACTATTATATTCATAAGGATTTGTTATTATGGTGTATACATTTTATGGAGAGATAGAAATAAGAGGTAAACATGATAGATAGATAGATATGTAATAAATAAAATAATAAGGAACTATATAGAGAAATATGAGAGAAACAGATAAATATAGATATGCCATAGATGATAGATAAATAGAGACATATACAAATTTGTAGCTCTGCAAAAAATAGAATAATAAAGAGATTCATAAAGAAATATGAGAGAAACAGAAAGATATCTATAGATATGTAATAGATAGATAGATATGGGATAGATAGATAGATAGATAGATAGATAGATAGATAGATAGATAGATAGATAGATAGATAGATAGATAGATAAAAACAAAAAAAGGAACAGCCCAGTATAATACTTATCTTCGGGTGCAAGGCCCCTAGACAATCTGTCCAATGATTATCCAAACTTCATAGAATTCCAAAAAAGAGGCAGGACTCCATTGTTTCAGTGGGAAAATGTGCAGGATTTTAATCAACCCACGTGTCTGGGCGACTTTTCGGCTACAAATGAGCCTTTCTCGAGCCTTGAGAAAGGCTCATTTGTAGCCGAAACATCACCCAGACATGTGGGTTGATTAAAATCCTGCACATTTTCCCACTGAAACAATGAAGTCCTGCCTCTTTCTTGGAATTCTAGATAGATAGATAGATAGATAGATAGATAGATAGATAGATAGATAGATAGATAGATAGATAATAGATATAGGCTAGATAGATAGATAATGATTATAGATAGAGAACAGATAGATAACAGACATATAGATGATAGATAGATCATAGATAGATGATAGATAGATAAATAATGATTATAGATAGATAATAGATAGATAACAGATAGATGATAGATAGATCATAGATAGATGATAGATAAATAATGATTATAGATAGATAATAGATAACAGACAGATAGATGATAGATAGATCATAGATAGATGATAGATAGATAAATAATGATTATAGATAGATAATAGATAGATAACAGACATATAATAGATGATAGATAAATAGATAGATAGATAGATAGATAGATAGATAGATAGATAGATAGATAGATAGATAGATAGATAATAGATACATAGATATGGGATAGAAAGATGATAGAAAGATGATAGAAAGATGATAGATAGATAGATAGATAGATAGATAGATAGATAGATAGATAGATAGATAGATAGATAGATAATAGATATGGGCTAGATAGATAGATAATGATTCTAGATAGATAACAGACAGATGATAGATAATAGATAGATGGATAGATAGATAGATAGATAGATAGATAGATAGATAGATAATGATTATAGATAGATAACAGATGATAGTAGATAGATGGATAGATAGATAATGATTATAGATAGATAATAGATGATGATAGATAGATAGATAGATAGATAGATAGATAGATAGATAGATAGATAGATAGATAGATAGATAATAGATATGGGATAGATAGATAACGGACAGTTAGATGATAGATAATAGATAGATAGATGATAGATAGCTAGATAATGATTATAGATAGATAACAGACAGATGATATATACATCATAGATAGATGATAGATAGATAAATACATATGGGATATATAGATAATAGATAGATAATAGATCGATAGATATGGGATAGATAGATGATAGATAGATAGATAGATAGATAGATAGATAGATAGATAGATAGATAGATAGATAATAGATATGGGATAGATAGATAACGGACAGTTAGATGATAGATAATAGATAGATAGATGATAGATAGATAACAGACAGATGATAGATACATCATAGATAGATGATAGATAGATAAATAAATAGATAGATATGGGATATATAGATAATAGATAGATAGATGATGATTATACATAGATAGATAATAGATCGATAGATATGGGATAGATAGATGATAGATAGATAAATAGATAGATAGATAGATAGATAGATATGGGATAGATAATAGATAGCTAGATAGATAATGATTATAGATAATAGATGATGATAGATAGATAGATAGATAGATAGATAGATAGATAGATAGATAGATAGATAGATAATAGATATGGGATAGATAGATAACGGACAGTTAGATGATAGATAATAGATAGATAGATGATAGATAGATAGATAATGATTATAGATAGATAACAGACAGATGATAGATACATCATAGATAGATGATAGATAGATAAATAAATAGATATTGGCCTATTTATAATAAAAAAAAAAAAAAAAAGGTTCCTCGCATCATGTTCTCATACACTTTATGCAGTATTAGCCCTCTGTGTCTGTACTGCTACATACTGGTTCATGCAGCTTTACATGAACACCTGAGCCTTACACTATGGCCGGTCCGAATAACTAAAGCAATTGTTATCATCCACCTCTCGTGTCTCCCC